>NC_090267.1:68580326-68904076 GCF_040414725.1 Anabrus simplex | reverse complement strand
AAGAGCAGCTGAAGAGAACAGTTTAAAAAAAATTAAGATGTAACATTGACATGAAAAAGTCCTTTTCAAAAACTTTTAAAAATGAACAACTAAGAAAACTATACACATCATAATATGAACAAAAGTACTGTATACTAACATTTTTTAACATATATTTAAGTGAATAGGAAATTGTTTTAAGTTAGGTTAGAACATAAGTAGATCCATCTTCCCTTCCCAATGCACTGCCCCACTCAACCCTCCCCACATATTTTAATTATTTTTATCTTTTTAAATGAGTTTTGTTTTAAGCATAACAAAGGTACTATTTTAAGATGGTTTTTTGAGAAGAAGAAAATTCTCTGTAATTTCACCTAGGCAATTTTATGTAGCTGAAGAGGAATGAAACATGTTCTACAAATAATTAATTTGCTTAAAGCAAATATATAGTATCAAACAGGTGGAAGTTTACTTTTATTGATTTAATGTAAATAAGATTTGATACAGGAAATGATGCTGATTTCTTGCAAACATACCAATTAGTCGAGTAACTCGTCTCCTTACTCCCAAGTCTTTCCAGCCTAAAGTTTGTGACATTTTTGTAATGTTGCTCTTTTATCAGATATCACCCAGAACAAATCATGCTGCTTTCCTTTGGATATTTTCCAATTCTCATATCAACTACTCTTGGCAAGGCTTCCATACACTGGAACAATACTCTAACTGGGGTCTTACCAGTGACGTACATACTCTCTTCTTTACATCCTTACTACAACCCCTGAATACCTTCATAACCATGTGAAGAGATCTGCAACCTTTATTTTCAACCTCATTAGTGTGATCATCCCAAAGATGATTTTTTCTTATATCAACACCTAGATACTTATAGTGATCCCCATGAGGTACTATCACACCAACAATAGGGTAATTAAAACTGAGAGGACTTTACTCTTGGTGAAACTTACAAGCTGACTTTTCACCCCGCTTACTATCATACCATTGTCTATGGCCCATCTGACTACTTGGTCAAGGTCTTTTTGCAGTCACTTAATTTGTTTATTATTCTGTACAGTGTAACATCATCCGCAAAAACTCTCCATGGTTCCAGTTTTTACTCATATTTATAAAGAAACATAAAGGTCCAATAACACTGTCTAGCAGAACTCTTTTCTTAATCATTACAGGATTATATAGTGCTTCACATACACTAAGTCTCTGAGTTATGTTTCTAGAAATGTAGCCACCCATTCAGTTACTCTCTTGTCCAGGTTATTAGCCCTCATTTTTGTCATTTGTCTCCCATGATCTACTGTATCAAAAACTTTGGATAGCTCAGTAGCAATACAATTCATTTGACCTCCATCCCATAGCAGGTAACCACCGAGCTCGATAGCTGCAGTCGCTTAAGTGCGGACAGTATCCAGTATTCGGGAGACAATGGGTTCGAACCCCACTGTCGGCAGCCCTGAAGATGGTTTTCCGTGGTTTCCCATTTTCACACCAGGCAAATGCTGGGGCTGTACCTTAATCAAGGCCACGGCCGCTTCCTTCCCAGTCCTAGCCCATTCCTGTCCCATCGTCATCATAAGACCTATCTGTGTCGGTGCGACATAAAGCCAATAGCAAAAAAAAAAAAAAAAGCAGGTAACCATGGCCAGACTAACACATTACATTATGATATTGATATTAAATTTCTGTCACTAATTAAAAAAATAATCAACCTGATATTATTGTAATGTTTTCTTAGATTTCAGTTAAGGCATCTTGAACTTCCCTGACCAGTAATAGCAGTGACTGTTACTAGTGTACCTTCAGTAGTGAATGTGGATTATCTCAATGTTTGAAGTGGATTTATTTGATTTTCCCCGAGAGGCCCAGTGAACATCAACAATCACTAGAGCTCTTTTCTACACTGACGGCCGAGATGCAGTCAGGGGAAGTGGGAAGTGGGGGCCGACCAATCCAGCGTGTTGTAAGAGACCAGTAAGGGAGCGGGACAGAGAGCACTACTATAATGTTGGGTTCTAATCTACATAACTACGAAATACAGATGTTCGTATGTTCTAGTTCAAGTATGGCCTGTGGATTTTTATTCTATCTTGGATGTAACATAATATCTATGTGACAAACAATAATCCATCCACCTTTCCCCACAGGAACTTTTAAACCTTCTGTGCCCTTTTTTATCTTGACAGATTTCATTGGAGTGTAATTCTGATTAATGTAGGTCTCATCTAAATAAATATGTGAGGTAAAGTGTCCTTATTCTTCAGAAGATTAATTTTTCTCAAAATCCTTACTCTGGCTGTTATTATAATGGCTCTCTCCATTAAAATTCTTCTCCCTTCATTGCTTTGTTTAAATACTTGAACTCCATGGACTTCAGTATCATCCACAATGAAATAACTCCCCATTGAAAGTTTATTCCGTTTTTTAAACCTGCTAGTAACTTGTTAAGTGTTAAATATTCACCCTCTACATAATACCTGAGGATTGTTCTTCTAATTATATCTTTATAGAATCTGTTGATTGCCTTTGTTATATAGTTCTTTTTGATTCATTAGCATGGTAATAGAAATGAGATAGAACCAGATGACTCGATACTGTCTTTGCCTTCCTTTACAATACGCAGCATGGTTCATGTAATAACTTGACAAGCTTGTACTTTATACGCACTCACTATAGAACCATTATTTTCTGCTTCCTTCAGAAAATATTCATGAACATTGCTGATTATTTTTCTACCTTCGCTCTTTGTCTCTTTCCTGTTCGCCATTGTAAGATATTTATTGCAATAATAACATAGAACAACACAAGTAGAAGTGAACGAACGTCACATCACATGTTACATACTGTACTTACTGTACTGCCAGTCGAAGAACGCAATAAAAGATGCGGCAGTAATTATTCACACGGATACAAAATAATGACAGTCCTAAAACAAACTCATGAACCAAGCTCTTTGTAATACCCACATGCACACAGCAGTTTGTAGAGCGAAGTGAGTGCAGCCAATTCTTCAAGCGACTGAGTAATTCTCTGCCCCACTGCTAAGCAACCTTTTGACTGATTGGGCAGTGATATATTGCCCGTACCCCTGACAGCATGTAGACCGTCTGCCGTCAGTGTAGAAAAAAGCTATAGAAGGGATTAACTTCTTTCACTGTAACATAAACATCACTACTGGTGTTACATTTTACTAATCACAGACACTTGTTTGTTCGTTTCCTATACTTACAAAACAGATAATGTTATGGTAACATTGTTTTTGTTCTAGCATTCTTCACGAGTGAGTGACAGGGCTCCCAGCCTCCTGTGCAAGAGCCATGTTGGTTGCACAATGTGATACTATTCCAGTGTCTGACTCTGGAGAACCAGCTGATGACTTCTTCAAATTCAGACAACATTTCCCAAAGATATCATGACATAGGAAATGACAATAGTTATTATTTAATTTTTTAATTTGTAAGTTCCTATTTATTTAAAAAAAATATTTTTTGCATAAAGGTCTTATAAGTTAGAAAGGGAATATATGGGATTTGTTAAGTATAGATGTAATTTTTACTTTAAATAGGTTACGTGAAGTTGTATCAGTGCAATCTTTTAATGCAGTACCGAATACTCTGTGTAAGATGACATTTTCTGTTTGCTGAGGGAACTGGCACTTCCCTGTCTAGAAACAAGGAACCAGAGTTCACAAAGTAAACAGAGTAGACTTTGAACTTGTATAATAAAAAGCGAATGAAGAACTTAAAGACAAAGGCTCCTTCCATTTAAATCAAAAGTGAACTTCTTCAGGAAGATCACACATGCAGCCACTCCTGAGAAAATGCACTTTGAAACACCGCACTATACACGTACGGTTTACCACACCAAAGGAATTTGTGCTCGATTTAGGTAGAGTATACTTTTGTCGACAGTCGATATTTGAAGGACAGTCAAAAATCATGGCACTCTATGTCATTGTCGTTGGCATGTTAAAGAACTCTGGTGGCGCACTTTGTGCCACCCGACAAAATTAAATTAACTCAGGCATAGTATCCATTCCATTAAAATTCTGCCTACCGAGCAAGTTAGCTTTGTGGTTAGGGTCATTTAGCGTGAGCTTACATTTGGGAGATGATGGGTTCATATCCCATCGTTGGCAGCCCTGAAGATAGTTTTACGTGGTTTCCCATTTTCACACCAGGCTGTATCTCAATAGAGGTCACTGCTGCTATCTTCCCATTCCTAGCCATCACCAGAAACCTTCGATGTGTTAGTGTGATGTTAGACCACTAGTAAACAAAAAATAATTCTGCTTTCATTCCTGGATAGCAGCACAATCGGAATGCTGAAATTGGTAGACAGGCCATCTAGATGTCACCACTTCAGAAGGTTTTTACCATGGTAGCTGAGGCCATATTCTTCTTCTACTTCTACTTCTTCTTCATTTTGGCACTTTGGACCACGTTAATTCAAATTCAGCTTCATCTGCTTCTGGGCTTTAATCCTCGTCCAGTTCTCCTTTATCCTTTCACTCTGCAATCTCCTCCTTTCTTCTGTCCATCGTGCTTGGGTACAGGATCCAACTCTTTCTTGAAACTTCTTTGTGGCCTTGATTCTTGACTTGTAAGCATCCGTTTTGCTGATTTCCATTCCTTGTATTCCCATTTCTTCCAAGTCCTTCTTCACCACCTGGTACCAGTGCACTGTAGTTTTCTTAATCTCAAAAAATCTTATTATCTGATTGGTAATTCTTCCCAGGTTCGTTCTGTAGATATGTCCAAAAAACATGGTTCTTCTCTTTTGGATGGTATCTGAGATCTTTTCCACCTTGAGATACAATTCTTGGTGTCCTTTCTTTCTGTATGATCCATCCTCTGTTCTTTGCGGTTCCAGTATCTTCCTCAGAATCTTTCTCCCCACTAGTTTCAACTTCTTGACCAATCCTGTTTTTATCAGGTTCAGATTTACAGCTGCATGTAAAGCCTCTGGGCAGATCACTGTCTGATAGTGTCTGAGTTTTGCATTGATCGCGATATTCTTCTTATTGTAAGTGTTCATAATTAGTTTATATGCCAAGTTCATCTTGTTGATTCTCGATAACAGTGCCTCTCTTTCTGACAGGTTATTGTCTATCCACTCCCCCAGAAATTTGAATTCTCCACTTTCTGAATCCTTTCTCACTCAACTGTCAGCCATCTGGGTGCTGTTTCGATGTTGGTCATGTATTGTGTCTTCTTGAAGGAGATCCATAGGCCTGCCTTACTTGCTTCTTCCAGGAGTTGGACAGTTTGGTTCTGCACCTCCTCTATTGACTCTGACAGAACCACAATGTCATCCGCAAAGGCTAAACAAACAACTCCAATTCCTTTGCTTTTGCATCCTGTTCATATACCGCTTATTCCTTACATTTTGCGGTGCCACTCTCTAATCACTTTGTCAAGAACACAATTCAATAGAAGGAGAGATAGTCCACCTCCCTGTCTGACTCCTGTTTGAATCCCAAAAGATTCCAATAGGATCCCTCTGAACTTGACCTTGGATGTTAAGCCAGTCACTGTCAGTTTAATGAATTCTCTCATCTTCCTATCTAGACCCATTTCTCCTGGGATATGAATCATTGTTTCCCTTCCTATGGAATCGAAGGCTTTTTCGAAGTCCACAGATGTGAGCACGAATTTCTTGTTTCTCTGTTTCTGGTATACAATGATCAATTTTAGGTTCAGGATCTGTTCTGTACATGACCTTCTAAAACCTCCTTGATACTCACCAATTTGTGGCTCCAATTGTTTTTCTGCTCTAGTAGCAGAGCCTTTGAAAATATGTCTCTGGTAGTAGCAATATTCCCCTGTAATTATTAACATCTTTCTTGTTTCCTTTCTTGTGAAATGGGTGTATCAACGCTGATGTCCATCCATCTGGCAATTTCTCCTCTTCCTAAATCTTGCTCAGGATTCTTGTTAGTTCAATGGTTGCTCTATCATCAGCATATTTCCAAAGGTCCGCATTAATCCCATCTTCTCCAGGTGCTTTATTGCTGTTCAAGGTTTTGATAATGCTCCTGTCCTCTTCCACAGTTGGAGGTTCCGAGTCTGGATTTGAATGTGATTGTGGTCAAATTTCTTGGATGGTGGTTTACAATTAAGGAGTTTTACAAAATGGTCTGCTAGGATCTGACTGTTCTCCATATCATTGCAGGCTACTTTACCTTCTTGGTTTCTGAAGTTCAGACTTGGTGGATCATATCTACTCAAGGTACACCTGAATGTTTTGGAAAAGTTCTGGGTGTTATTTTTCTGAAAGTCCTGTTTGATCTGGATCAAGCATTCTTTCTCATACTTTCTCCTAAATTCCTGATGATCTTGTTTCCTGGAACTTCTTCTGGTTTTTTG
Organism: Anabrus simplex; assembly: GCF_040414725.1. Classification (NCBI taxonomy): domain Eukaryota; kingdom Metazoa; phylum Arthropoda; class Insecta; order Orthoptera; family Tettigoniidae; genus Anabrus; species Anabrus simplex. Next base: position 68,897,720 of record NC_090267.1, on the reverse strand, counting down.
GGTGTTTTCCGGGAACACCAATTCACTCATGCCTTCCGGCGTTCTTCAGTTGCCTCATTACCTTCAGGTGACCACCATGCATGTTTCCTTCTTTTCTCTAGAGGAACAGTGGTTTTTGTAATATCAATCACAGCCTCTTTTAATTGTTCCCATCCCTGATACTGCCCTCATTTTTTTCTTTCCAATTCTCTAGTGAAGTCTGTGTGTGTTCCCAGCTTTTTAGTGTCAAACTTAGTTATTTGAACTGTGTTCCTACTTTTTTGGGATCTTGGGATGATCTTGACTTTGATCTTGGAGAGAAAATGATCTGATCCTATAGTGATGCAAGATCCTGAATTGTTTTATCATTTTCACTGTTTACTGTTTGTTAAATCTGCGTTTCATCATGTTAAAATATTTAATTAGTGCTTCTTGTTAAAATATCTTGAAAAATACTGATGGAGATTGTAAAAAATGGCACATGAAGATATGATTAATGTCTGGCAGTTCATAGATTACAGCTGGTAGAAATTTGCTGTTCAATGCTGTGTCTATGAAGTTAACCTTTCGTTGCAGTGTGTGATGCGTGGCCTGCTGTGTGCCTCACTAATGGGGAGGTGTTGAGATTCGATTGTGCTCATAGTTCATCCCAGATCCTTTTAATACTTTTTAATGTCATTTGTGTTTGTACATTTGTTTTAGTCATTAGATGTGTTTGTAGTTTTGCATGGTAAAAAAGGGCGCCCCACATGCTGTTAAAACGGGACATTGCTTCAGACCCTGAAATATGGGAAATCCCATATAATACAGGACATTTGGCAACCCTAGTAAGTGAACACACCATTGTGTTTGCTGCAGAATTCACTTGGCACTGAGGAACATTCCTTCCTTGTCAAGTCCCTTTATTTCTACCAACAGTCGATATTTCTCTTGTTGTTTGAGTCATCAGTCCATAGACTGGTTTGTTGCAGCACTTCATGCCACTCTATCCAGTGCTAATCTTTTAATTTCTGTTTATCTACTGCATCCTACATCTGCTCTAATCTGCTTGTCATATTCATACCTTGGTCTACCCCTATTGTTCTCACTGCCTACACTTTCCTCAAAAACCAACTGAGCAAGTCTTGTCTCTGTTATTTCAGCCATTAATATACCAAATGTGTCCTATCATTTTATCTCTTCTTCTTGTCAAATTTAGCTAAATGAATCTCCTCTCATATTTCTTTTCCTTCCTTCAAGTTGTTTAATTATTCGAGTGTCAACTGGGCATAGCCTATATTTATGTATGAGAAGGTCATAAATGTTGTCTACACGAGCGTGTACAGACTTCCAGGTGACCGTAATTTAACTGCTTTAATCCTTGCTCATAAATCTGTATGAAGAATGGGTACTTTAGTTAGTTAATTTATACATTTGTTGTCATTTGGATGCTAATGGTTACCTGTTATTTCAGGCAGATTAATCATTAAAAAAAAAAAAGGTATTCTCTCTGATGGATGTATCTTGCTGTGACGTGAGAATTTGTCAGCAAAACGGATCTGTTACATGTGAACTATGGGGTATTCTGTTCTGCATGAAAAGATGTTACAATACAAAGGACTTCATGATGGATGAGCTGCTAGATTTCATACATTCTTTAAGATCAACTTTTATTTCCTTCCAAATGGCAAGCTGTATTTTTACTTAAGCAAAAATAAGTCTTATTCTAAATATATATTAAGAAAGCTTTACAGAAGATTCAAAGAGCTGCATTTTGTAATAGTTTTATAATTTATTATTGTTCATAAAATAATGCATATTTTGAATAAAAAATTATGACACTGTCTTTGTTATTTCAGCCATTAGTGTACCAGAATTTAATCAGAAGATGCAAAAAAGGTGACATTCGACAAAAAAAAAAATTTAAAAAATAATAAAAAAAAAATAATAATAATACAGGGGACAATAAAAACTTCCTAATTCCTGTAGAACTTTATTCTGTACGGATATAAAAATTAAGTTACATGTTTCAGGCTATATATTTTGATTTTCCAGAATCTTAAAAGAGTTCTTGCCTAAGGAATAAAAAGATTATGTTTATGATTCACGTATCACTTTTTGCAAATTATGACTTTCCTGGAGATTTGTTAGACATCTTTCTTGTCACAGTTAAGCACAATCCAACAGAGAAAGACGACAAATCCACATGGCAGTGCATAGTGTTCTACTACAAAATGAAGAGAAAGGGACCTATTTATCAATGTCCTGAATGCGAAGCTGCCTTTCATTTGGAGGAATGCTTCCAAGTGTTTTTAGGAAGTTTTAGAAACCCCTTTGTGCTACTGGATGCAGTTTTTTGTTTATACAAATATGCTTCCTCATGTCAGGTGTATATAATTAACTATAAAAATGAGATCACAAGAAATATAACTTGAAGATTCATTGTACATTGAGTTGAATTAACTGTAATTTCAGTTTATATTAACACACCAATGGCGTATACTGAGGATACCAAAGCTATCAGTGAAGCCCAAAACTCAGTTGAGAATGATGGAAGCCTAAAGCACATTATAATGTAAGCATCTGAAACATTGTTCCATTTACAAAACTTGAAAGCAGTGAGAAAAATCGTCGCACATATTTCTGAGAGCAAGGCATCGGAGACTGATATTGCAGCCCACACTCTCTCCTCTCGACTCGCCACATGCAGCTTGCTGCTGGATATCGGATAGGAGCGGAGACCGGCGGAGGATAGGTGTGCTAGTCTTCGGTCCGTCAGATCGCCACTGCTAACTATCAACCATGCCAGGGGAATTAACAGTATGAGGGGGTTGATTCTGGAAACTGAACCGTGGCCATCGGACCAAAGGCAAACGTTCTATCCATGTAGCCACAAAGCCGGACTTTCATTTGCTAAACCTTAGGCTACCATCTCCACTGATCAGTGGTTGAGCATTGGCAGTAGCAGAGGCCGGGGCAGTAGCCTGTAAAAAGCAGGCTTCTCCGTTGACTGCTGGCTGCAGCTCAAAATGCTGAAGGCTTGACGTTCACTAAACCAACCATCAAAAAGAGGTAACCTAAGATTAGTGGTAGCCCATGTCTTAATCCCAGCATACGCCACTGTAACACACATCAGTATGTCTTAATATGTTAATTGAAATATCTTTATATCTGTTTAAATTGAGAAACCACAAACATTTATACCTAATGTAGACGGTAGAGATAATCCACCTGATAGCTGCCCCTATTAGGGATTTGAAAGATCGACCTCCTGATCAGTTCATATAAAAAATATTTCTTTTATCTAATGTTTGGATGTAAGCGGGGTTTGAGTTAAAACTCAAGATTAAAATTGTCAACCATCAGGCAGATTTTCTCTTTCAGATTTTATTGAAAAAATGAAAATCCAATGCATGGTATTTCAGGTCAGGGAGTACAAACAGTGTGTAACAATTGCCAATTAATTTTTCAACACAGAGTCTGATACGGTCTGGATAATTGTGTCCAGGATTTTGCATATTCTTAGGAAGTTCAGCATCTCCTTAGGAATTGTCCCCTAGCACCAATCGTAAGCCGAATGACTTTCCATTTTGTAATCTCATACTTCTTTCCAAGATCCCCAGTGCATGGTTCATAAATGGCCTTTTTCTCCTCACACACTAATCGAGGCTGCTGTTCATTTTTCTCGAATCTTATAGTGGGATCAAATACCATACCCATACATTTCGCCCGGTAGATGAGAACAATATCAGCTCATCTTGTGGATCCATTTGTGGAAAGACGTCCTACTTCTTCATAGATCTCCAAGTGTTGTTGTTTATGGAGGCCTGAAGCAATCAGTGTGCAAACTGTATTGTGCCGATTGCTTCTCGTCAGCTCTCCCTTATGACAGAACCCTAATACATGGGGTAAGGTTTCAAATTCATCATATCTTTTGCAACGGGATGTATTAAGGCTGCTTCTAGGGAGAGATCGAACTGGGATGACCTTACAATTAATTTTAGAACATTCTAGGGCATTTTGAGAGAGTCAAACAAATATTACAAATTTATCAGATTTATAGTTTATACACACAAATGAACATGTTTGTTAAATATGAGGGGCAGCATTTACTATGGGCTTAAGGGTGGAAAATATCTAAGTATGTCACTGGTTCCACATACGATGTTGACCAAATATTACCGAGTAAAGACTAAGGAGTCAAGTGCTCGAGAAAACCTGCGTGTATAGCGCATCACTAGCAGTAATGTAAATGAGGAGTTGGATGCAATAACAGCATAAGTAGACTTACGTTATTCTGAGAAACAGAAGCTTGAAGTTTATAAATGTTCTGAGTTAAAAGTAATATTAGGAATCAACCTGAATATCATTTAAGGACATTTAAAAGAGCCAAGAAATATATTTCCGAAAGAATTTTATTGATCTGTTAGCTAATAAGAAAGACAGAGTTGTTTAAAATTTCATTTTATACGCTGTTACATGAAGAGCAGGAATATTATATTTTGCCATACACCAGTATTGATCAGGGAGTTAGGAAAGCATGATCGTCCACTATAGAGGAAAAAAGTGGCAGTTTATCCCACCTCAGTTCTCCAAAATGTCTAAACTTACTAAAATGAAGAACAAATTCCTAAAAAAGACCAAACATTTGTTAACTAAGAAAGGTAAAACCATTAAGTTTATTCTTTATTTAATATTCACCTTTTTTGTTCTTTTTGCGTAAAGGGCCGAGAGAATTTTGTTACAGTGCTCTCTCCAACTATGGTTTTTGAACCCCCCCCCCCTCCCCAAAAAATAGTTGAAATGTTATAAAATTAGTAGCATTCTTTTCTGAACAACATTTATTCCTGATTTCATTTACAAAATGACTCTCTAAACCTAAAAGAAAAGAAAGGGAACAAAAAGCAGATCACAAAGTATATAATTGGGATTTAGACATTGTGTCTCGTACTTGTTTGAAATACTCAAATGCATCATTGATCAAAATCAGGTTGATTCACCTTCACATGCTGCATTAGCAGACTTTAGGGAATCATTACACACAGACATGACTTTCACATACCACTCAACATTTTCAGTTTTTAAGTATTTCATTAGTGAAATAACATCAACCCTTTTGTCTGCTTTTACACCACACTTTCTTATATCATGTAGCCTCAAATCATTAAAACTGAGAAAGCTATCATTCCTCTTTAAGAAGGTAAATGGCACATAGTTAGGAGTGTAGGACTGTGACTCTGATACAACACCATTATGGTAATAAAGTCACACAAACTTCTGTATCATGAATCTGTTGCTTTTAGCAGAGGGCATTCTTAGAAACATAGGTCAAAGTGCTGATACCCAGTCTTTTATTAAATGTGACGCCACAAAACCTTCTCTTCCACTCGCTGACATCTTCTCCAGCCAGAGAACTGGCGGCAGCTGAACGTGCCACTCGTGAAGCATGCCTCATGCAATAACAGCGTAGCGCATGGTACCAGTTTTAGTGAGCTCCTGACCTCTAGTGGCATCCTAGCAAACTAAGACCTGGACTGGGTTGTAGTGAAGGGACCAGGAAATCTGAAAACACTTACGCTGTTATTGCATCTAGCTCCTCAAATGGTATATAACATCTGAAGGACCTGTGCTGCTCTGCAGCATTTATTATCAAGAGGCCAAATAACTCATCTTGATATGCTTGTCATAGTCATATTATTTTGCTTGCCTTTTTCAATGGTTTTGTGAACATTTAATGAGAAGTGCGTTATGGTATGCCACAGTTCATAGGCAGAATTCATTCATTCTGTCATCACGTGCCGTTTGTTTGGTAAAAATCTATCCATATATTCGCTTTTTATCCTGCAGTTCTTGATTTAAAGCTTGGTATTGTGTCGTAGAAGACAATCGCAGTTCTATACAGAATGGTTAGTCTTGAAGGAGCATTTTTTGCCAGGCTGAGAACTTTTATAAGATACATAGACTTCACTCTTTCTAGAGTTGCTATAGTTCCGTTTTTATGAGTTTCGACATGACAGTTAACCGGAAGTGAGACGGTGGTGCCAAATTGCTACGAATACAAACAGCTGATTTATGATACACAACACAAACGGAAATGTATATACTGGAACACAAGTTCATAATCAGTTATTATTTGTAGCAACATACATGATTCACATCAGATGAATAATAATACACAACACATTTAGGATAAGGCTACAAGATAAAAATACGTCAATGCTCAAACAGATAAAACGTGAGAAAATTAAATTAAATTTCTGCTCACCATGTAGAAGACCTCGCGTTGCTGTTAGATTCAGTTTACCATAAGGAAGGAAATAATCCTACAAAGGGAACATACCACTCATTTCTGAGTCACTATCGGCATTGTCATCGTCTGTTGAGATTTTACTTTCGCCTGACCCTAAAGAGATAATAAAGCCTTCAACATAATCGTCTGTGAGACTCTCTTTCTCCCAAGCTTTAATCTCGGATTTCGTGTGTTTCACAACGTTGCTCCATCCTCCGCACTTACACGGCCTATGGCTTCGAAAATAAGTCTTTCAACTTCCGAAACTATGCAGAGTCGGTTATTCTCAGCTACATAATCCTTCACTTGAGCCCAAATCAGTTCTACTGTATGGCGTTAAAATGGCAATGGTATGGTGGAAGGTGAACTACTTTATGCCCATGCCTTCTGGCTATTTCATCCACCACAAAAACTGGGCACTGGGGCTTGTTTTGTTTCAAGAGATGCATGAGATACCCCTTCTTCATGTCATCGCGAACCAAAATATTGTGCTCCTTCAACCACTTAATCAACTCATTCCTTCTAGCCACCATTGTTGGTGCTTTGTCAAGAATGACTCCCTAACATTACAAACATTTTCCCGGGCCTGGCTCCTTAGTGGAGTACCGCGTCCAAAGGGCTTTCTTCTCTTGGGAGCTTCATCCTTAGACGTAGGCGACGACATGACAGAATATCAAATTCACACATGGGCCTAAAATTAACCTACTATATAACTACCGAACAAAATATTAAACTAAGCTACTATATAAACTAGATCACTATTGTACCTTGTTACACACTATTCACTATGATATAACATGCTTTACTATTAAAAAATAGGTACTAAACAATAAATTTATAAACTGTACACTACAAAATATAAACGAACAACCTAGCATAAAGACCGCCAAAAGAACTGAGCACATTACAACACACAGCTGATAGCACATGGTTACAGTAAACAACAGATCGACTACACTGCTAACCGGAACTGGAGTCTAATGCGCTCTATCGGAGCAATCAGCTGCCTATGATTGGTTGTTGATTAATTCACTTACCATCCGCCGAAAGGCAGCGCTCAAGCGTCAAGTCGAAACTCATAATAACTGAACTATAGGTTATCCTTCGATAGGTGTTCCCAGATAATGTTTAAAGCGTATGTCATGATGGAGTCTGTTTGTACGTAGACTTTTTTTCTTTTAGACTTTTAGAGAATCAAAGAGTATCTAAGGTTAGCAGGGAATAGTATTCTTCCATGATTAGACAGGTAATAATCAAACATGGCTGCATGCAATGACATTACTAAGGATGAAAATCATATACAGTGTATTAATAAAAGTGTTAGTCGCTTGGCAACCTACTAAGTACAGAATGTATTGCTGGTTAGGGTAAGCCTTCGCCTGCAATTATTGGAGTGATCATTTAATGATTTGATTTTGTGATTACTCAAAGTTGGCTGAACTTAGAAACCTATTAATGTCTCATAATTCACTGGCAGGTAATTCCGGAGAGAATTAAACAAAAATGAAGCAAATCGGTCCAGTAGAACAGATAGACATATTTCCAGTTTTTAGTAAACTCCTTTAATATATACATCCTATGCAACTACAACCTAATGTATCTCAGCTTGTAAATGTATGCAGGCAATTTGTGAAGTACAGAATGTTTGCAAATATGGTATCTGTAGTTATGTTGATGCAGCGAGTCTCACATCAGTTGTATACAGTGTGGTATACATTAGGTGTCTGAGGTTCTGCCTATTTTCAAACATGAAGCAGCACCTTGGTGGGAAACAATTTGACAATGATGAGGATGTAAAAGATGCTGGCGTGGACTGGTTAAAGTAATAGGCAACAACCTTCTATGATTAGGGCATGCTTGAACTGATCGTGAGATACAATTGCCTTAATGTCCAAGGCAACTATGAGGCTTAGTAGGTAAAGATGTGTGATAATGTTTGTGCAGTATATTCAGTTTCTTTAATATATCGCAAAAGGTTTTAATGGCTAGATATTCTTCATTTTACACATTGCCTTTGTAGTTACTCTATTACATGATGCACAACATGAGGCTCTCATATGACATAACGTGAAGGAAAGAAGGTTGAAGAACTTGATCTCTGTAACTCAGAATATTTCTGAAGTATGAGGGTAATCCCAAAAATAAGGTCTCCTATATTTTTATAAATACAAAACTCTGTTCGTCTGACTGTTGGTCACAATATTGTGAGGAATGTTTCCTGCGCTCGCATATAAACATGCACACGCCGCGCTGAGGCAATCAGTCTTGGCTTGGCAGCCGTTGAGAATGGAGCTCCCGTTGGATGTTACCGCCAAGTGCGAAGTGCGCGCAGTTATTCGATTTTTTAATGCAAAAGGTACTGAACAGATTGAAATCCATCGCCAATTGGCGGAAGTGTATGGTGAGTCGTGCATGGATGTAAAAACATGTTCGTAAATGGTGTAGAGAGTTTGCAGCCGGTCGGACTGAAATTCACGACGAATGAACAAACGAGTGGGAGACCGTCAATTTCCCTCAAGACAGTCGTGAAGGTTGAGCAAATCATGTGTGAAGATCGGTGGATCACCCTGAATTATCTGTGCATTTTGATTCCTGAGGTTTCCCAAAGCGCCGCTTACAACTTCCTGAACAGCATGGCGGCGAGCTGGTATGACACGGGCATACAAAAACTGTCACAGCGTCTACAAAAATGCATTGACCGAAATGGTGATTATGTAGCAACAAACCCAGCTAAATGTTCAAGCTGTAAAATGATGTAAACCATTGTAGAAATAAACAGGTCCATATATTTATAAAAAATAAGAGACCTTATTTTTGGGATTACCTTTGTACATGTAGCACTTCTGCACTTGTTCTCTTCTTGACATAGTTCTTCTCTCTTGAATCATTTCTCGCTGATCAAACTGGTCGAAATACAGTGAGTGCACAGAGGGTATGAGGCTGATGATCATGTACATTTCATAACAAATGGAATTTTGGTTGCTAAGGAAACAGTACCTCCCTCTTCCTTCAGTCATGAATGAGCGATTGTGAGAACTTGTAGCCATAATTAATATGTGGTTCACACTTCACTTCTAACGTGCAACCAACACCAAACAGACCAAAACCTGACAGTTCAATAGTATAACAGGATCCATTGTTGCAGGCGAAGCAGTACCAACCTTATTTAAATTAATGAACACACGCAAGTTTTCTTCGCTAAATTTCTGGAAAAAAATATTAACACGGAGTATTTTGTATGTATGGTATCGTCCTTTGAGATGTTTCTTCACAGGATCAAAGAAATAGAAATTCTTGAATTGTCGGGTGTATGTTACACGACCTCACAGCAGAAGACAAGTTGTTTCATGAGAGTTTGTGCATAATTGTGCGTGTTGTCCGACACTGTTTACAGTAGTCTTTTGCTGGAGGAATTTGGTGAGTATCAAACAATTTCATGAAAAGAGATTGTTATCTCCACCCCATGACACAGCTATGAATGTTAGTGGAGATGTTGGATGCTGCTTTGTTTTGTTTGTTTCAAAACGAGAGAGAGGTGGATTGACAATATAGCATTAGCCATCAGGTATCATCAGCAGACCTTTAAATATCAATCAATCAATCAATCAATCAATCAATCAATCAATCAATCAATCAATCAATCAATCACTACTGATCTGCATTCAGGGCTGTCACCCAGGTGGCAGATTCCCTATCTGTTGTTTTCCTAATCTTTTCTTAAATTATATCAAAGAAATTGGAAATTTATTGAACATCTCCCTTGGTAAGTTATTCCAATCCCTAACTCCCCTTCCTATAAATGAATATTTGCCCCAGTTTGTCCTCTTGAATTCTAGCTTTATCTTCATATTGTGATCCTTCCTACTTTTAAAGACACCACTCAAACTTATTCGTCTACTGATATCATTATTCGCCATCTCACCCACTTAGTTGAACAGCTTTTCTCCTTTTTCCCAAGTCTTTCCAGCCCAAACTTTGCAACATTTTTGTAACACTACTCTTTTTTTGGAAATCACTCAGAAAATCGAGCTGCATTTCTTTGAAATTTTTCCAGTTCTTGAATCAAGTATGGTAAGCGCACCTTTTAGTGATACATGGACATCCTAGTGCTGAATCGGTCGACCTCGGTTATCTTTGAGATTTGTATTGGCAACCTTTGAAACACAAACTATGAATCGCTTATGCATCGCTGTCCGACATTTGGCGTACACTCTATGTATTAGTACTGTTGTCGTTAACACAGCAAAGCCAAACTATAGAATTCAGGCTGGGAACAAGATTTGCATCGAGAAATGTTATATTATGTGTGTGTGACACAGTTGTTGGCTAAAGATAATAAAGGTTTAGAAAATTCATATCAATCGATTAAATTCAAATTTCATGTCCATTCAGTTGGCAGTATTGTTTGTTGTTTATTTAAAGGGGCCTGACATCTAGGTCATCGGCTCGTTGGCAGTATTACCAGAACCGGCAGAGCTTCCTCCTTACTCCTCATCCGTGTACAAAAATCAATCACTAAAAAGTGTGCGAATAATAATTCTGGTGAAGGTCCCATACACTGGAACCATACTCTAGTTGGGGTCTTACCAGAGACTTAAATGCCCTCTCCTTTACATCCTTACTACAACCCCTAAATACCCTCATAACCATCTGCAAAGATCTATACCCTTTATTTACAATCATATTTATGTGATTACCCCAATGAAGATCTTTCCTTATATTAACACCTAGGTACTTTCAATGATCCCCTAAAGGAACTTTCACCCCATCAACACAATAATTAAAACTGTGAGAGGACTCTTCTTATTTGTGAAACTTACAACCTGACTTTTAACCCCGTTTATCATCATACCATTGTCCACCGTCCATCTCACAACACTGTCGAGGTCACCCTGCAGCCGCTCACAATCTTGTAACTTATTAATTACTCTATACAGAATAACATCATCTGCAAAAAGCCTTATCTCCGATTCCACTTCTTTACACATATCATTGATATATATAAGAAAACATAAAGGTCCAATAATAATGCCTTGAGGAATTCCCCTCTTTATTATTACAGGGACAGATAAAGCTTTGCCTGCTCTAATTTTCTAGAAATATATAGGCACCCATTCAGTCACACTTTTGTCTAGGCCAATTGCACTCATTTTTGCCAGTAGTCTCCCATGATCTACCCTATCAAATGGCTTAGATAGGTAAATCGCGATACAGTCCAATTGACCTCCTGAATCCAAGATATCTGCTATATCTTGCTGGAATCCTACAAGTTGAACTTCAGTGGAATAACCTTTCCTAAACCCGCTGCCTTCTATCAAACCAGTTATTAATTTTTTAAACATGTGTAATATAATCAGAAAGAATGCTTTCCCAAAGCTTATATGCAATGCATGTCAAACTGACTTCCTGTAATTTTCAGCTATATGTCTATCACCCTTTCCTTTATACACAGGGGCTACTATAGCAACTCTCCATTCATTTGGTACAGCTCCTTCATGCAAACTAACCAAATAACTACTTTAGATTTGGTACTATATCCCAACCCATTGTCTTTAGTATATCCCCAGAAATCTTATCAATTCCAGCTGCTTTTCTAGTTTTCATCTTTTGTATTTTACTGTACATGTCACTGTTATCATAGGTAAATTTTAATACTTCTTTAGTATTAGTCACCTTTTCTATCTGGACATTATCCTTGTAACCAACAATCTTTACATACTGCTGATTGAATACTTCTGCCTTTTGAAGATCCTCACATACACACTCCCCTTGTTCATTAATGATTCCTGGAATATCCTTCTTGGAACCTGTTTCTGCCTTAAAGTACCTCTACATACCATTCCATTTTTCACTAAAATTTGTATGACCGCCCAATATGCTTGCCATCATGTTATCCTTAGTTGACTTCTTTGCTAGATTCAGTTTCCTAGTATCCATGTTACCTTTAAACAACCGTATGCTTAAGTCCAATATTTCATTTGAAGAAGTAAGAATGTTATGCGATGAGAGTAAGCTATATGTCTTCTGTGCAGTATAAATGTCATTAACATAAATGTGAACCAAACAATTGTTTCATGTGGTGATTTTCTCCATGATATTCACCGTTTCCCTTCTCAATTTCATTCCTTCACCACTGTATAGCCATCAAGTACTACTTCTCAATGCACACGCAACTGAAAAAAAAAAAAAAAAAAAAAAAAGCAGAATTGTGGGGGAAAAAGAATATCTCATCAAACTGTTGAAATTGTAATTCAATTTTATTTTATTAAAAAAAACATTTCTTTGAATAACAGAGGAAGTGATTTAAGTACAAAATAATTAGATAGTTGGATGCATACATTTTTGACAATGATAAATTGCACAAAACTGACAAGAGAGGCAAAGAATATATTTTAATGACTTTGTTTGCTGTATTTACATATTATACAAATATGCACAAGTACACACACATATAAAAACATATATTACATAAAACATTCACAATCAGAGTTTCACAGAATGAAGATAAACCTTGAAACAAGCACAGAATGTAGCCACCTCATTTCCTACTTCACTTTCTCATGACTTGTCTGATACAACAATTTCAATGCCAGGGACACAGATATCTCTCATTCACATACTTACTGAAGGGTATTAGTAATATCACAGGGGAGGACAGCATTTACATCATTTAACATATAGATAATATTGTCACTACATCATCAAACTTCCTGCTTTCCATTTCACATTCACGTTTTGTTAAGGAAATTCAAGTCCTGGAATTGTAATCATGAATAATAACGCTGAGTTCTAGGAACAGTCCCATACGATAAAATCATCACACAGTCTAGCTTTACTTGGAAAGAATTTGTATACATACAGAACATTTCAAGCAAATTTCAGAGATACATTAACCAAACAACAGTACGTGTGCTATGACCAACGAGGAAATAAAGTCCTCTGATTAAAGATGCAAGCCACAACATTTTAAAAGTTGAGAAATACTTCCTGTAATCATGTTACATGGAACACACAAAATCATCTGCAAGATGAGCACTTCACTGTTAGTTTCCAATGCTAGACTCAGCATATTATATAGATATAAACTAGCATATATCTCCTACAAGTAGAGACTCTGCTTAATTCATTACAGTGCATACAACCTGCTTTGAGAGTTCTTGACTGCAGAAGGCAACATATCCATGGGGACCACTGTGTGTCACAAAGAAACTGTCCACAGGTGATGTGTTCATTTCTGTGAAAACTAAGCATTCCGGAGGAGAAAGACGTGGGTAGTCCCACTACGAGCTACTTGAACAGTTCAACTGATGATAGGGTTATCACATATTCAATAGGAGAGGAATTAAATGTCAGTCACAGTAAAGACATTGTTGCATGTGCATATAAAGATCACTGAATTGACCTTTCACTATAGCATTTGTTATGGTGTCAGAATAAACTGATTCTCGTTTCCAGGACAGTGACAGGAGATGAAAATCTAAGTCATCTCTCTGAAACAGAAAGGAAACACAGCAGCAACCATCATCTCCACTAACAATCATAGCTGTGCCGTAACAATACTTCTTTATGAAAGGCGTTTGATACTCATCAAATTTCTCTAGCAAAAATGTACTGTAAACAGTGTTGGACAACTGTATATAGTCATAAAGAGCAAATAGCCAGGAATGTGGACATTTGCAATTGTGCTGTTACACAATAATGTACAAACTCTCACAAAACAACTTCTCCTCTCCTATGAGGTCCTAGAACATCCCCCTTACATTGATTTCTACTTCTGTGATTATCTCAAGAAATACCTCAAAGGTCAATACTCTTGCTCTGAAGTTAAAGAGAGGACTTGTATGACAGACTGTCACCTCTCCCAGCTAGAGACTTCTAGCAATGCCAAGAGGGATCACTGACTACAGGCTTACAACTATTAACTGTTTCACAGCTACGATCCAGTTTACTCTATCTGTGCTAAATGGTTCTCCAAAGCTGCAGTCGAGTTAACTTGATATGAAAGCTGTGCTCACAGGGCTGCTGTCAAATAAACATTTTCTTGAAAAAAGCTTATATGCTGTAGCGATCTGTTCACTGCATTTTCAGCTACTGAGTGGCTTTGATTATGTTTAGACAGTTAATTTATCTTAGTTACCCAGATGTAAACAACTTTGCTCTGGCTTCCACGTGCAACCATAGTATGTGCCCAAGGAAAATCTTTCTGTTTTGGAAGAGTATTTCGGATATAGATTTCGATTCTGGTGAAAGTGATCAGGAAGATGTTGAAATGTGGGTAAGTGACAGCGATGATTTAAGAGCCACAGGGTAGGAAGATGATGATGATGATGATGCTTGTTGTTTAAAGGGGTCTAACATCTAGGGCATCGGCCCCCAGGTTAGGAAGAAAAGTGGTTGTGAAGTTGATACATCTATTGCATGGTCTGGTGGTGTACTAGACCAGGCGTTAAACCCCAGGTATGTTGAATACTAATTTGACTCCAAAACCCCCCAGAACTAGAGTTTTGTCAACTTAAGTGAACAAGAACATTTTAAAGAAACTAATAGATTTCATAAACAGGCAGTTGAGGGTAGGACAAAATCAGCACTGGGGGCTGATCTTCGAATCCAGCAGTGTAAAGGTTAACTGCAACTCTTCTCACCTTCTAAACCTTCAGCCTATTTTGTGATAGCAAGTAAACCCACATATTATTTGAAAAACAAACAAACAAACAAACAAACATTAAAAGAGTGTCCCTAATTATGAAAATCAACAAGTTACAGTAACTTCACATATCCCCGTGTATCAGGAACAAACAAGTGTCAACAAGTGTTTATGACTTGGAGGGGCCGTGCCCGCTCTCTGGTGAAAATGGGAAGCAGAAATGACGAATATAACATGATTGATAAGGAAAGAACCTACTTATTAAAAAATGACAGTGTACGAAGGTGTGGAGATGGCGCTAGTCTGTTTGTGTTTTCATGTTTGTCCTTTTCTTCTATTTCTACTTCCTCCTCATCCTACACTGACATGTCATCGTGTTCATCCTATTTTGTGTTCCTTTTCATATACCTATCTTTATATGACTTATATCCCCACATATGTTGTGTTTCTAATGAGTCCAGAGCTAACTGCAGAACTTCTCCAAACATGCAAATGGTGCAGTTTAGATCAGAATTACAACACTAGACCGCAAACATACAAGAGAAAGAGATATAAATACCAAACACTCTCTTCACTTTACCACTGAATTTTAACACATAGCTTTGTCAAATGATAATTAATATCAATGAAATATTCTTGTGATGGCTGAAGAGTTCCTTTACCATTGTGGTATGATCGTGGCAACATTTTGTGCACACAAGTTTCTCATTGCTGTTTGAAGTTATACATATCAGTCACTTCAGCCCTAAGCTGATTGAATCCTTACGCACAGTTCACTTCAATGATACATGGATAAGCAAGGCAATATATGACACTTGAGTCTGCTTTTACTGAACCAAAAGATTAAGCTATAAAATATTTAATCATTCTTATGTTTGTATACAGAGATGCAGGAAGTTGTCAGGATAACTGAGATGTTCGCTCAACCACTGCAGTGGTGTCTCGAGAGGAGGCTCGATACCATGTGTCATCACTCGAACTACAAACAGAAACAAAGACACAATGAGTCAATTTCCTATGGTAGGATCTACAGCTCATTATATGGGATACTGTAGAGTCCTTCACATAAACTGTTTTTATTATTAGTAACAAATGGAAGGGAACAAACAAGTTACAAATCAGATAATATACAGAGCAAGTCTCTCAATGACAAAAAGCGAGGAGGTGATTAGGAAGACAACAAAGCCACGATGTACAATCCAAGTCACTACCATTTTTGTACACTAAATGTATGCTGCTAAGACAGCAGTTGCACATCTGATGACACCAGAGCAACTGTCAGTCCTTAATGACATTCATAACATACAGAATGTAAGCAAAAGCTTGAATAGTGGGAGTGCATGAGACATTTCGTACTGCACTCTGTGTGCAGATTGTTGATGAGTACACCTTGTGTCCCAGGGTCTATGCTGGGCTCAGTAAGAAATGACATCACAAAAGTTCCTTGAAGTAACTTCCACTAGCATGCATGCAAGCTTCACAGCCCTTGCTAGAGGCAGCGCAACATGATGAGTGTTCTCCTCCAACTCTGTTAACAAACAAGAGTAGTAGTTCTTTTGACCATAATTCTTGGCTTACTATCCTCCTTACTATCACCCCAGTCAGCTCCCTATGTTTTGCCATAGAAGAGTCTCATATTGTACAGAAAGGCAAGAGCATGAAAAGGAACACATCTATATAGACCTATATAAAATAAGAGTTTTGTCTCTACAATGCACAGAATTTTAAAAATAATGGTATTTCTGTACTGTTCATGTTGACAGATAGGAGGAAACACAATTTTTAATTTTCTGTCATCTCTGTCTGTCTGTACATATCGTCGTTGCCGGGACAAAACCTCCTATGTGAAATATTTTAGCTTAGAACTTTGGCCGGTAAGGTTCTGTCATCTAAGGTGCAATATTGTGTGACAATTGTCAAGGTATTCTCGACCTTCATAATGTATGTGCTGCGGGTCAGTATATCTCCAAAAATATTAACACATAGGAGGTTTCGTCCCGGCAACGACGATATGTATGTACATCACAAGAAAATCGCCGAACAGAATTCCTTGAAAATTGGTATGTAAAGCCTGGCAATAAAGCACAACAATCTAAGCTATAAATAATTTTATTCATGCGGGGTGAAATGGTAGTTCAGGAGAAGGCCTAAAATTAAATTTCACATATCTATGCTATTAGTGGTCTTATCGATAAATACTACTTCAAAAGTTATAGGAAATACAATTTCTGATCATTTATGTATTATACAGTTTTACTGTACAGGCTGTAATAATGAGATATCCATGAATTTTGACTTGTGTTGCTTAGTCCACATCACACCAAGCCACGAGAAAATGGCTGAAGAGAATTGAATAAAAATCAAGATGTAAAGTCTGGGAATAGGGCACTACAATGTAGGCAATAATTTTTCTTCACAGTGGGTGAAGTGATAGTTTCGGGGAAGGCCTAAAATTTAATTCTATATCATCTCTGTTATTGGTGGTCTTATCAATAAATACTACCAAACAAAAGTATGTTATTTATGTGTTATCCTGTTTTACTGTACCAGCTATGATAACAGAGATAATCGTGAATTTAGACTTTTGTTGCTTAGTCCATATCAATGCTGAGCATCACTAACATGGAAATATAGTTCAAACGTGTGGTGGTTTTTTCATGACTGCCTTACAGTGGAAAACTACATCGTCAACAGCCCATATCGACAATGACTTATCAAAATGAGAAAACGAAGGAACGATCACTTTAAGAATAAGACAAGAGGAAGGCATGGAAGGAGGAAGAAGACTCCCTTTACACTGGATGTCCTAATATCACAGAAGTGGGAGAAAACTAAATGTGAAGGCCTACAATATCGAAAGCCCATCATCAACAACATTACATCGACTACGTTTTGTCATAATGTGCTTTGTCTCTTCTACAGCTGCTCATCTCCGCCAGGTGGTGGCATGCCATTCCTCTGGTTCATACATGTGCTGATAACTACTGGTATGTGACACACGGGTTCATCACAGTATTCCAGCTATTCGATCCCAGCATAGAAATTAGGAGATCAGGAAGCATTGAATTGTATGAATGCAGGCTGAAGAAGAAAAGTGGATGCACCCCTTGGCCTGTGCTGACCTGTTGTTGGAGGGGTTGACTGTGAACTGCACATCCATCGATATACGAAGAATAAGCAATAGCAGTAAAGGATGTTCCCTCGCAAAATAATAGCCCTGTGTTATGTTAATTTAGTAATATCACATTAACATCAAAATAAGAGTGTGTACAGAGCCTAAATACAGAACACATTTTCCAATAAACATAAACAAAAGGACTCTATAATTGATTTTATATGAGCAAGTGTTAAATACCTATTCATAAACAAGGAACTTTTTCACAATATATTATTAATTCATCAGCTTCAATAGGTTTTAGGTTTCTGAGAACAATACTAGACCAACGACAATATCAAAAAGACCGACACATTTTCCATAGATGTGAATGTGAGAACATATCCTTTAATTAGGGAAAATATTTTCACAACATGATGAACAATAAATTGCAGGAAACATGTTATCACACATCAGTGATTAACATTTCTGTCAAGTAGCCTATTCGGTGTTTATGATGAAACAGAATTTTAGTGAAGTGTAAATTTTTAAAGAATTTTAAAAATTATGTTTTTTGTATGTATGTGTGCTATTTATAAGCTTTTATGTTTGTGTCTGGTCCTAAATAGGGACCGAAACTAGTTCTGAAATAATAAAACAGGCTACTTAATACAACTGATATACTGCTGATTAGGTGGAACATCCTTTAAGGGACCTTCATTGAAATCTCTAGCAGGGCTTAGGGAACTAATTCACAGAGTTGTTAATTAAACTCACTTTGTTACCAGTGATTTAAAAAAAAAACAGTTTACTCTTTAAAGCTGAGTAGAAAGACAAGTCAGTGACATCGCCAACTATCAGTCTGCCAACAAAGGGTACGTTATGCCACTTTATTTACATTTTTATTATGTATTAGTATTATACTATTTGTAATGTTTGCATAATGCATCACAATATAATAATATAATTTTTAAGGTTTTATGAATCTTTAATCTGTTATTGTTTCATTATCTCCGTTTGAAACTGCCTGCACTATACTGTCAATATTGAACAATACTATTGGTGTCAATATTTTAGACTTGAAAATATATATCAAATGAGGTATCAAAACGTATCCTTGGTTTTATAGTTTATGCCTTGTGAGTGCTGGGGCTCAAATGCTGTGAAAATGTCAATGTGATGTATTTCTAAAATATAAGGATTACAATTTTATTTCAAAAATTAAATTATGAAAAAGTAATGAATAGAAGTAAAAATTAAAGTAGAAGTCCGTTATAGCGAGAATTCATAACAGCGAAAAATCTACTTGCTATAGCAGATTTTCGTTATATCCGATTTTTGTATAAAAGTCGGAAAAACTCCCATATACAGTACATTAAAATCGATATGAAACAGCAATCAGTGTGTTTAAAACTTGCGTTTCCGTGGATGATGTCCACACTACGGCTTACTTGATTGTTTTTTTCGAAATCCGATACTAGGTGAAAGTGTATGTTTAATTTCATTCTGAAAAAAATATAATACCTTATTTCTCCAAATCCAAGACAACCCCCACTTTTTGCTTCAAAAAATTTAAATCAGGCTTAGAAAGTCCTTTGTAAAATTGTATGAATGCCTTTGATGTACAGTATGCATTTTTAGAGTATATTCAAACATTAACTTTCGTTATGCTGTTTGTTTTTTTTTTTTTTACGGCTACACAATTATTCTTTATTTCAACGGGTTTAATGACTGTTAACTTAAAATTGGCATCATCATCATCATCATACTGAAGAGAATCCGTTGAAACTTTGCCGGCAATACCTATTCCATGCATCTCTACAATACGACGATCCATCAGGAAAATATTCTTGCTGTCTATAAAACTGTAACTCTTACTCAGCGTCAGATATAACCGGCTACCTCTACACGCATGTCTTGCTTGCCGGGTTTGGCCAGCTTCAGCGGCTAGCAATGTAATAGGCCTAATCACAGACGTTGAAAGTCAATGAATGAATTTATTGCGCCATGGTATGCCCATAACATGCTTACAATATTGTGATTTTTTATTCCACCTTTTCAATACAATTGGTTTTATGTTGTTAGATCATAATGCTACAACACTGTTTTATAGGGACAGGTTTCACTTGAATTTCAAGCATCCTCAGCCTATATAATCATCTCAAGGTTAAGACCTGTCGTATTTGATTTGTTTTGACAAATTTGTCCTTAATTATAATTCTAACAATATGAATGACTATACTAAAATTGGAATAACTGTTAATTCTAAAGATATTGACATCCAAAAGACAGTGTCTTCAAATGTTGAAAATTTGGCTAAAATTGTTTTCTCAAAGTTCTAGTTTATTAAAAACAATTGTAATTTGACTTCTATGTTAAAATTTGAGTCGTAATTATAGTTAAAACTTATTGGTGTCTTAAGATTAAGATCTTGGATCCGTTGGAATTCAGCTTCACGTTTTAATTTTGAGGCTTGCTACTGTAATTTAATAGTTTTGGACAGTAAAATGTTGAATTAGTTAGTTTCATCGAACTAGTCTTGTTTTTACTATCAGATTTTCCGTTGGTAGTAGTTTGTATTTATGAGGTTTTTAGTCAAAAGGGACGTCAATCCAAAATCTTGAGGAGTTGATTTGTTTCTTTCATAATATTTGAATGATGGTGCGTCCCTTTGACTGCTACTACGAAAGCTTGTGGACTTTGTCGCACCATCATTCAAATATTATGAAAGAAACAAATCAACTCCTCAAGATTTTGGATTGACATCCCTTTTGACTAAAAACCTCATAAATAAAAACTACTACCAACGGAAAATCTGATCATAAAAACAAGACTAGTTCAATGAAACTAACTAATTCAATATTTTACTGTCCAAAACTATTAAATTACAGTAGCAAGCCTCAAAATTAAAACATGAAGCTGAATTCCAATGGATCCAAGATCTTAATCTTAAGACACCAATAAGTTTTAACTATAATTACGACTCAAATTTTAACATAGAAGTCAAATTACAATTGTTTTTAATAAACTAGAACTTTTGAGAAAACAATTTTAGCCAAATTTTCAACATTTGAAGACTGTGTTTTGGATGTCAATATCTTTAGAATTAACGGTTATTCCAATTTTAGTATAGTCATTCATATTGTTAAACTATTGATGTGTTCATAAATTCCTATGTTTATAAATTTTATTACTTTATTGTTAGAATTATAATTAAGCACAAATTTGTCAAAACAAATCAAGTAGGACAGGTCTTAACCGTGAGATGATTACAGTATATAGGCTGAGGATGCTTGAAATTCAAGCGAAACATGTCCCTATAAAACAGTGTTGTAGCATTATGATCTAACAACATAAAACCAATTGTATTGAAAAGGTGGAATAAAAAATCACAATATTGTAAGCATATTATAGCAAATTCAATATGGGTCTAATCATGAGATTAGTTACATGTAAAGTGGTATGCCCATTCCGCTCTTGCGTTTTTCGTGCACATATCTCACAATTTCACCTTCGACTTCTTTACAGCGTCCTTGCTGCATTTTTTAGCTATCTTTATCTTCACGCTAATGCCAAATTTTGGCTTTAGTTAGGCCTATGCCATATTTTCTTGTGGCTGCACAATTATTCTAGATTTCCGAGTGTTTAATAACCATTAACTGAAAATTGGCATTACAATATTGACGAGATCTCTCTTCACTATTTTTCAAGATCCAGTGACGTTACACAGAGGCACTGTACAACAGTTGCCGCGGCTAGCAATGTATAATAAAGAGGCGGTCGGTTATTGTCAACGAGTTTTGTGTCTGCGCGGAGGGGGTGTGTGTGTGTGTGTGTGTGTGTGTGTGAAAAAAGAAGCAGCATGGTTACTGCAGTAGTTGCCAGTGGTGTTAATTACTGTTAGGCCGCGAATGCAAGACAACCCTTGATTTTGCGCATGCGATTCTGAGAAAAAGCATCGTTTTGGATTCGGAGAAATACGGTATCGCTCCCGAGGCTTCTGTGGCAAACATTTCAGTTTTCTTCTTCAAACGGTGTCACTAACCTAACTGTATATGTATCGTGAAAACATATTTCAAACGTATGTTGAAAAATTATAACCTTCTCGCTAAAAATTTACATGGAAATAGCCTTTCCGAAATTTAACTAGATGCGAGAAAGTATGAACTATCCTCTGAAATCAATGATGTACTCTGCCATATCTTGAGGTGTATCACATTCTTACTTAATTTCAGTATATAAAATTAAGAGATTGTTTACTTCAGCCTTTATTTTTAACGAGTTAACAACTGCTATTGGCCACGTTATTTACGCATTTATTACAAAGGCGTGTTATTCTCTTTCATTTCAAATTTTCTTTAGAGAACAACAGTCGACGGATATTACTAATCGACTCAAATATCGCTTTTGAATGTCGACGAGGGAGCTCGCATATGCACACAACGAGAAAACTATACCGTATCGAAGATAATCGATCTTCAAACAGAGTCACCTATCTTAACTTAATCGTACTATACGTATGATGAAAACTTACTTCAAGCACTAGTAGAGAAATGATAAGCTTCTGGCTATAAATTTACACGATAATAGCCTTTCTGTAATTTTTTTTTTTTTTTGCTAGTTGCTTTACGTCGCACCGACACAGTTAAGTCTTATGGCGACGATGGGACAGGAAAGGGCTAGGACTGGGAAGGAAGCGGCCGTGGCCTTAATTAAGGTACAGCCCCAGCATTTGCCTGGTGTGAAAATGGGAAACCACGGAAAACCATTTTCAGGGCTGCCGACAGTGGGATTCGAACCTACTATCTCCCGAATACTGGATACTGGCCGCACTTAAGCGACTGCAGCTATCGAGCTCGGTTTTTTCTGTAATTTAACCAGACGCAAGAATATAAACTAACCTCTGAAATCTGCACTCTGCCATATCTTGAGGTGTATCCCACTCTTACTAAATTGCAGTATTTAACATTAAAATTAAGCGACTGTTTAGTCAGCCTTTACTTTTAACAAGTTAACAACTGTTATCGGACATGTTATTTACGCATTTTATTTTGAAAACATGTTCTCTTTCATTTAGAATTTTCTTTATGGAATGGCAGTCGATGGCTATTACTAATCGACTCCGACGTTGCCTTTGAATGTCGACGGGAGAACTCGCTAGTGGACATAGCGAGGAAACTACACCAAAGGTGATCGATCACACGCAATATAATCGCTGGGGTGCATAAATATCGGTAATGGAAAAATCGTGCGCGCTTAATCGTTTGTAACAACGGATGTGTCAGTGATAGGACTTTCGCTGTAACCAAAGTATAATACACAGTTTAATATAGGAATTTCGAAGGGACAGACAACAATTGCTGTTATAGCACGGTTTTCATTATATGCCGTACTCGCTATAGCAGACTTCTACTGTACTTTAAAAAAGTATTTGTTACATGTTAGTTGATTACGTTTACTCAATTTCTTTCCAACTCTGCAAAGAGATGTAGGATGTGATAATTACACAGAGGTGAAAAGATTAGCACAGAACAGAGTAGCATGGAGTGCTGTTTAAGGACAGATAATCCAAACACCACCACAAATATAAGATGATGTTTTCTACTCACTATTATGTTCGTCAGGATACACCTCTTGTATAAGGTGCTGGAGAGTCTTCTTCTGACCCTCCTCTGTAACAGGCTTCACCAATCGTTGCAGAAATGCTTCTTCTCCGCGGTAGCAACGGAAAGGGATATGTTTGAAGGAATCCTCACCACATACTTCCATTAGCTTGCGATTTACTGCCCAGAACTGATCAAATTTATCTGTTCAAGTAAAAATAATAGACATAACTAATTGTTGTTACAATAAGCTATGTTGGTAAAGCCAGCATATACAATTAAAAATTAGAGCAATCATGTAAATTACATTTGGATTACCAAGCACAGAGGGGTACATTAACTATTAATATTGTACCGGGAGGTACACCTCTACGCCGCTCATTTTAATCTTGCGCCTAAAAGAACTCCTCTTCTGGAGAAATCATGAACTTGAAACTAGACCTACTTCAACCTTTACTCAGAAGATGTCACTACAGAAATCTAATGAAATTTTGTTATTTTGAAGTTTCCTGTACTGTGTGAATTTCTACTTGTTTTGTTTGCCCTTCATCAAGAAGTCTGGACTTTTTTCAACAGGTGTCACTGCTAATAAACTATGATCATGCACCCTGGTGCGAAGTGGAAGAACTTTGATTTGAAGAAGTTTTGTATTCATAAGTTATTTTGTTTTACTAAATTATGTTCATTCATTTTTGGGTTGGCAATATTGATCTTTTCTTTCCGCCAGTTTTGAATTTCTGTAATTAATTTTCTGCCTATCACAGGCTTCTTCCTCGATTCTGAGTGTCACTTTTAAATTTGACCAATAAAACCCTGTGGGTGTGTCTTGATTATTCGTGAAAGGTCTCGAACTTTCCCCGAGGGTTTATAAACTGTGGATTTTCTCGTCTCTTGGCCATTTGATCGTCATCTAAGTGTGTGTGTGTGTGTCAAGCAGGAGGCGGGATGCACCTCTTTCATCAGGCAGCAATTCTTCAGCAAGGTAATGGCCAATTAATATCTTTATTTCTTGCTAGCTCTGCAGTTTAACCCGAGGGAGAGGTCCGAAACTTTAACTATGTAACCTACTTTTCTGAAAATGTTATTTCTGTCGGATAATGTAAAAACTTCATAAGATATTTAACTGTAAATCTGGGATAGAGAGTGATGTACCCTCTCGAGCTCCCCTTCATATTGATTTGAGGTGACTATGTTTGGTAACTGGTTTTCTTCCTTTCCGTAAAGTCTTAATTTATTCTTATATGAGTCACCTCCATAGTTTGGGAATAGCCCCTGTTTTATCGGCCTAGCGCCCCTTAGGTTTTAAGAATGCATATTTAGGAGTGCAAGTACTCGCCTCCATTCAATTTGTGTTTCAGGCCATTTTCTTAACCTGTTTCTTTCGATACGGCCAAATAGGTTGGGTACAAGATGCCCCTGTTTCAAATTGTAAATAGTGCCTTGTAAGGCCTGTGATTAGTAGATTCTCATGTAATGTTGCCTTGAGTAGGCTTGGAAACCTGAGAGCACATCTGCTCTTTTCTAGTGTTATAAAAGTGCCTCTGGGAGGCTTGATATTGTGTGTTGGGTGCAAGCGCTCCATGTATTGAGGGATTTCTGCCCTTGTATAAATTTGTGTCTTGTGTAAATTTGGAGCTAGGAGCTCAGGAATTGTAAAGTGAGGGCTTGAAGCCCAAGATCGGTTGATACCACATGTCTTGTCTTTCCTAAACTTGATTATTGCTATTGGTATCTGTTACATTGTTATTTGTTGATTTTTGAAATTCTAAAGAAACATAACCTTTGTTAAACTTTTTAAATCAATTTGTGACATTTGTAGTTAGACCCATTCACCCTGGCACCTTCTTTCACCTCTGGTGGTCCACGGGTAGCCCCGTAACAAATATGACTAACTTACATCAAATATTATAGCATTTTGAAATTATCTCATATAAACAAAACTACGTTTTTGATGATTCAAAATATCTTGCAATCTTAATGGAAAATAAAGCACAAAAGTCACATTTCTTCAGTGAAATATAAGGAGTTCTTTGGAATTTTTTTTTTCTGTTTACATGGATGTGGGTAGATTTGTCAGTTGGAGGAATTAGGACTAGAATTGTCACCGTGTATTCACCATGTGAGGGTGCAGAAGAGGATGAAGTTGATAAGTTTTATGAAGCATTGAGTGACATCATGGTCAGGGTCAACAGCAAGGATAGAATAGTGCTGATGGGTGATTTCAATTGAGAGTTGGGAATAGAACTGAAGGATACGAAAGGGTGATTGGTAAATGTGGGGAAGATATGGAAGCTAATGGGAATGGGAAGCATTTGCTGGACTTCTGTGCCAGTATGGGTTTAGCAGTTACAAATACATTCTTCAAGCATAAGGCTATTCACCGCTACACATGGGAGGCTAGAGGTACCAGATCCATAATAGACTATACCTTAACCGACTTTGAATTCAAGAAATCTTTTAGGAATGTACGAGTTTTCCAGGAATTTTTCGATGATACAGACCGCTATCTGATCTGTAGTGAACTAAGTATCTCTAGGCATAGGGTAGAGAAAGTGAAATTTGTCTGCAAATGAATAAGGGTAGAAAATCTCCAGGACGAGGAAATTAGACAGAAGTACATGTATATGATTAGTGAGAAATTTTGAACAGTCAACAGTAAGCAGGTTCAGGATATAGAAAGTGAATGGGTGGCATACAGGGATGCTGTAGTAGAAACAGCAAGGGAATGCCTAGGAACAACTGTGTGTAAAGATGGGAAAAGACGAACATCTTGGTGGTATGATGAAGTGAGAGCAGCTTGTAAACGTAAAAAGAAGGCTTATCAGAAATGGCTCCAAACAAGGGCTGAGGCAGGCAGGGATTTGTACGTAGATGAAAGAAACAGAGCGAAACAAATAATTGTTGAATCCAAAAAGAAGTCATGGGAAGATTTTGGTACTAACCTGGAAAGGCTACGTCAAGCAGCAGGGAAACCTTTCTGGACAGTAATAAAGAATCTTAGGAAGGGAGGGAAAAAAGGAAACAAACAGTGTTTTGAGTAATTCAGGTGAACTCATAATAGATCCCAGGGAATCACTGGAGAGGTGGAGGGAATATTTTGAACATCTCAATGTAAAAGGAAATCATCCTGGTGGTGTTGCGAACAGCCAAGCTCATGGGGAGGAGGAAGATGTTGGTGAAATTATGCTTGAGGAATTGGAAAGGATGGTAAATAAACTCCATTGTCATAAAGCAGCAGGAATAGATGAAATTAGACCTGAAATGGTGAAGTATAGTGGGAAGGCAGGGATGAAATGGCTTCATAGAGTAGTAAGATGAGCATGGAGTGTTGGTAAGGGACCTTCAGATTGGACAAAAGCAGTAATTGCACCTATCTATAAGCAAGGGAACAGGAAGGATTGCAACAACTATCGAGGAATCTCGTTGATTAGTATACCAGACGAAGTATTCACTGGCATCTTGGGAGGGAGGGTGCGATCAGTCGTTGAGAGGAAGTTGGATGAAAATCAGTGTGGTTTCAGACCACACAGAGGCTGTCAGGATCAGATTTTCAGTATGCGCCAGGTAACTGAAAAATGCTACAATAGGAATAGGCAGTTGTGTTTATGTTTCGTAGATCTAGAGAAAGCATACGACAGGGTACCAAGGGAAAAGATGTTCGCCATATTGGGGGACTATGGAATTAAAGGCAGATTATTAAAATCAATCAAAGGCATTTATGTTGACAATTGGGCTTCAGTGAGAATTGATGGTAGAATGAGTTCTTGGTTCAGGGTACTTACAGGGGTTAGACAAGGCTGTAATCTTTCACCTTTCCTGTTCGTAGTTTATATGGATCATCTGCTGAAAGGTATAAAATGGCAGGGAGGGAATCAGTTAGGTGGAAATATAGTAAGCAGTCTGGCCAATGCTGACTTGGTCTTAATGGCAGACTGTGCCGAAAGCCTGCAGTCTAATATCTTGGAACTTGAAAATAGGTGCATTGAGTATGGTATGAAAATTAGCCTTTCGAAGACTAAAGTCAGTAGGTAAGAAATTCAACAGAACTGAATGGCAGATTGGTGATAAAAAGCTCGAACAGGTCGATAATTTCAAGTATTTAGGTTGTGTGTTCTCCCAAGATGGCAATATTGTAAGTGAGATTGAATCAAGGTGTCGTAAAGCTAATGCAGTGAGCTCGCAGTTGCGATCAACAGTATTCTGTAAGAAGGAAGTCAGCTCCCAGACGAAACCACCTTTACATCGGTCTGTTTTCAGACCAACTTTGCTTTACGGGAGCGAAAGCTGGGTGGACTCAGGATATCGAATTCATAAGTTAGAAGTGACAGACATGAAAGTAGCAAGAATGATTGCTGGTACAAACAGGTGGGAACAATGGCAGGAGGGTACCCGGAATGAGGAGATAAAGGCTAATTTAGGAATGAACTCGATGGATGAAGCTGTACGCATAAACCGGCTTCGGTGGTGCGGTCATGCGAGGCGAATGGAGGAAGATAGGTTACCTAGGAGAATAATGGACTCTGTTATGCAGGGTAAGAGAAGTAGAGGTAGACCAAGACGATGATGGTTAGATTCAGTTTCTAACGATTTAAAGATAAGAGATATATAACTAAATGAGGTCACAACACTAGTTGCAAATCGAGGATTGTGGCGACGTTTAGTAAATTCACAGAGGCTTGCAGACTGAATGCTGAAAGGCATAATTTAGGAATGAACTCGATGGATGAAGCTGTATGCATGAACTGGTGATCATCTTTTCCCTCTGTACTCTGCCGTATGCCTTCTCTAGATATGCGAAACTGTCTGTTCCTCTCATAACATTTTTCTATTACCTGGTGCATACTGAAACATCCAACTTCCTCTCAACCACTGACTGCACCCTCCTTTCCAAAATTTTAGTGAACACCTTGCTTGGTATACTGATCATAAAAATACCTCAATAGCTGTTGCAATTTTTCCTGTTCCCTGGCTTATAGAGAGGTGCAATTACTGCTTTCGTCCCATTAAAAGTGTTACACAAATTGACAAATTAATGTACTGGTTCCACCTAGTCAATACTTATAAGTAGGGCTCGGATGTTTAAGACCTAAAAATAGTCCAAATAAGCAAGCAAATATGACCTCAAAAGTTACGAAATATGACTTCAAAAGTGACGAAATATGACGTAAAAATTACAAAATATGACTTGAAAATTATTAGTCTGAATATGGCCATTTTAAAATAAGTTATAAATCGAAACAGCAATTCCTTTGATACATATTTGTTAAGTAAATTCTTTATTCTTACTTTCATATGAATTTTCTGAATATAGGGCCTACATGTTTAGCAGTTATTCACAGTCTATTGTACTTGATCCACTTATCAAACATTTGTGAATACCTACCTATAAAGTACTAAGTTCGCTAAGATTATCAGATCAGACAACATCTGAAAAGTCAAAACATGTTTGCACCCTTCATTGGTGGTTTGAATTACGAGAAAACTAGAAATCAATCTATTTTTTAAATATTTTGGAACGTTTAAGCCCAGATTACATTAATATTACTCAAATGAAGTTTGAATTGAGCACCATGAAACAAATTAAGTAGATGTTTTTCAATACATTATGGTAGGGCGGCAGGGCAAATAGTGTTCCTTTCTACGTCACAAGACGTTATTGCTGCATATTTAAATAATATTAAATCACTACTGTGCAGTATGCACTCATCTTGAAATGTACTGGTACCTTCTCCTCTAAGAACATCATTTATCTTGGCACACACAGCGAAAACCGCCACTTCGATTGAGCCCGTTTTGAAGTTTCCATTTTACACTGCGCCAACTATTCCATATGATTGTTGTGCTGAAAGTTCAACACTTCTCACAATTGCAATACTTGCATGAATTTCTAAGCTAGCAGCTTCTAAACGAGTAAATTGCACTCAATATAATTCCAAAGTTCGACTTAATATATGCCAGACTTTCTGACAAACTGTTTGAAAACAATTCCTGTGCAATCTTGATAAAAGAGGCAGAGTATTCCACTTGCATTAACTACAGATGTGATACGGAAAAGCATTTTTGTAAATACTAGTTCTCATTCGGAAAGTTGACGATGATTTTGCACAGCTACAGCTGTCGCCAAACCGCCGAAATATGGCGGAAATGTGACGTTTCTACGAAAATAGCTCAAAATATGACCTTATGACAATAAACAGCAAAAATATGCATATATATATATATGACAAATAAAAATCACTAAATTGTGACGATAATCACCTGATTTGCACCAAAATGCAATCAGGCAAGAAAAAAAAAAAACAAAGAAAAAATAGGACTTTTCCTAAACATCCGAGCTCTACTTATAAGTTTACTTACAGTTTAAAGCTGTAAAAGCATCTTATTAAAATTACAGGATATGTTTTGGCTGTATTAGGCCATCTTCAGCTGTCTGGAATTCCCTTAAAATTAATATACTAAAAGTTACAAAACATGGATAAAATTGTCTTAATGCTTTCACGGCCCGTACTTAAAAACATGATACTGTATAAGCGTTTGGGCTTATGCTGTGACAAGAAAATAAGGTGAAATTCTTAACGTTTCGCAGGGAACTGTGCTCTTCATCCTCAGAAGAAATCTCGACTGTCCACGAGAAAGGCTTCTTAAACAATGACACTTTAAATTGGACGTTATAATAGAAGTGGAAAATGGTACGTTCAATCGCCACCAGATAGCCCCCAGGACGTGCTAACGCTAGCATTCGAAGCGGAAGCTGACTGAACCATCACATTCAATCTAAGCGGTTCACATAATGTGTTTGCGTAACACATCACATTGGCAGGTGTATGGCATAGAACAAGCCTGGAATGAAACATCTGGCGACGAGGAGCGTACAAATTTGGAAAACACAGAGACAAGAAGACAATAGTGAAGGGACAGGGAAGGGAACTACCTATGTAAATTCTTAATGACTGGCAACCAGGTATTACTTAATTGATAGCCGGTGTCCCTGTTGAAATTGTCCCCACTTTTAAATCCTAGGGTATACAAAATTCCCTGTACTTGCAGTAAGGTATACATCGGCCAAACATGCCGGTCCATTGGTACCTGTATCAAAGAACATGAACATAATATTCGTCTCAACCAACCAGACAAATTGGCCATAGCTGAGCACGCTCTATCGTCGGGTCATGATGTCATGTTCCAGGATGCTAGAGCTATTCCCACATAGACACTACAGGTCCAAGGATTATATTGGAAGCTGTGGAAATATGTAAAAATCCTAACAATTTCAACAGGGACACCGGCTATCAATTACGTAATACCTCGTTGCCAGCCATTAGGAATTTACGTAGGTAGTTCCCTTCCCTGTCCCTTCACTATTGTCATTTCATCTCGGTGTTTTCCAAATTTGAACGTTCCTCGTCGCCAGATGTTTCATTCCAGGCTTGTGTCTATGCCATATGATGTGTTACGCAAACACGTTATGTGAACCGCTTAGACTGAATGTGATGGTTCGGTCAGCTTCCGCTTCGAACGCTAGCGTTGCCATGTTCTGGGGGCCATCTGGTGGCGATTGAACGTACCATTTTCCACTTCTATTATAACGTCCAATTTAAAGTGTCATTGTTTAAGAAGCCTTTCTCGTGGACAGTCGAGACTTCTTCTGAGGACGCAGAGCACAGTTCCCTGCGAAACGTTAAGAATTTCACCTTATTTTCTTGACACGGCATAATCCCAAAAGCCTATACAGTATCATGGATAAAATTCATACTCGTATGATATCTGGTATTTATAAATTAAAACAAGTACATGTTTAATCATCATCAGATGAAGAAGTTGCTGCATGTAATGTGATGAAGTTAGAACAGTTCTATGTAAAATGATGATGATGTAATAAAAAGTTTCTTGTGTCCTTAAAATTCATTTTATGCAAAAATGTCAGTTGATTCAGTAAAACTGTCCCTTCTAAAATATTATGAGTTCGCAAATGTTGATCAAATTGATTCAATGCCAGCCAGACTACTGAGTAGGAGTCAAATGTCGTCCCGTCATGTTGAGCGATATGAAATAACAGCTGTGTTTATGTCATAAGAAAGAGGTGCAGATTAGAAATAAATAGTTAGAAATGGCTGTGGAAGTAAGGAGAAATTGAAGGATCTTACTAGGAAATTGAATCTAGCAAAGAAGTCAGCTAAGGATAACATGATGGCAAGCATAACTGGTAGTCATACACATTTTAGTGAAAAATGGAATGGTACTTTAAGGCAGAAACAGGTTCCAAGAAGGACATTCCAGAAATCCTTAATGAACAAGGGAAGTATGTATGAGAGGATCTTCAAAAGGCAGAAGTATTCAGTCAGCAGTGTGTAAAGATTGTTAGTTACAAGGATAATGTCCAGATATAGGAGGTGGCTAATACTAAAGAAGTATTAAAATGTGCCTATGATAACAGTGACATTTACAATAGAATACAAAATTTGAAAACAGGAAAGCAGCTGGAATCGATAAGATTTCTGGGGATATAGTAAAGACAATGAGTTGGGATATATACCATATCAAAAGTACTTATTTGATTATTGTTCTTGAAGGGGCTGTACCAAATGAATGGAGAGTCATAAGTCATGGCAATTTTTTTTTTCTCGCGAACAGGAGACAACACGGAAAATCTAAGATATGCATCTGGAAACGTACGGTATGTACTTGCGTATGATGCCACTAGATGATGTATGTAAACAACAGTGTGAGTCTAAGCATGCCCCCAAGTTCAGTGTGTGAGTGAGAGCGTCACAAAATGGAAGTCAATAAGCAGGAGCAACGATCGTATATTAAAATAACAGTTCTCTGCGGCAGAAATGCACGCCAATGCCATGCAGAGTTAGGGAAGCATTAGCTGTGCATGCCATGCCCTATAAAACAGTGGCGAGGTGGGTGGAGATGTTCAAACGGGGTAGAGTATCAACTGCCGATTTGCCTCGCCCAGGCCGTCCAGTGTCCATGAACAAAGATATATGGATAATGGTGATCAATCAGGTCTGTAACCAGTGGAGACCTGTCCTTTGTACGTAATCTTGTGTATTTTCTGTCTACACAATAATAAAACAATGTTTACCAATGGCCTGTGTTCTGTCACTTTCCTAAGAGAATCTCCTGAAGTCAGAGTTTGTCTTCAGGCACTATGCACAGGTACAATGCCCTATATTTCCAAATGCATATCTTAGATTTTCCGTGTTGTCTCCTGTTCGCAAGAACAAAAATAGTAACCATAACTTATGACTCGACCCTCGTATAAAGGAAACGGTGACAGACATAAAGCTGAAAATTACACGCCAGTCTGTTTGACATGCATTGCATTTAAGCTTTCTGATTATATTGGATATGTTTGCAAAATTAATAACTGGTTCGATAGAAGGCAGTTCGGGTTTGGTTTGATTTTTATTCCACTGAAGCTCAACTTGTAGGATTCCAGCAAGATATAGCAGATATCTTGGATTCAGGAGGTCAAATGAACTTCACTGCGATTGACCTGCTAAGGCATTTGATAGGGTGGATCATGGGAGACTACTGGCAAAAATGAGTGCAATTGGACTAGACAAAAGAGTGATTGAATGGGTTGCTATATTTCTAGAAAATAGTTCTCAAAGAATTAGAGTAGGTAAAGCTTTATCTGACTCTGTAATAAGTAAGAGGGGAATTCCTCAAGGCAGTATCATTGGACCTTTATGTTTTCTTATATATATATAAATGATATGAGTAAAGAAGTGGAATCAGAGATAAGGCTTTTTGTGGATGATATTTTGTATAGAATAATAAATAAGTTACAAGATTGTAAGCAACTGCAAAATGACCTTGATAAAGTTGTGAGATGGACAGCAGGCAATGGTTTGGTGATAAAACATGGTTAAAAGTAAGGTTGTGAGTTTCACAAATAGGACATGTTCTCTCAGTTTTAATTACTGCATTGATGAGGTGAAAGTTCCTTATGGGAATCACTGTAAGTACCTAGATGTTAATATAAGGAAAGATATTCATTGGGGCAATCACACAGATGGGATTGTAAATTAAAAAGTACAGATCTCTGCACGTGGTTATGAGTGTGTTTAGGGGTTGTAGTAAGGGCATACAAGTCTTTGGTAAGATCCCAAACAGAGTATGGTTCCAGTGTATGGAACCTTCACCAGGATTACTTGATTCAAGAACTGGAAAAAATCCGAAGAAAAGCAGCTCGATTTGTTCTGGGTGATTTCTGACAAAAGTGTAGTGTTACAAAAATGTTGCAAAGTTTGGGCTGGGAAGTCTTGGGAAAAAGAAGACTAGTTGCTCGACTAAGTGGTATGTGATACAGATGTTGATTCTTATAGGGAACCTGAAATATTTGTTCTGAATGACTACATTTATAATACCAATGTAGGTGGTCCGTTATTGGACATTATAAAGTTTCCAGCTAACTCATTCCTGTTTGCTAGCGTTTCGCCCCAGTGTGCTAAGTTGGGCTCATCAGTTGGTAAATAGCACACCTACCAAGACGCATAGCTAGTGCATACCGTGGAGGCCACTGCGTAGGCTACTTGGAGCCACTGGCAGTGCCAATGCACTATGAGTAATTTTGTCTCATTTTCAAAAATTGATGCCTGCCAGACCATCAGATGATACAAATGTTGATTCCCATAGGGAATCTGAAATATTTGTCCCGAATGAGTAAATTTATAATACCAATATAGTTGGCCCATTATTGGACATTAGCTGGTTAACGAGAGTGAGGAATAAGGGAACATCCACCTTTTATGACACTGTGCCATACCATCATTCAACTCTTACTTCATCAACAACAACAACAACAACAACAGTGACATTTTCAACAACAAAGTAGATGTTATAAAACAACAAAGGATGTTCCGCCAACTCCTCAGCAAATCGTTTTAACTGCAAATTGTCCTTACATCGGCACTTTACAAGATCATAAATTTTGAACAGGTTTCTATCCTTCATCGACGATCCGACTATGAATATCTGAACATTTTAAACATTTGTTTTTGTATCCACAGTAACAATAACAACCTCACAGCATTCCTCAACTTCAAGTTTTTATATATTATCTTAAAGCTCTGTTTAACATTGTACAAACACACTGCGGTTATCTGTGACCTGGATCCTAGGATGTTCTTTAAATTTGAATGTGTTTTTATGTTATATAAACCATTTTAAATGTATATAAAGGCAGAGTTCATGTTGACTGTTGTTAAGATTCTTTGATTTATTTATTTATTTACTGTGAACTGATTATGATTCCAAGGGAATTGAAACCGGTTTTCACTTAATAAATGTTGAGTATTATATACTGTGTTGAATGGTGGAACATCCCTCAATTAATTCCTATTATATACAGTAAGTTATACATCAGCACGAAAATGAAAATTATAACTTATGAGAGTTTTTCCTAGGCGTTCCCTTGCTATTTCTACTACAGCATCCCTGTATGCCAAACATTTTCCTTCTATATCTTGAACTGGCTTACTATGTACTGTTTGGAACTTTTCACTGATCACATTCATGTACTTCTGTGTAATTTTCTCATCCTGGAGATTTTCTACCCTTATGATTCTGCAGACAGATTTAACTTTTTCTATCTTAGGCCTACAGAAAATTATTTCACTACAGATCAGACAGTGGTCTGTATCATAAAAGAATTCCCCAAATACTGTCACACACAACTCCACCCCCCACCCCTTTTGGTTACTCCAAACACAACATACCAATCAGCAGAGATTACACGGAGAAAAACGCAAATGAAGAGATCACAATAATACAAGGCAATAAATTATAAGATAGTTGAGTCTACTACGCAGAGGAGCAATGTGGTGGAAAAGTATTCAGGTCCTATAAATCGTCAATCGGAGCAAACAAGAAACTGTTCGAAGTTGGACTCCTTCTGTCCTATGTAAAATACAGCCAACTAAACCAACCTCACTACCAGCAAAGGAAAGAAAGAGATAACATTTAAACATAAGTTTATTAAAAATCAAAGGTTTTAATGAAAGATACATAAATTCATAACAAGAAAAAAAAAAAAAAAGATCAATTCTTTTGGAGAGTACTCACAAATGGTTGTGTGAAGGTTGTCATCATATCACCTTCCTAGCGACCTTCATGAGATAATATAATTTGCGTACTTCAGTACCAGAGATGGGCTAGAGTCCTCACGCATTCTTTCATCAGGATAAAAATATTGGCTTAACATCCTGTTTACCTTTGAGATGATACATTTTAATATTATTCCAAAATAATATATAATGCACCATAGAGAAGGTACAGACCCTGGAGGGAAAAAAAAAATAAGCTCCTCAATAATGACTTAAAGCAAAGAAGAAAATAAAAAGGGAAGAACTGCATCACATGTGGACAGGTATCAAATGAAAGGAAAAAGGGTACGGATTTGCGCAGAAAAATGAAATGGCTATCTCCAAAAGAACCCAAAAGTAAAAGGATAAGGTTGCCACTAGGTCACACAAAGGCAAGACACAAATGGGACGTAAGGGCGGATTAGTAAAATAAAAACTAAATGTGAAATAAATCTTCCTCCTTCATTGTGTACCCAATACGATCTATTCCACTCAACCGCACAACAAAATATAAAAATTGGGCATCTTACTAATTCAAAGTGCCATGTAGAAATGCACCAAAAGGCAAAGTCACTCAATATAATATAGTAATATAGGGGATAATGCTGTAGATTGATCCAAATTGCCAGATTAGATATGTACAAAACCATGACCTACATATCCACCACAATGTCTCAAGAAAACAACTTTGATGGCAGATGCCACATAGGCATTTATAAAGCAGACTTAGAGACCTTAAGACGGGCCAAGCATAAGACATCGATGAAATCCCCGACAAGAGATCTAAAATTCCAGGCATGTATAAACAGAGATGTCAATCACACCAACAATATTGAAATAGACCATATTGTGACAACATTGAAGTGATACATACAAATAAGGTGGGAATTAAGGTAAGAAACACACATATAAAGTGGCGAGATGTCAAAAATAGGCAAAAACTCCAGCAAAGGATGAAATAATATGGCAATACCTTCAAAGCATAACGTTCGGTCGAACGGTAACCAAAGTGCGACCGATAAGGCAAGGTAAAAAAAGGCACAGAAAAATCAAGATAAAGTGGACATAGAGTCACAAACTTACCAAGTTAAGTAAGGATAACGAATTATAGATTCTGCACCAATCTCCAGCATAGCATCATTTGAATATATTATAAGTATTATATAATAATTATATAATATAATAATAATAATAAAAGATTATACCACCAGTTTACAATGAAGTGAAAACGGCAATTAATGCACTTAAAAACTACAAAGCAGCAGGAGAGAATCAAATAGTAGCAGAAATATGGAAGAATGCTAATGATCAGACTATTCAAAACCTACATAAATACATCATTGATATTTGGAACACGGAGAAGCTTCCTGAGGAATGGAATACAGCGATAATCCACCCGCTGCACAAGAAAGGTGATCGCTCCGATCCAAATAATTATCGGGGGATATCCTTACTTGATATTACATACAAGATTTTATCCAAGATTATATACACAAGAATCCAAGAACAACTCGACCAAGAACTTGGAGAATATCAGGGAGGATTTCGACCAGGTAGAAGCTGTCCAGATCAAATCATTAGTTTAAAATGGATAATGAAGCACCAAAGAGTTCGAAGTAAGGGTCTGGTCATCACGTTTGTAGATTTTAAAAAAGCATACGACAGTATTCATCGTGACTCATTATTAAAAAGCCTTAAAGAATTTGGCTTACATCAAAAACTTGTTAACCTCATTAATATGACTTTTAAAAATACGAAGGCAAAAGTTAAATTTAGAGGTGAATTATCAGAATCATTCACTATAAGAACTGGACTTCGACAAGGAGACGGACTTTCACCATTGTTATTTAATTGTGCATTGGAGAAGGTTATGCGTGAATGGAACAAGAAATGCCAACCAACTATCAAGATCGGTAGAAATATTAAACTCAACTGCCTTGCTTTTGCGGACGATTTAGCATTACTTGCAAATACAATAGAAGAGGCTAAATTTCAAATTGAACAACTAGAAATTATAGCTAAAAAAATGGGATTACAAATTTCATTTGAAAAAACAGAAATGATGCCAACTTTTAAAGTTGATTTACCAGTTATTCAGCTGAACAGTAATAAAGAGATTAAAATTGTTCAGAAATTCAAATATCTTGGGGAAATAATAACATGGAACACAAATGAAAAAGAAGCAATAGAACACAGAACAACTAAATTTAAACAAGCACAAAGACTTACCTGGCCAACCTATAAAAAAAAAATCTCTTTCGATAAACGCTAAGCTGAAACACTATAATTCCATAGTTAAACCAGAGGCAACCTATGCTAGTGAAACTTTATTCAAATTAAATGTAAAATCTACAACAGACAAATTACAGAAAACTGAGAGAAGAATTCTTAGAACAATTATTAATAAAAAAACACCAAGTTGATGGACAGTGGAGATTGTTGCCTAACAACATTGTCTATCGTGAATGTGAATCAATAATATCTACAATGCGTAAAAGAAGAATTTCCTTTTTCTGTCACATATCAAGATTAGCAGACACCAGGATATTGAAACAACTATTCGATTACTTTTTGAAGAATAAAATCAATAATAATTGGTTCAAAGAAGTTCAGGACGATTTGGAAGAATTGGGTATAACTCGGCAACAAATCAAAGACAGAAAAGAGAAGAGGATTTTGAAGAACAAAAGCATAAGTCTCAAACTAAAAGCAGTTGAACGGAAACAATATACTATATCGGACACACAAAGGGCTTCCAGGTCGGAGAGGATGAAAAAGTTCTGGGAGAAGAAGAAGAAGAAGAAATTAACTCAAATGTATTGATTTCAGTGCTCCAATGTGGGCGTAAAATATGTAAATAAATAATAAGAAGGCATGCATTACGTTTCTGGACTCCATTTTGCTTTACTCCAAAGTTCAAAGAAAAAATATCATTAAGAGACTTAAAATCAAGGAGGTAGAAAAGCCAAAGGTACCAGAGGGGACACTACTGACAGTATGATAAACTAACAAGTGTAAAATTGCCAGTACAGAAAGAAGACAAAGATTTTGTAACATTAATTAACCATATGTGAAATTGAAGAAAACTGCAGACAGAGAAGCAGAAGTGTCTCAATACCTGCACAATCCAAACAGATTGCCTGAATTCAAAGTTGGTTTGTTATAGTCTATAATGAATCTGGTGCCCCTACCCTCCCATGTGTAGCAATGAATAGCCTTATGCTTGAAGAATGTATTCATAATTGTTAATTCCACACTAGCACAGAAATCCAGTAAACACTTCCTATTCCAATTAACTTCCATATCATTCCCAAATTTACCCATCATCTTCTCATATCCTTCAGTTCTTTTTCCAACTCTTGCACTGAAATCACACTAACACAATGCAAAGCAATTTGCCTAAAATTAAAAAATCTGTCTGTTTTTTTTAACACAACTTTGCTCAAAAGCTCTCTAAGTTCATTCCCTTGCCAAGCACTCTGAATTAATATCATTTGTGTACAGTGGTTTGCTTTACTTTTTTAAAAGTCCATGGTGGAACCTACAAGTTTATTTTTAAAATGCTGTTCCAATGTTTCAATCTCCTTTTCTCGAAAATTCTCTGGTTCCTTCCCTTCTGCCCAGGTGTCAAATACCTGGTGCATATTTCAATACTGGTCTGGGTTGGGGATTTTAACCTTCATTGATTAATTCCAATGGCTCGGCGGCTGGGTGTGCGTATCATATTCTGTCATATTCACCATTAAAATTCATCATACCGAGCTCGATAGCTGAAGTCGCTTAAGTGCGGCCAGTATCCAGTATTCGGGAGATAGTAGGTTCGAACCCCACTGTCGGCAGCCCTGAAAATGGTTTTCCGTGGTTTCCCATTTTCACACCAGGCAAATGCTGGGACTGTACCTTAATTAAGGCCACGGCCGCTTCCTTCCCACTCCTAGCACTTTCTTGTCCCATTGTCGCCATAAGACCTATCTGTGTCGGTGCGACGTAAAGCAACTAGGAATAATAATAATAAAATTCATCATAGGTAGGGTCCCATCGTCACAGATGCAAAGGTCACCTATATGCCATCAACTCGAAAGACCTGTACCAGGCCTCTTTGGAGGCCATACGCCATTATTATTTCAATACTACACTGTTGAAAAATAAAAAATTCAACATCCTCAGGGACTAAGTTCAGTGGCACCAAGGTATAATAAGTGCATAATGAGGGGTTGTTGGGTTAGTGATTCATTTGTCATGGACGCTGGCGGTCAAATGGCGCTCAGGAGGCCTGTCCATGCATACCCTGTTTTGACTTTGCAGGCAGTAACTGTGCTGAGATTAGAGGTAAACAGTGTTTGCAACATTCGTTCTAGGGTACAACCATGCCCTGTCGATGAGTACGTGCTCCTGTTAAACAACTGCAGCCATTTGAACAGGGTCGCATTGTAGGCCTGTGGAAAGCTGGACTAACATATTAACGGACTGCTGCCCATGTTGGGCGCAATGTATCAGTGGTCAGTGGAAAATGTCCACACCCTTCGACCAGACTCCGGACGTCCGCGTAGTACAGATGCATGTCAAGATCGACGCATTGTGGGAACAGTGGTGGCCGATCGAACATCGTATCATCATCCAGGAATGAAATCCGGTCATATGTTGCACTTGCTGTGTCAACAAGGACCACTGGGAACCGTCTACTTGCACCAGGATTACGAACACGTGTGCCTCTGGCCAGGCTACCGCTGACACGACGACATCGCCAAGCACAGCTACTCTGGTGTCGTGAAACAGTCGACAGGAGAGGGGAATGGCACTCTGTTGTCTTAAATGACAAGAGTAGGTCGCAACTGATGGTCGTACATGCGTACGGCGTAGACTTTATGAGCAGCCTATTCTAGAGGGCATTCGCCCACGACACCCAGGTCCTACCCCAGGCTTCATGGTGTGCTAAGCCATCAGTTACAACTCGTAGTCACAGTTGGTGTTTCTGCAGGGTAATGTAACCAGTACCCCGCTACATTAAACAGGCTGTTGAACCCCAGCTACTGCCATTTCTTCGACAGGAAAGTTATGTGCTTTTTCAGCAGGACAATGCACATCCACATACAGCTGCTGCGATGCAACGTCCTCTACGTGGTGTACAACTGC
The DNA here is from genome assembly GCF_040414725.1 of Anabrus simplex. Lineage (NCBI taxonomy): Eukaryota > Metazoa > Arthropoda > Insecta > Orthoptera > Tettigoniidae > Anabrus > Anabrus simplex. The sequence goes on along the minus strand of NC_090267.1, from coordinate 68,856,901 downwards.
CCTGGCCAGCAAGATCACCAGACCTCTCACAAAATGAACACGTATGGGACATGATGAAGTGGAAATTAAGGCATTCTCCAGAGCCTGCAAGAACCATTGCTGAATTGCATCAAAAGGTGCAAGATGCTTGGGACAATCTATCGTAGGATGTCATTCAGCAACTATATGATCGTCTGCATGCACGAATGCACGCCTGCATTGCCACTAGACAGGGATACAAATGTTGTGAGATGGACAGCAGGCAATGGTATGTTGATAAACGGTGTTAAAAGTCAGGTTGTGAGTTTCACAAATAGGAAAAGTCCTCTCAGTTTTAATTACTGCATTGATGGGGTGAAAGTTCCTTTTGGGGATCATTGTAAGTATCTAGGTGTTAATATAAGAAAAGATCTTCATTGGGGTAATCACATAAATGGGATTGTAAATAAAGGGTACAGATCTCTGCACATGGTTATGAGGGTGTTTAGGGGTTGTTCATTCATTCATTTACTTAGCTTCCATAGACTGTACAATTACGTATTTTGAAATATGCCAACAGTATAGGAGTTGTCAAGTGATTTCCTAATACTAACAATAATATATGCACAACAATGAACATTTTGAAAAAGAAGAACAGAAACACCACATACCTCAATGTTAGGACAGCACATCTTAATTTTTTTAAAAATATTAATAACCAATATTTACAAGGCAAAATAAAAATATATTGGTGTGGTGTTAATAATGTGAACATAGTCAATGTGACATTAACATATTTTTAAGGCTATATACTAGATTACAAGTTAATAAGTAGTAGCATCATTACCAGCACTTCATCATGTATTCTTCTGTACTGTAGAAGCAGCTACTCAGCAGGAGATTTTTTAAAGCTGTGGTAAATGAACTGACGAGACTAATATCTTTAATCGTATTTGGAAGCTTATTATACAATCTGATTCCAACAGAGTCTACATGTGTCAAGGCAATGGTTTTACTCTTGTGTTCGATAAAAATATTATTTCTTGTTCGCGTCTGGTAATTGTGATTGTCAAAATTCTTTCTGAAGTGATCAATATTTTTTTTCACGTGTAGAATGCATTGCATGATGTATATACTTGGTACTGGGAGTATCCTTAGTCTCTTAAATAATGGTCTGCAATGATCTAACCTGTTACGTCTCAATATAATTCTGATAGCTCGTTTCTGTATTCGAAAAATAACATCAAGATTTGATTTGTAACAGCCCCAGAGACCAATAGCATAAGTGATGACTGAATGGAAATATCCAAAATATGCCATTCTAACATATTCTTCACTACAACTATTAGACAAAATCCTTAAGGCAAAACAAACAGAACTCTGAGACTTCCCTATTTTTTTAATATGACAATCCCATCTTAATTTTTCATCTATATGGACACCTAAAAATTTTGTGGTCAACGTATTTTCAATTGCATTTGCATTTAATATAAGGTTGTGTTTTTTTGCAGTTTTGTCATGGTAGTTGGATGCCTTGAATTCCATGTATTGGGACTTTTTAAAGTTCAATGTCAATTTGTTTTTCCTGAACCATGATTCTAACCTAGACAGGACTGTATTTGCTGTAGTTTCTATAGACGTAGGGTCAGGATTATTAATAATTATGTTTGTATCATCAGCATACAGAACTGCTGTTTCTACTTGATTATTGTGAGGAAGGTCATTCACATAGATCAAGAAAAGAACAGGCCCCAAAATACTACCCTGCGGTATACCTAAGTCTATGCTTTTTACCTGAGAGTGATATGTCTCATTATGCCCTTTACTGTTACAATGTGTAATTTCAACAAACTGGGATCGTTTATTCAGGTATGATCTAAACCAGTCATTAACAATTCCTCTAACTCCAATCTATATATATAAAATAAGAGTTTTGTCTGTACATTGCTCAGAATTTGAAAATAATGGTATTTCTGTATCGGTCATGTCCACAGTAACAAGAAAATGCATTTTTTACTTTTCCGTAATTTCTGTCTGTCTGTCTATCTGTCTGTCTGTCTGTCTGTATGTACATGCATCACGAGAAAACGGCTGAAGAGAATTTTATGAAAATTGGAATGTAAAGTCGGGTGATGAACCGCTACAATCTAGGCTATAAATTATTTTAATCACGCTGAGTGAAATGGTAGTTTAGGGGAAGGCCTGAAATTTAATTCTCAAATATTTATGTTATTAGTGGTAGTGTCTTAATGAAAATCGCTAGACAAAGATGGGAAATAAGTCGCTACAATATAGGCTATACACGCTGAGAAAAATGGTAGTTTAGGGGAAGGCCTAAAATTTAATTTTCAAATATTTATTTTATTAGTGGTCGTATCTTCACGAAAATTGGTATGCAAAGTCGGAGAATAGGTCGCTATAATCTAGGCTGTCAATAATGTTATTCATACTGAATGAAATGGTAGTTTAGGGGAAGGTCTGAAATGTAATCTATATATAAAATAAGTATTTTGCCTGTACATTGCTCAGAATTTGAAATGAATGGTATTTCTGTATCGGTCATGTCCACAGTAACAAAGAAATGCATTTTTTACTTTTCCGTAATTTCTGTCTGTCTGTATGTATGTATGTATGATTGTACACGCATCAATAGAAAACGGCTGAAGAGAATTTAATGAAAATCGGTATGTAATGTCGGGTGATGAACCACTACAAGCTCGGCTATAAATTATTTCATTCACGCTGAGTGAAATGGTAGTTTAGGGGAAGGCCTGAAATGTAATTCTCAAATAAGTTATTTATGTTTTTAGTGGACGTATCGATAAATATCTATATATACAATAAGAGTTTTGACTGTACATTACTCAGAATTGGAAAAGAATGGTATTTCTGTATCGGTCATGTCCACAGTAACAACGAAATGCATTTTTTACTTTTCCGTAATTTCTGTCTGTCTGTATGTATGTATGTATGATTGTACACGCATCAATAGAAAACGGCTGAAGAGAATTTAATGAAAATCGGTATGTAATGTCGGGTGATGAACCACTACAAGCACGGCTATAAATTATTTCATTCACGCTGAGTGAAATGGTAGTTTAGGGGAAGGCCTGAAATGTATTTCTCAAATAAGTTATTTATGTTATTAGTGGTCGTATCGATACTACATAACTAACATAACTTTAGTTATGTCGTAAGTTAGTAGTAGTTACGTAAGAAGTTATTAAATTTCCGATCACTTATGTCTTATACATTGTTACCGTACCGCATATAATCGTAGATATTCATGAATTTGGATTTTTGTTACTAAGTCCAAATCAGAGCCGAGTCACGAGAAAATGGATAAACGGAATTTAGTGAAAATTGGTGTGCAAAGTCTGAGAATAAGGAACTACAGTCTACGATATAAATAATTTTGTAAGACACCCTAATATCACAGAGTCGGAAGAAAACTAATGTGAAGGCCTGCAATATAAAAAGCTCATAAACTTTATCAACAATAACATTATATTGACCATTGTTTGTTGTGATGTGCTTTTTGTCTTCTGTTTCCTCTCATCCCCGATAGATATGATTACTGCAGCGTACCGAGGTTTTTTTAAAATTTGCTTGACGTCGCACCGACACAGGTAGATCTTATGGCGACGATGGGATAGGGAATGAATAGTGGTGTGAAGGAAGCGGCCTTGGCTTTAAGGTACAGCCTGGTGTGACTGGTGTGAAAATGGGAAACCACGGAATACCATTTTTTTTTTTTCTGAACGTCGCACCGACACAGATATGTCTTAAGGCGACGATGGGATAGGAAAGGTCTAGGAAGTGGAAGGAAGCGGCCGTGGCTTTAATTAAGGTACAGTCCCGGCATTTGCCCGGTGTGAAAATGGGAAACCACGGAAAACCATCGTCAGGGCAGCCGACAGTGGGTCTCGAAGCCACTATCTCCCGAATACCGTCTTCAGGGTTGCCGGCAGTGGGGTTCGAATCCACTATCTCCCGGATGCAAGCTCACAGCTGCGGGCCCCTAACCACACGGCCAACTCGCCTGGTCGTCCCGACTGTAACAGCCTGCCTGTATATTGGTGGGAAGTAGCTGGGGTGTAAGATAACTTTCTTCTTTAGCATGCCATTCCTCTGGTTCATACATTTTCTGATATATCTGGTACGTAACACACTGGTTCATCATAGTATTCGAGCTATACAATCCCTACCTGAGCCACTGATTGGAATGAGTAATGTGCATATTTAACGGAATAATGACAAAGGAGTGTTCACGGCAGTCTGCGACCTGGTTATTCCAGCTCTGGAACTTAGGACTCTTAGATCGGCACCGTAGTACTGTTCGTTGAAAGTGAGAAAGTGTGCGTTTTTTTTTTTTTCATTTGATCGAGTATTTTATATGATAACATTCCTTTCAATCGCTACGTTCCTACTGACGTTTTTGTAATGACCTATGTTGAATTCAGTTAGGAAAACCACCAAGTCAGTCTTTCTGAGAATCCCGTTGCGAAGCACGGGTACATCAGCTAGTCTGATATAATTTGTGCAACAATATTTCATGATCAACAGTATCAAATGCCTTTGAAAGGTCAAGAAATAGTCCTATCACAGTTTCATCATTGTCAAGAGCATTTACGACCAACTGTGTAAAATGTGATAAAGCAGACAAAGTACTTCTGCCAGCTCTGAACCCATGTTGTGCATTATTTAACAAGTTATATTTGATTAAAAATTTAGTAAGCCGATCTTTCATAGCACATTCAAATATTTTTGAAATAACAGTAAGTATTGATATTGGTCTGTAGTTATGTAAATCGTGTAAGTTTCCACTTTTAAAGACTGGGATAACTTTAGCTATTTTTAGGAGATTAGGAAACTGACCACTAGAAAATGATTCATTGATGAGATAAGTTAAAGGCTGTACCAGATAGGGAGCACATTTTTTAATGAGTTTTGTGGGAACTACACCTGTGGAAGTTTTGTTCTTCAAAGATTGTATGATTTTAAAAACTTCCAGTTCTGTTACTGGAGTTAACTGCATAGAGTTTTGCACAAAGGTTGGGAGTTCTGGTAATACATCTGATTTATTTGCATTTTCAAGTTTGTATGGTAGGGATAGAAAGAAATCATTTATATAATTAGCCAAATGATGAGGGTCATTCATTTGTATTCCCTTATCATTTTTTATGGCAGCAACTTTATTTCCAACTGCATGTCTGTTGGTTTCTCCCTTGATTACCTTCCATATGGTTCGTGATTTATTGCACGACTCTTTAATTTTCTTGTTATTGTGCATTATCTTAGCCATCCTAAGAACTCTTCGATAGACTGATTTGTAGTTTTTAACATACTTACAAAAAACCTGGTCACAACTCTGCTGTGCTAATCTACTTAGTAATTTACATTTTTTACTTGAGATCCGTATACCCTTTGTGATCCATGGCTTTTTTGAAGATTCATTAATTACTGCAAGTGTTTTTGGAAAATATAATTCAAATTCCGTTAAAAAAATGCTTAAAAAGGTTCTATACTTTTGGTCAATGCTATGACCGAATGTTATTGGAGTCCAGGTCTGAAGTTTAAGGCTTTCAATGAAACTGCCACATGCAGCTGCAGAGAAAAAACGAGTTAATTGTGCTTGCTTTATTTTGGTTGAATGCTTGCTAGCATTCTCAAATTCTAGTTGTAAAATTTGAGCATGATGATCTGATAATCCAAAATTTATATTGGATGCTTGCATTTTAGAACAATGGAAATTAATACAAATGTTGTCTATCGTTGTAGCTGAGGTGGCAGTTACCCGAGTGGGTGTAAAAATTAAGTGTTTTAGATTACAGCTTTGAAGAACATGCAGTAGTTGTGATGTTGATGGAAGGTTTTCTTCAGCAAAATCTATGTTAAAATCACCACAAAGTATTACTTCTGCGCTGCTATTCCTACCGAAAATGTTATGAAGGACTTGATCTAATTTTTCTAAGAAAATCTCCACATCAGCATCCGGTGAACGGTACACGGTTAACAGAATTACCCTTTTACCATAGGGAAGCTTAAATTCCACTGAAGTTAGTTCAAAATCTAATTCAGAATCATGCACTTCAAGATCCTTCCTTTCTTTACATTCAATTCCTGACTTAGCAAAAATACAAACTCCCCCATGCTCTTTATTAACCCGACTGTAATTACTTGCCAGATAATAACCTTCAATATTATTGAGTTCAAGTTCATCATTATTACACCAATGTTCATCCAAACAGATAAACATAACATCCTGTATTGAATTTAAAATTACTTGTAATTCTAAAATTTTATTTTTACGACATTGAATGTTCTGATGAAATATTTTGAACCGCCTATTCCTACCCTCCAAGTCATTACCGGTATTTAAGTCTGGACCCACATTTTCGTTTGAAATGTTATTGGGTCCAGAATCTAACACACGTTTCCCGGACTAGGTAGTTCTAGGACAGTCTTTTCCTGATCTTTACTTGTAATGATGTTACTTATTAACTTGCTTACATATTGCTTCCCAAGTCCATTCAAGTGCATGCCATGCCTCGTATGAGATGTTCGGTTTAATTTACTAATGTCTAACAGTGTAACATTTTTGAAATGACTACATATTTGCCTGAATTTCTCATTTGTGTCCTTGACAGCTTTATTCACAATTGACCAGTCTGTTAAATCATGTCTATGGGGTACGTTTGTCACTATCACATTTGTATGGGTCAGCTTACCTAGAGTCTTTTTCAGAATACTTGCAGCCTGATGGCCTTCATTTCTTGCTACGTCGTTGGTTCCACCGACAATAACTATGACGCCGTTTGACGAGAGTTTATCAGCATTTCTCAAGAGGGGTTTCACTACTTCTGAAAAGGGGGCACCTGGTTGAATAACACCTGTCACTTCAATGTCGGCTCGCAACTCTGCTATATTTGCTGAAAGGCCTCGACCGTGACTATCACCAAACAGTTTCACTTTCTTCTCCTTCCTTACTTTCTTGATCACGTTATCGGCGTGAATTCGGCGTTTTTTCGTCGGTGAACTCGCATCTCGGGAGAAAGAAGTGCTTCCTTGCTCTTCCCGAACTTCGTGTAAAACGCTGAATTTGTTCGTTACTGTAGGTTGATTTCCAGATGAATTAGGCCTAGTTAGCGACATTTTCCTGTGCCGCGACGTAACTTCACTCCACGACGCGCCAACACCATCGCATTTTTTTAGTTTTTCCACCTCTTCAATCAGATTTGTCTTTTCAGATTGTAACTTTTTAATTACAAGGTTTGCTTCTACCAAATCCTTATGTAGCACTTCTATTATTTTGTGTAGTGATTCAACAGTTTCATGGACAGATGAAGGAGTCATTTTAGGCCTACACACACACACTCGCATTCGTAGATATTACCGGTACAAATGTTCTTTTCTGGAGATAAAGAGTGATTACTTTCACTACTGAGAATACCTTGACTGTTCTTCTCACCATCTGTAACATTTTCTGTACATCTTACAGCACATTTCACTTCATTTTCTGACAAAAACCGGGAACACTCATTACTAGCTTGCACTGCCGACGCCATCTTGTAGTAAGGATGTAAAGGAGAGTGCATATAAGTCTCTGGTAAGACCCCAACTAGAGTATGGTTCCAGTGTATGGGACCCTCACCAGAATTACCTGATTCAAGAACTGGAAAAAATCCAAAGAAAAGCAGCTCGATTTGTTCTGGGTGATTTCCGACAAAAGAGTAGCGTTACAAAAATGTTGCAATGTTTGGGTTGGAAAGAATTGAGAGAAAGAAGAAGAGCTGCTCGACTAAGTGGTATGTAATACCAATATAAATGGTCCGTTATTGGACATTATAAATTTTCCAGCTAGCTCATTCTTGGTTGCCAGTGTTTCGCCCTCGTGTGCTAGGGTGGGCTCATCAGTTGGTACCTAGCACACCTACCAATACGCTGGCTAGTGCATACCGTGGAGGCCACTGCGTAGGCTAACTGGAGCCACCGGCAGTGCCAATGCACTAAGAGACTTTGTCTAACCAAGAATGAGCTAGCTGGAAAATTTATAATGTCCAATAACGGACCATTTATATTGGTATTATAAATTTGCTCATTCAGGACAAATATTTCAGATTCCCTATGGGAATCAACATCTAAGTGGTATGTTCCGAGCTGTCAGCGGAGAGATGGCGTGGAATGACATTAGTAGACGAATAGGTTTGAATGGCGTTTATAAAAGTAGGAAAGATCACAATATGAAGATAAAGTTGGAATTCAAGAGGACAAACTGGGGCAAATATTCATTTATAGGAAGGGGAGTTAGGGACTGGAATAACCAAGGGAGACATTCAATGGATTTCCAATTTCTTTGAAATCATTTAGGAAAAGGCTAGGAAAGCAACAGATAGGGAATCTGCCACCTGAGCGACTGCCCTAAATGCAGATCGGTATTGATTGATTGATACACTGTGTACTGATGCAACAGTTTGGGCACCATTTACAGTGACATGCGTGTTCCATTTGGTCTGAATTTGTAATTATATAGGCTACACCGGCAATGATGAACTGCCTATCACATCGCTTGTGAATAAAATGACCTTGTCCTTGAGGATGTTGCATGTTGGGTTTTTTCTTTCTTTCCGGGAGTTTATATTCACTCTTGTTAAATTTTTACCTCTTGGTGTTTTGCTCCATACTGCATTACAGCTTCTTTGTCAGCTTGAAGGGAAGAACTGGTACTACTATTCTACACCTGTAATTGCGCACTCAATGCAATAAAATATATTTGACATTCAAGGTGAGGTAATTCTAAAAGTTTGAACTTTATCCAGTAACAAATTTATTATAATTTTTATTTAAACTGCCTATCCATATAAAAGATCTACTGGCAGGGAATAACATCGTCAGAAAATTCTAGGCACCAGGCTTGTATTTTCTGTTGCCATGGTTATCTGGTGCCCACGATTTTTCGAGCCCTGGTTTTAAACCAACAGGAGGTGGGATGAATGGTCTCATCACAATGGTAGCTTGTGACATTCTACCTTCTCTGGAAGCACATAAAGATCAAAGGAGACATGACTGGATTGTCACCAAAATGGTCACACTTCAGCAGTGCCTCCACTTACAATGCACTAAGTTTCAAGAAGCAAGCTACTATTTCTCATTTTATTAATTCCTTCTAGTTCGCCATAGATGCCTACCATATGCTCATAGAAAATGATTTTCACAAACTTGAAGTTGTCCCCATCGGCCCTGGCAGCAACCAGGAACTTAGGGGAATCTATACCCATTCTCTTCCGATGTGCTTGTTTCTAAGGGGTAGCCCCTCTAAAGATATATAAATTTAAAGAATTGGGTAGTGAGCCACCCTGCAGAGGCCAGCTGAGGCATTAGGCTGTACGGCACTCCCACTCAATAGGATGCAGATACCAGCTGGGCTATTGAGCATAATCATACATGTAAGAGGCCCTCCTCCAAGCAGAATGTACATGTACAAAATGTATTACGTGTAACCAGAGTCTTGCCGAGGTTGCCCTTATGACAGGCAGGTGAAGCATTGGATGTATTCCTCAGTGGGTAACTCCTGTTCAAACTGTATCTTTAATCTGAGCCAACTTTTGAGAAAGGACAAGAACTAAAAAAAACTAATATTAATATGAGGGTTGGGGCAAAAGTCATGGCAACTATTTTTTTTCTTGAAAATACCAGTCCGGTTGGAAAATGTGACATATACAGACGAAAGGACAAGGTGTTAACTACATGTGTGGACAATGAATAGCACTGAAATATCGTACCACACTAATTTATTACAGTAGTATACAGGGCAATATGGCCTTCCCGGTGCAAAAGAATGATAACACAGTACACATAAAGTTGACATGACAAACCTGGGCCTAAAGACCCTCAGAGCAATCCCCTGCTACTGACACCACACGCTGTGCAATGATGTGGGAGGGGCTGAATACCATCTGCCTCAGCATTTGCCGCACCATCTGTGAATCGGGTCACCTGTTGGTACACAGCATTAGCAATGTCCTCTTGTGTTGCAAACCACCTACCACGTAGTGGTTCCTTACTCTTTCGATGAGATCAAAGTCACAGGGCGAAATGTTGGGAGAGTATGGTGGGTGCTCCAATTCTTACCATCCCCAACGTCGTAGTAGCTGCCCTACAGACTCTGCTTTATGTGGTTTTGCATTGTGGTGAAGGATTATTGTACTGTCCACAAGATCCGGACGTTTCTCCCGAATGCCACGTCGTACCTGTCGCACCAGGAAGTCCCTGTAGTACTGTGCGGTCACTTTTCTGCAATGTGGAACAAAGTGGCAAACAATGACACCCCTGACGTCATACGCGACGATCACGATCAATTTGACTGGGGAAGGATTCTGACGGACCTTCTGCCTCCTTGGTGATCCAGCAATCACCACTCCACGGACTGACGTTTCAGTTCTGGTTCGTATGCCCTGGCTCAAAATTCATCGATGGCGATTATTCATGATGTTACGGAGTTATCCGTGGTAGTTAGAGGTGAAAGAAGGTGCTGGGATGAACATGTCTCAATCTACGAAATTAAAGTTAATTTAAAATTTAACAAGGTTATATTTTTCTTTTCAAAATCAAGAAATAACAAATATAACAGGTACACAGTAGCCTAACGACAAATCGAGAATGTTCAATTACAGTGTTACAGGATTTGGGCTCCGAGAGCCAGACACACAATTCTTGAGCAGTAAGCCCAACTTTACCCAAATACAAGATTCGACAAAAGGGCAGAAAACCCCAACATGCCCAGGAGCACTTGCTCCTCGAGGCACACACAATCAACTTTTAAGAAAGAGCACACCCGCTCTCTCAATTTACAAGCCTATCAAAGGCCACACCGAACTCCACCTTCAAGCTGTCCTCCAATTACAATAACACAGGGGTAAAAATACCCAACCTACTGAGGCCTATTCAGTGAAGAAACAGGACAATTACATGGCCTCCAAAAATACCAACTTGAGAGGAGGCGAAACTGCACTCCTAATACATTTTGTTTAAAACCCACTTGGCACTAGGCCATTAATGCAAGGGCTAATCCCATACTAAAGAGGTGACACGATAGGAAAACTTATTACATTTCGAAACGAAGAAAAATGGTTGAGAAAACGTAGTCACCTCAAGAACAATATGAAAGGGAGCTCGAGAGGGTAGGCACTGTCTATCCCAATTTGTAGTTTAAAGAGATAGAATTTATACCAAGTGTCTTTTACATTTTAAAGGAAAGTTACATGATAAAAGTTTCGAACCCGCCCCGAGGGTTAAACTGCTGAGCTAGCAAGAAAGAAGTTATAAGACGGCCATTACCTGGTGGTTGAACTGCTGCCCGAAGAAAGAGGCGCTTCCCGCCCCCTGCTACATAATTTACACACTGATAGATGTTACTGAAGTGGCGCGGAGACCAGAAAATCAGCAGTTTATATACCCTCGTGGAACATTCGAGACCTTTCAAGAATAAGAACACCCGCCCACAAGCTTTTATTGGCTAACAACGAAAACCACTACACCAGATGAGGAAGAAACACATTATTGGTGGAAAATTAATTAGAGAAATTCGGGATTGGTTAAATTCAAAACAAGGGGAAAGAGAAGGGTTATACTGCCAACCCAAACAAATGACTGAAAGAAACAAAGGACAAAAAAAATTTCTTCAAAAAAACAGAAGAAGAGCTGCTCGACTAAGTGGTATGTTCCGAGCTGTCAGCGGAGAGATGGCGTGGAATGACATTAGTAGACGAATAGGTTTGAATGGCGTTTATAAAAGTAGGAAAGATCACAATATGAAGATAAAGTTGGAATTCAAGAGGACAAACTGGGGCAAATATTCATTTATAGGAAGGGGAGTTAGGGATTGGAATAACTTACCAAGGGAGATGTTCAATAAATTTCCAATTTCTTTGAAATCATTTCGGAAAAGGCTAGGAAAGCAACAGATAGGGAATCTGCCACCTGGGCGACTGCCCTAAATGCAGATCAGTATTGATTGGATTGATTGGTTCTTTCACTTCGCACTAGGGTGCACAATTGTAGTCCTTCAGTAGTGCCATCTAGAAGAGAATGTTCACACTTCTTACTACAGGGAAAACAAAAATACATCGAAAACGACACAGTTCAGAACACTTCAAAATTTACAAGTAGGGACATCTTCTGAGAAACTTGAGAATTAACACTGTATTTAAAGTTCAGGCTTCCTCCAGTAGAGGAGTTTCAACTGGCGCAAAGTTTGAATTAGCGGCGCGGAGGTGTACCGCCCGGTACACATAACAAGAATTGATCGCCGTCTTGTTGCCAGCGTGCAAGGTGGTCGGAGCATATTGCATAGCGCACCCACTTTTGAACTTCCGTCATTGCATGCGGTACCCACCGCGATGCGATTTTGCGCACTTGCAGCTCATTATGCAATATGCTTTGGATGGTGCGTTTCTCGATGCCACTTACCCTCTCTAACTCCAGTAGCGTCTGTCTTCATCCAGGAGCTGCTCGATGACGGCACATGCCACGTCGGTCTGCACACTGACAGGTCATCCCGAACGTTGCTCATCACTGGTTGACACACGTCCTTGCTGAAACTTTTCTACCCACTGTGCTACTGTACGGTATGGTAGGGCTTTATTCCCAAGGGCTTCCACTAATTCACTGTGACATTCCATCCCATTTCTCCCTCGGAGAAAGGTTATTTTGATGTAAGTGCGCTGCTCAACACGGGTTACTTCCATCTCGCACGACACTCACCAACTGACTGATTTCACAGCCCTCGTGACGCTACTACCAGCTATCACAGAGCCATCTATTGTTCTGCATACACACTATGCCTGCAGAACTTCCACACGACACATATACGTTTGTGATCCGTTCACATATCTACAAGAAAAAAATAGTTGCCAGGACTTTTGCCCCAATCCTCATATATTTATAAGACTTCTTAAGAGCAACTGACAAAGAGCCAAGAGAGAAAGTATGAAAAAGTGTTGAACTATGATCGATTAAAAATCATGTATTTCATGGTCTATACAAAGATAAAAGGAGGAGCTTTAGCAATAAAGTGTAATAAAAACTGTAGAAGCAATGTACTTTAAATGGTGCAGCTAGGTCAAGACGCAAACAAGCAAAAACCAAGAAAGTTTGAAATTAAAACCCATCTAAGGCAGGGAAGAGTGCTGATATCTTTACTGGTTATAGTATGAAGTAAAAGAGGAACTAATACTATGCTATTTGCCAAACCGAGCAAACTGGCTGCACAGTTTGAATCATGCACTTTTTTTTTTTTTACATCAGGCAATTGCCAATGATCTTGTTAGTTGCAGAAAGTATGAGAGAGAGGTCCACAGAGAGCTTGATGTAGAAATGGGACATGGAACAAAAGGGAATGAGAATCAGTGTAAAGTAAAGAGAGTAATGTTCTTGATGTAGGGAACTTAATAAATGAATTCATGGAGAATTAAGACTGGAGATGGAAATGACTGGGCATGATTTCTATTAGACAGTGTGGAAGTTACAATAGAGCATAGTGTAGATGGAACAATTAAGTGTAAAGAAACTGGTCTTTCATTTCCTTCAACTGATACAGATTTTAAATATTTCCTATCCAATTTATTTTGTGTGATAAGATAAGGTACTCATTCATGAAAAGGTGCTGAATTTTATATCTATAATTCAACAGACTTTCAATAGACTTTCCTGTATGCATGTCTACTCGTTAGTCCCAATACCTGATGAAATGAGATGAAACAATATAGCATGCTTTTACAGCTGGTTGCCCTTCCTGATGACAACTTCGTTGAGGAGCTAATGAAGATTAAATAAATGATGGTGGACACGAAACTATGTAAGGAGATAGAAAGAATCGGGCGTGGCCGACGAATAGGAACTGTCCCGGCATTTACATGTAAGCAAAAATGGGAAACCTCAGATCAGCCAAAGGTGGGGTTCGAACTCATTCGTCTCCTGAATGCAGAGCTTGGCTGCAGCATGGTAACATGCGCTGCAACTCCACTCAGCCATTGGCTGACTTATTATAAAATTAAAACACCAATCACATAGAGGACCGTTAAGAAGTCTGTACTGGCCACTTGCTTTAATAAAAAAAAAAAACACACAGAAATTTCCCTTTGGAAAAATCAAATGATCATAAATATGCCTTTCAATCAAATGTGTGACACGATGCTACCTAGCAACCATCCAGGCTGTGATGTGAAGTATTGATGGATGGCTTTGAAATACAGATTCAAGGCCTGTGCAGCTCTCGAGGTACTGTTGCTAGGTAATATTGTGTCATACGTTTTGTTACATGACACTATTTTGTTAAACAAATTTTTTAATGATCCCCAAATCTAAGACATACTGTATTTTATGTCAATAGCAGTAATACGTCTGGCCTCAGTGGTAAAATACGAGCCAGTTGGTCAACTTCAATGAAGTGATATAATCAAATGAAAAATAACTATATCTGCCCCTGCCCAGCTGTATGTGGAAAAGGGATGATGATGTATTTCCACCCAGTTTTATAATCTTTTTTAGAATCAAGCAACATACAGGATGGTCAGAAAGAACGTGAACCAGGTATATGATCATTAGAGGGTTGGTCATAAAGAAAAATAATTTTTTAAAAGTAATTTGATATCTTGTGCCATTGCCATTTTACCAGCTACTGAAGTTGCCCAATCACATTGCATCACCGGTGAATTCAAATGGGTGTTGTGAGACGGTGTTGCTAAATCTTCATTTTTTTCTTTTGTAATATCTGAAGTCACCTCTTTTTTCAGTTTTGACTCAGTTAATTTATAACTGTTACGTTCTTCAGTCTTCTGAAAAGTAATAATGTCACATATATTTCCTTAAAAAATTCACTTTCCATAAAATACAAAGTCGTGTCTTAAAGAAGAAAAGCTTCATCCAGCTATTCACCAGGTGGTAGTGTCCCGAGAATGGATGCGACATTCCCATGCATTAGAGCTATGCTGATGTGCTGAATAAGAAAAGCAGTTAATCGCGTATCGCCGGAAATCCGAGCAATCCATTGGCCAACCTCTGATAATTTTTCTTTGCTAGTGGCTTTACGTTGCACCAACATAGATAGGTCTTATGGAGACGACAGGATAGAAAAGGCCTAGGAGTTGGAAGGAAGCGGTCGTGGCCTTAATTAAGGTACAGCCCCAGCAATTGCCTGGTGTGAAAATGGGACACCACGGAAAACGATCTTCAGGGCTGCCGACAGTGGGATTCGAACCCACTATCTCCCGGATGCAAGCTCACGGCTGCGCACCCCTAACTGCACGGCCAACTCGCCCGGTCTTTGATAAAATTGAGGCCATCATTACGCCAGGTACCACTCGATTCAATGGCTACTGGCAAGAAGGAGAATTTGTCCAACAAATCGCTGTATTTTCTTCTTTTAGCATTTTTCTTATTTTCGGCTGCGCCTCCAGCACTCATTGATGAAAGGGGAAGATTGGACTGGGCGAATGTGTCGGCACAAGTAAAATCCCACAGGAGAGAGATCTACCCCTTTTCCATGGCACAAGTGTCATTCCGCCTGGCCTTTCACCATCTGAATGGCAGCAGTCAGTGGGCTCTCGTATAGAAGAAACTTCTGCTGAAACCAGAGCCTGCAAGATGACATCTGATGAAATAAATTTTGAGTAATAATTTATAAACTACCTGAAAAAGACATATGGCAACAGTAGGTATTATACAGTACTTGAAAAAAGAAACAAATAACCCTCGGATACTCGCGCGGGCTACTTGTGTAGCCCAGTGATTTATTTCGTTGTAGTACAGAGTATATTCGTTGCTAGGAATATTGATACTCTCTACAGCTGCCTGTCAATGTTGTAGTTAACTGGCGAGTGTATTTCCGGCTTGACTAGATGTGCCATTTAGGCACCAGATGGATTAGAAGTGGTCTGGGCTACAACAGTAGTCCGCGCGAGCAATGCTCTTTCAGTGCCGACACTGAGCGAGCAAAGGAAATGTCGCCGCGCAGGCTGCCAAGTAGATGACTTTCAAATCAGTCAGTGGTTAGATGAAAGTAATGATAGTGTTGTTAGCGGTGATACTGACGATAGTGAATAGGATATACTAACACACAAAATACACCAAACTGAATCTGAAGAAGGTACAAGCAGTGAGGAAGGTACCCCGACCGAGTGTCCAGCGACAAATGACGATGCAGGTACCGGCAGCAATAATTCCAAATGTTTCACTGCCACGGACAACTTCAAGTGGCTAAGGGATCATCCACGTACTAATGTGCGTACAAGAGCCCATAATATGATCATGCACTTTCCCGACCCTAAGGGAATTGCTCGTAGTTTGAAAACTGAACTTGAGAACTTTTTATAGATAGAAATATAATACAAATGATTACCACAGCGATAAATGTTTATATATGTGAGTTGAGAGACAAGTTTAAATGTGATCGTGATGCACAATTTACTGATACAGAAATACGTGCTTTGATAGTGTGCTAAAATTCCTTAAAATGTTCACAGAAACTCTAAGACAGTTTTTTAACATGATATAGTTTTTATTTATCTACCATGCAAATAAACAATGTAAATATTTAGGTATATAAATAAATAAATAAATAAATAAATTTAAAAGCTGTAATTCTTTTATTTCTGTTTCCATGGTAGATTACCCTTAGTGTGAGATGCAATCAAATTTTTCTTCAAGGGTTTATATTTTCTCTTAACAAAAGGAAAACCTACATATGGTCTTCAAATTTGGCTTAGAATATTTACATGTACTACTATTTAAGGTATTATTAGCAAAGAAACCTAAAAACAGCATGTACGAGTCATTCAAATTGAATTTCAGTTTGGGCTACATATGCAGCCCGCGCGAGTAACGCTGCGTCTATTCCTAGCGCAAGTGTCCGAGGGTTAAAATAGAATGACATGTTTTGTTCTTGAAAGAACATCAGATTCTATCAAATCACACTCAAATACTTAGAAAAGTATAAACACTTATGTTTATTTCTGTTTGAAGCCTCTTTTCTCTCCACTCCAACATAGAATGCTTATACCGTACATAAATATACATAAATTTGTATACATTTCTAAATATTTCAGTGTGATTTGATAGAATCTGATGATGTTCTTTCAAGAACGAAACATGCCATTCTATGTTTATAAAGTTGTCTCCTTTTCAATTATAATACCTACTATTACCATATGTTGTCCGCCTCCGTAGCGTAACGGTTAGTGTTATTAGCTGCCGTCCTCGGGGGCCTGGGTTCGATTCCCGGTACTGCCAGAAATTTAAGAATGGCAGGAGGACTGGTACGTGGTTGAAATGGCACATGCAGCTCACCTCCAATGGGGGTGTGCCTGAAAAGATCTACACCACCTCGGGATGAGGACACGAGTTTACTTTACTTTACCATACGTTTTCTTTTTCAGGTAGTTCATAAATTTGAAATTAAAATGAAAACCTACAACCTGTTTTCCAGTCAATGACTGGGTCAGGGATGAAATGAACGGTGCCCCCATCTTGCAGCGAGGATAGGAATTATACTGGCTGCCGAAGCCTGTCGCAATACTACGGTGTGAGATATCAAATTATTTATCAGTATGACCAATTCTCTAACACTCATATACCTGGTTCACATTGTTTCTGATCACCCTGCATCGGTTCTAAAAGAAAATTGGCAGTCAAAGGAGCATCACAAAAAATTGAACAGAATGTGCCCTTCAATTTACCATTCTGAAGCCCCAGCCACAGTTGGATGTGGTCCTTCTTCTGCATGTTGGACATCACCTGACTACGGTGCTTGAGAACATCAGCCTCCTTCACACAAGACATGAAATGTGACTCCACAGCTTCCCTATCAAATACAAAAATACAGTTTCAGGTTTTATAACCATAAGTTTAGAGATTACATTCAGTTAATTCTTTAGTAGAGAATTCAATAATAGGCTGGAGCTTCTTCTGACCAACATACCACTATGTCAGAACAGATTATCAACATCTAAACATTCTATTAAATAACTGAGAACTTCTCAAGATCATCAGGACAGTGGGATCTGCTTCATAACAATTAGTAAAGAAATATATATATATTTAAGTCTCCTATGATCCCCCCCCTCTTCTTCTTCTTCTTCTTCAAGCGCCATATCCAGGCCCCCAGACATTGGTGACCACCCTGGAGAAAGCACCCCTTTTCTTTAGCTATCTTGAAGAGTTGTTCAGTCACAAAATATAAATTTCATGTTTTCGTATTGACAGCTAAACTAATAATCACTTTAAATCACTATTACAGTGATTTATTGTTGAACAGTATCCTCCTTATTCAATACCTTATGGTTAATGTGAATTTAAAAAACTTAACTTTCACATTTGTCACATCTATACATGTTTCAATCCTAACTGGATCATCTTCAGTAGATTGATTAAACTGACATTACATATTGTAGTTAAAAACATTTAAATGAATGATGTTATGAATGCTAAAATGTTCTTATTAAGAAAAAGTTTATGCTCTTATAAAGTAGTGTTTAAAATCTTCAGTGTGCACTGTTATCCACTTGTCGTGATGTCCTCTTGATATTATCATTAGTTGAAAGTCTTCTAACTGGACTAGGCGGTATCTGATTAATAACTGATATTACGTGATATGGTTTGCTGCCAATAAGGATTACCATAATTGCATATGTCTCTGTGGTATGATTGCCTTCTTTGCCCAATTGAACGATGTGTTTACATGTGAGGCTTTGTGCACAAAATATCACTTATTAATCAGATACTGTCTTGTCCATTTAGTAGACTTTCAACCACAAACTTATAACAGCATAAACTTTTTCTTAATAAAAACATTTTTAACATTCATAACATCATTCTTACCTCAGTTCTAAACGTTTTTAACTACAATATGTAATGTCAATTTTAGCAATCTACTGAAGATGATCCAATTAGGATTGAAACATGTATAGATGTGACGAATGTGTTGAAGTTTTTTAAATTCACATTAACCACAAGGTATTGAATAAGAAGGATACTGTTGAACAATAAATCATTGTTATAGTGTCCGTCTCCATGACTAAATGGTTAGCGTGCTGGTCTTTGGTCACAGGGGTCCCAGGTTCAATTCCCGGCAAGGTCGGGAATTTTAACCATAATTGGTTAATTCCCCTGGCATGAAGACTGGGTGTATGTGTCATCATCATCATCATCATCATCATCATCATTCATCCTCATCACGACGCGCAGGTCACCTACCGGCGTCAAATTAAAAGACCTGCACCTGGCAAGCCAAAGTTGTTGTATGTCCGGCGCTCCCGTCTCGCTCCGCCAGCCAGCTGTACGCGCGCCTGTGTATCATTCTGCTAGCTTCGACGCGCAGCCCTCAGTGCGCGTGCCTGACCATCGAGTGTACTATAAATAGGAGCTCCCTGCCTGCTCACTTGCCCACTTGCCCGGTGTCCAGCTCCAGAATACACCCTACGTCGAGCACGGAGGCTACTCCTCTTGAAAATGTGCTTCGACCAGGTGGACTGAATTTCTGGCAGTACGAGGTTTCACCTCTGGTCACCGCTCCCTTACCTGTTCCACTGCCTATGTTCCGTAATTCTTTCACAAGCCATTTTCATTCCCTAATTTATGCAAGCTCCCTTAGTTTCGCTAGGTGGAATTTCTTCAATCAATTGAACTTGCTTTTTAGGAATTCAGGCACTTCAACAAACAAGGACTCTCTCAAGACATTTATGTTAGTGTGCCAGATAGTTCTCGACTATCAACGTGTCAATTCACAAAGACTATCTTTTCAAGATAGAAGTGTATATAAAGACTGTAAACCTGTACATATTGTATAAAGACAGACTTTTCTCAAGATTCAATATTCTTTTTTGCTTCAAAATAAATTTCAGTTATTTGTGTAAATATCATAAAGTGAAGCAATAAAAGTTGTGTTTTGTAAATTTCAACCTGGGTTACAACACAACTCTATGGCGACGAGGTAAAAAAGCACTAACCTACGATTCTTCGACCCCAGTTGCCAACTCTATGGCGACGAGGTAAAACGCAACAACCTACAATTCTTCGACCCCAGTTGCCAACTCTATAGCGACGAGGTAACAAGCAACAAACTACACGTCATCAGCCCCAATCGCCAACTCTATAGTAACGAGGTAAACACGACACTACCATTCAACAGGCCCAGTTGTCAACTCTACGGCGACGTGCTAAACAACAACGACACTCCAACCAGTTCTGACACACAGCTTACCTTACTCTTTCTTGCACGCATCTCGCAATGGCTACTGCGGAACAACTTGCTACGGTCTTCCAAGCCTTACAGCAGCAACAACAACAGTTTATGCAACAACAACAGGCAGCATTAATTCAGGCTATTCAAGCTATTTCTGTCTCTACACAGCCATCAGCTATTCCTCCGTTCTCTGCTTTTGATCCAGCTAAGGAAGAATGGTCAGTTTATTTAGCCCGTTTACAACAGCATTTCATCTGCCATTCTGTCACAGATGATCAACGCCGCCGCGCACTATTTCTTAGTTCGGTTGGCAATGCTACGTGTGAATTACTACGTAAATTAAGTCCGGAAGAACACTTATCTGAGGTACCCTTCACGCAGCTCTTGGCCCGTCTCACGGAACACTATGCCAAAGCTCCTCACATAGTGGCTGCTCGCTATAAATTTTTTCAGAGCAGAAAGCAACCCCATCAGACACATACTGAATGGATAACTGAATTGCGTGGTCTAGCTAAACCCTGCCAGTTCATCTGCTCCAAGGACGGTTGTGGTTCATCCTACACTGATTCTCTCATTCGGGACATGATAATTTTACATACTCCTGAAGACAAAATACGTTTTGACGCTGTCAAGCAGAGTAACCCTTCTTTAGAAGACGTCCAGCGTATTGCTACGGTTTATGAGCTTACTACCAAGACTGCCGCAGCCATAGCTTCTCCACACGAAGTTGCACAAGTCTCGCCTCAGGCCCGCAAGTCCTCTGCTACAGTGAACCGTACGGATAAGGCGCTCTCCACCAAGCATTCGCGCCAGGTTCCCTCTCGTAATGCTACACGGAAGCCCAATTCTAAAAGCACCTCGAAACTCCTGCCTTCCTGCCGAGGTTGTTTCAAGCATCATGAACGTCGTGACTGTCGTTTTTTCAAAGCTACTTGTGAACGATGTCATAAACTTGGACACATTAAAACTGTCTGTCAAAGTTCGCTCCGCCCTGCTAAGACTACTGCAGCACGCCGGAAGCATATACAGCCCCGCCACGACATGGAAGTTGATCAAATCAATCTTATTCTTCCCACAAAGGATTCTCACAAAATCATCATTCCTCTCTCATTCTCTGATCGATCTGTCGATTTTCAATTAGATACTGGATCACCTGTCTCTATTATTAACCTGACTACCTACCACGACTTAGGTTCACCTTCATGCTCTCCAGCTGACATCCAGCTCGTGACATTTAACAAGAAGAAAATTGACATCAAAGGTCAAATCAAGCTTCAGGCTAGTTATAAAGGAATTCAGAAAGCCATTCCTCTTCTCGTAGTTAACAACTACACTGCATCAAACATTATGGGCATGGATCTATTTAACTTATTTGGTTTCCAGATACATGACAACATTAACGTCGTATCTACCTTGCATCCTACTTCTGACGTTACCGCTCTCCTAGCGCAGTTTCCTGAAGTCTTCGACTCTCAACTCGGAACAGCAAAAGACTATACAGCTCACATACAGCTGAAATCCGGAGCTAAGCCTCGCTTCCTCAAAGCTCGTCCAGTACCCCTAGCACTTCAAGACCAGGTCACGAAAGAATTAGAAAGATGGATACACACTGGCATTGTTGTACCAGTTACTTCTAGTCAATGGGCTACTCCACTCGTGGTAATCAAGAAACCTGATGGTAATGTTCGACTTTGTGGCGATTTTCGATCTACAGTCAACGCACAACTTGACACAGATATCTTTCCTATTCCACGTCCAGAAGACTTATTCCGTCGTCTCTCTGGTGGACAATTCTTCTCTCGAGTTGATCTTAAAGAAGCATATCTCCAGCTACTTTTAGACGAAGAATCCAAGAAATTTCTCACACTCAACACTCCTCTCGGACTGCTCCAGCTCCAGCGGCTCCCCTTCGGTGTTTCATCCTCAGCGGCTATTTTTCAGCGCTATTTGGCTCAGCTCACCGCCTCCATTCCCGGTTGTGCTAACTACCTGGATGATATTATTGTTACTGGAAAAGATCATCAGGAACATCTAACCAATCTACGCCTCCTTCTCCAGAAATTGAAAGACAATGGCTTACGAGCGAATCTCGCTAAATGTACCTTCTTTCAGCCTCAAGTTCACTACCTAGGACATATACTTGATAAGAATGGAATTCGTCCTAGTACACAGAATGTCTCAGCGATAGTAAACATGCCAGCACCTCAGAACCTCAAACAGCTTCAGTCCTTCATAGGCAAAGCGAACTATTATAATAAGTTCATTCCACGCTTCGCTACAGTGGCAGCTCCATTAAACGCTCTACGTAAAAAAGGTGTTAAGTTTCAGTGGACTCCGCCATGCCAACAGGCATGGAAAACAATCAACAACGCCTTAATTCAAGCTATACAACTCACTCATTTTCAGCCCGACAAGATCATCACGCTAGCTACTGACGCTTCAGACTACGGTGTCGGTGCCGTTCTCTCCCAGAAGGATCGTCATGGACAAGAACGCCCCATCGCCTTCGCTTCGAAAACACTTAATGACCATCAACGTCGATACTCACAGATAGAGAAAGAAGCTTTAGCCATCATCTTTGGTATTCGCCGTTTCCATGAATATCTCTATGGCAACCATTTCCTGATCATTACCGATCATAAGCCTCTCGTACACTTATTCCATCCTGGTAATAAGATCCCAGAGAATTCCCTCAGAAAGCTTCAAAGATGGTCCATGTTCCTTTCTGATTATTCCTATCAGATTGTATATCGAGCCACATCCCAGCATTGTAATGCTGATGCCCTCTCCCGCTTACCCGTTGGTCCTGATACTGCCTTCGATTCTCAAGAATCTGAATGTCTTCAGTTGGACATAGAACTTGAAGATACTGTATCCAGTTTTCCTATTGATGCTACCTGCATAGCTAAAGCTACGGATAAGGACAGTACACTTGCTACTGTACGTACTTACATCCGCAACGGTTGGCCTCTTCAGAGCACACTTCCTGCCCACCTGGCACCTTATCATCGTATGCAACATCGTCTCACGACTCGTGCCGGAGTTGTATTACTAGAAGCAGGCACCATCTTCCGAGTGGTTATCCCACTTAGCCTACAGAAACAAGTTCTTGGATTATTACACCAAAGCCATTGGGGTATCTCCAGAACAAAGCAACTCGCCCGTCAACACTGCTACTGGCCCGGTATTGATTCCGCCATCGAAAAGCTAATACGTCATTGTGAGCAATGTCAAACGAATCAGAACGCCCCGTCTTCTGATCTTGCTTCATGGCCTCCTGCTACTACTCCATGGGAACGAGTTCACATCGATTTCGCAGGTCCTTTCCTCAATTCCATGTGGTTAATAGTCATCGATTCACTGTCCAACTTTCCATATGTCGTGGATATGCATTCGACTACTACAACCGAAGCTACCATTCGTGCTCTCCAGAAAATCTTTACTACAGAAGGTTTACCGCAAGTACTCATTTCGGACAACGGACCTCAATTTACAGCTACTGCTTTTCAGAACTTTTGTACACATAATGGCATTCGTCATATCCTAGCACCACCTTTTCACCCTCAATCTAATGGTGAAGCTGAACGCTTCGTACAAACATTTAAAAGAAGTATGAAGAAAGCTGTCTCTTCAGGCTTACCTAAAGACCAAGCCTTGCTCCAACTCTTAAACAACTACAGAACTCTACCCGGCGCTGATAATATCACTCCTGCACAGAAGCTCCATGGACGACCTCACAGAACTTTACTTTCTCTGTTACAGCCTCTTCCGACCCAGCATAAGACCTCACCAACGAAGTTCTCCCTCAACGACAAGGTCTACACCAGGACATTCAAATCCAACCCACTCTGGATACCTGGAGTCATCTGCAGATCTTTGGGTCATCGTCTATACGAGATACAGACTACGGAGAAACGTATCTGCCGCCATCAAGATCAGATACGTCTGCGCTACCGCCCCTGTCCAGCTATTGATGCTATTGCTAAACCTGATAAATCTATTGCTGAACGCGCTTTAGATCATTTAATAACAATGGGTTCCTTTCAGGACGAGACAGCGCCACTCCGCCCAGTTCCAGCTCCGGACAATACAACAGCAACATCAGCAGCTCCGCCCCAGCATCGCAGTCGCCGCCAGCGCCGCCGCCGTTTCACGCCGTACCGGCGTATTTAGGAGGGGAGGGTGTTGTATGTCCGGCGCTCCCGTCTCGCTCCGCCAGCCAGCTGTACGCGCGCCTGTGTATCATTCTGCTAGCTTCGACGCGCAGCCCTCAGTGCGCGTGCCTGACCATCGAGTGTACTATAAATAGGAGCTCCCTGCCTGCTCACTTGCCCACTTGCCCGGTGTCCAGCTCCAGAATACACCCTACGTCGAGCACGGAGGCTACTCCTCTTGAAAATGTGCTTCGACCAGGTGGACTGAATTTCTGGCAGTACGAGGTTTCACCTCTGGTCACCGCTCCCTTACCTGTTCCACTGCCTATGTTCCGTAATTCTTTCACAAGCCATTTTCATTCCCTAATTTATGCAAGCTCCCTTAGTTTCGCTAGGTGGAATTTCTTCAATCAATTGAACTTGCTTTTTAGGAATTCAGGCACTTCAACAAACAAGGACTCTCTCAAGACATTTATGTTAGTGTGCCAGATAGTTCTCGACTATCAACGTGTCAATTCACAAAGACTATCTTTTCAAGATAGAAGTGTATATAAAGACTGTAAACCTGTACATATTGTATAAAGAAAGACTTTTCTCAAGATTCAATATTCTTTTTTGCTTCAAAATAAATTTCAGTTATTTGTGTAAATATCATAAAGTGAAGCAATAAAAGTTGTGTTTTGTAAATTTCAACCTGGGTTACAACAAAAGTAAAAGCCATACACCATTTCATTTCATTGTTGTAGTGATTTAAAGAAGAGTTGTTCAGTGTTGTTGATGCAAGTCCCCTTAACAATTGAGGTACCCATCGAGATAGGGAATTAAGCCATACAAACAAGAAACTAAGAATAAGTTTTTAAAACTGTTTAATTATGTTTTTGTGTAATACAGAGGACATTTTTCTTTATGAACTTGGAGGTCATAGGTCCAAAACTTTTGGCTATGTGTTTCTCTTGTGCGTACTCTATCCATGTGCTCTTACATGGTAAGTCATTGCTCTCCATCTGTTTCTTACAGGAAGAGGAATTAGGGATTGAAAAAATGTATCAACAGAGATGTTCGCAATAAATTTCCAACTTCTTTGAAATCATTTAAAAAATACTAGGTAAACAACTGATAGGGAATCTGCCACCTAGACAGTGTGACAGAAAAGATGTTCTGACTACAAGAACTGCACAAAACATAGATGACTGCTGGATTGACTACAGACTTCAATTTTACTTCTCAAACCCTTCCAGGAGAAAATTCAACATCACCAAACATCAGAATACAGCTCTAAGTACTGTTTTCGAAGATGCTCTTTAGATCAATAAATAAAAATCTGGTCAACACAGAAGATGTTAACTAAAGTGGGCCGATTTACAGAAAAACAACCCATCACAGAGATAGCACAGAAGGCTACTGGTTTCTGTGTAAGGAAGAGAAAGGACTAGTTTGATGATAATGAAGAGATTCAGTACCTCATCAGTACCAAGAGGGATGCATACCTGTTGCTCAAAATCCATCTTAGAAGAAAGCATGCTTTCAAGAGCTCGAACAAAAATGCCAGATTGAAATAAGGGAAATAAAAAAACAGGTGGCAACAAAAGGCCAAGGAACTCCAAAGTCTGTCAAATGACAGAAATCTATAGGACTTTTATGCTGGGATAAAGGACCTGAATGGCCCTGTTCACTCCTCACCAGGTGCCTTGAAAGCTGCTGACAATACTACTGTCCTGTCTTGAGTCGCTGGAAAGAACACATCAGCTTACTCTTAAACAGCCGTTCTACTGCTGCTAAAGACTTCTCCCAGCGTTTGCTGCAGCATCCTCTACAATCTTGAATAGCAATCTCTCCAACTTTTCAGGAATTTAGTAAGGCTCTTGATAGTCTGAAATGAAGAATGGCACCTGAATCTGACAACATTCTCTTGAACTCATTCAAAGTGGAGGCTTACCTTTGAAAAGGCACTTCTCTCTGATCCTTCTAAAATGGAAAACCTGAAAGGTCCCTGCTAGCATGAAGAATTCTACCATCTACAAAATAGGTGATCGAAACATATGTGGTAATTACTGTGGCATATTCCTGCTCTCGATACCTGGTAAAATCTCTGCCACAATTTTGTTAAAATGTCTCCAGACCACCTCTGAGAATGTACTTCCTGAATCTCAGCGCAGGTTTTGTCGCTCCAGAGGCACAATTGATATGATCTTCTGTGCGAGACAAGTACAGGAGAAGTGCAGAGAACAATGAAAGCCTCTGCTTTTAGTGTTCTATGACCTGGAAAAGGCCACTGATGTAGAGAAGGTGGATGGTTTAAAGATGATTTGGCTGCCCTGAACACTTTGTTGGGCAGATCCAAGCACCCCTTGATAATAGGTTTGGAGAGGCGCTATACGAGAATGAAACATCAGCAGAATTCTCCAAATGATCATAAACAAGGTTGTGTACTTGCACCAACACTCTTTGACCCCCACCTGGCAGCCATACTCTACGAAACATAGTCTGCAAATTACACTGGTGAAATTTAGTATAGATCTGATGGATTATCTAATCAAACCAGACTCTAATCAGAAAAGCTTACAAGACTCAACTCTGTAGCCTAATGGAATTGCAATATGCTGATGACAATGCTTTTCCAGCTCATACACCTGATGGACTGCTATGTCAGTTAACTGTTTCAGTAGGACGTATGTATGATTTGGCCTGACCATCAACATTCCAAAAATTACCTGGAACTGTCTTAATCAATTTCCATCTCAAGCACACCTCTGGAACACATAGATCACCTCCTCTATTAAGAAAATGGGCCAATGACCTTAGATGTTAGGCCCCTTTAAACAACAAACATCATCGTTAATATTAAGGAAGTATCTCTCAACTAATTGCTCATCGGAGAAGGATGTGGAGAAAAGAATTCATGCAACCCATGTAGCTTTTGGACGTCTCGTACAACAGGTCTTCTTGAATCAAGAACTATGAACATACACCAAAACTGATGGTGTACTGAGCAGTTGCCATCTCCACCTTGTTCTATGGATGTGAAATGACTCTATATCTCCGAGATATTAAGACTAGAGAAGGCTTCGACCAAAAGAAGCTCAGATCCATTATGAACATCAAATGGGATGACTACATAATGAATACTACAGTTCTAGGGTGCAAAGGTGAACAGAATACAGGCTACCATCATTAGTCACCAACTCAGATGGATTGGACATGCCCTGCATATAAGTGACAGCAAACGTCCACGACAAACCCTGTACAATGAACTTAGTACAGGTAGGAGACCTCATAGTGGCCCTCTGAAGCACTGTAAATACCTCAATCAAGAAGACCTTGAGGAGCAAAAACACTGAGTTCCTGGTGTGCCATTGCAGAAGATTGTACTAGCTGGCATACAAGCACTTCAGCTGCTATTGCACAATTTGAATGTCAGAGACAGGGAGAAAAGAAACATCAGAGACATAAACTACACCAGATCCAGCCACATCCTCCACCTTCCCTTGGGTGTAATCAACGTTGGCCACATGTTTCATGTCAGGATTGATTTGCTAAGCCATCAAAACATCTGCATGGAGTATGCAGATAATGAAATAATTGCAGGAGAGAAACAAACATTTGGATATGAATATCAGCTGACTATAAGAAGGTCCAATAATATTGCTTTCCAGAGCCATCCTTTTTATCATAACAGGATCAGTTAATCAGAATAATACAGCAACCCCTGCCATAAACATGTTTTATACCACAGCAGCTGACCCTAATGGAGGTAATTTTGACTGAATTCACAGAGACTTGTGGAAAGCCCACTGCCTGCACGACTTCAGAACAGTTCATACGTCTGGCACCAACAATCAAGCTGCAATCAAATGCATTGAAATCTTGTGTCTTCCCCATTCTGTGCTCAACTGTTGCTCACCCGATCAGTATGAGGTCTAACGTTATTACAGTCACATGCCATGCTCATCAGTGTACAGACTCTTAGTCTGTTACATTTTGTGGCATAGCTCCCTTTCTTTTTTTTTGCTAGTGGCTTTACGTCGCACCGACACAGATAGATCTTATGGCAACCATGGGATAGGAAAGGCCTAGGAGCTGGAAGGAAGCGGCCATTGCCTTAATTAAGGTACAGCCCCAGCATTTGCCTGGTGTGAAACCATGGAAAAACATCTTCAGGGCTGCCGACAATGGGATTCGAATCCACTATCTCCCGGATGCAAGCTCACAGCCGCACATCCCTAACCACACGGCCAACTCACCCGGTCCTCCCTTTCTTATAGGGTGCCTCAATTATATTCTGACTGATCAAAAGTAATACTCCTATCACAAACAGATCACTGCGCTTGCAAATACCAAATAATTTTCAAAACTACATGATGATCTGTGTTGTACCTTTCCTGTAGTGTCATCAGAAGTGGTCAATTAATATTTTTAAAAAAGAGATAAAATAACTGTAGGCCTATTTGTCTCACTGTATATACAGCTGGCCACAAGAGTCATAATAGCTGCAAAATGATTAGAAATTCACATTCATTACAAATTAATCTACACCTAAGGCTACCCAAAATCACTCAACTATCTTGCTCCAACACAACAATTCACACTCGTTCCATTCTTTTCCATTACATAATGTAAACCCCCTCGCAATAGGATATTTTGTTTGAATTAAATTTGAACTTTTGATATTTCTATGCCATTGTTCTCACAAGAACTATTCTAAGACATACCCCAGCTAGTTCTTGTGAAGCAACTCCATATGCCATTAATTCCACTCTAGTATCGAGAGAGTTGACTATTCAAGTTTTGTACCAATGAGTTTGCATTCAGGAGATGTTGGGTTTGAACTCACCGTTGCCAGTCCTGAAAATGTTTTTCCATGATTCCCCCATTTTTACACCAGGCAAATGCTGAGCCTGTACCTTAATTAAGGCTATGACTTCTACTTTCTCCAAAAATCTGACTTTAAGCCATTAGCAAAAAATCAAGATCTGTGCCATTGCTCTAAAAGAACTATTCTGAGACATACCCCAGCTAGTTCTTGTGATGCAACTACATATGCCATTAATTCCACTCTAGTATCCACTCTAGATTCTCAAAATCTACTGAAATTATCAGGGATCTTCATGTTTCTACTACAGCCAAGCTGAGTGGCCCAGACGGTTGAGACGCTGGCCTTCTGACCCCAACTTGGCAGGTTCGATCCTAGCTCAGTCCGATGGTATTTGGAGGTGCTCAAATACGTCAGTCTCATGTCGGTAGATTTACTGGCACATAAAAGAACTCCTGTGAAACTAAATTCCAGCACTTTGGTGTCTCCGAAAACTGTAAAAGTAGTTAGTGGGACATAAAGCAAATAACATTATTATTTCTACTACATGCCCCCTAATTCTAGCCTTAGCTCTATGTGGAAGAATTTTACCATAAAATCATGACCTGTTGTTCTTACCTTGATGGACAATGCAGAAGTTCATCCTCAGGGAACTTGTCAAAATGAACTGTTATATTCCATGGAAGTTGAATATCAGCAGCATACATGTCGAACAGAACACCGATAGGGTAATGCCTGAAATTTTAAATTAAAGGTAACCAGCCACTGACAAGTGTAGTATCATAAAAGAAAACTATTTTCTAATAATAACTAATAACATAACTGAAGGAGTGAGCAAGCACACAAAATGTAGCTCTCTGCAATGAACAGACATCACCTCTTAAGGTGACTTAATGTGAAAGTCTATGGATAGGACCCTATAAAATCCAAAATCATTATCACTAAAGACACAGTCCAGATATCCATGTTCTTAATTTTGTATTCAGTCTATTACATTGTCGCCACAGGGCCTATCTGTGTCGGTAATACCAATATAGTTGGTCCATTACTGGACATTAAACATTTTCCAGCTGACTCATTCCTGACTGCCAGCGTTTCGCCCCAGTGTGCTAAGTTGGGCTCATCAGTTGGTAAATAGCACACCTACCAAGACGTGTGTCTAGTGCATACCGTGGAGGCCACTGTGTAAGCTACTAGGAGCCACCGACAGTGCCAATTCACTATGAGAGACTTTGTCTCATTATCAAAAATTGAAGCCTGCCTGGCGATCAGATGATACAGACGTAGATTCCCATAGGGAACCTGAAATATTTGTCCTGAATGAGTAAATTTATAATACCAATATACTTGGTCCTTATACATTTTCCAACTAACTCATTCCTGGTCCCCAGCGTTTCACCCCAGTGTGCTAAGTTGGGCTCATCAGTTGGTAAATAGCACACCTACAAAGATGCATGGTTAGTGCATACCATAGAGGCCACTGCGTGAGCCACTTGGAGCCACCGGCAGTGCCAATCCACTGGCACCAGGCAGGCATCAATTTAAATTTTTCTTTTTTTGCTAGTGTCTTTACAGCGCACCGACACAGACAGGTCTTACAGCAATGATGGGATAGGAAAGGCCTAAGAGTTTGAAGGAAGCGGCCGTGGTCTTAATTAAGGTACAGTCCCAGCATTTGCCTGGTGTGAAAATGGGAAACCAAGGAAAACCATCTTCAGGGCTGCCAACAGTGGGATTCAAACCCACTATCCCCTGGATGCAAGCTCACAGCCGCGCGCCTCTAACCGCATGGCCAACTCGCCCAGTAAGCATCAATTTTTGACAATGAGACACTATTTCCAGAATGCAAGCTCACAGCTGTGAAACTCTAATCGCACAGCCAGCTTGCTTCATTACCTACTTTTATACTCCAGTAATATATTTCGCAAATATAAGCTAATTGTGACCATGCTGTGGTGGGGAGGCTTGCGTGTCCCAATGAAGCAGGTAGCCGAGCAGATGGTTATCTGTCGAGAGACCAGACTAACGAATGGTTCATCGAAAGGGGGGTAGCAGCCTTTTGGAAGTTGCAAGGGCAGCAGTCTAATGCATCAAAGAGGAAATCAAAGAGGAATTTGGAAAGGGAATCACAATCCAAGAAGAGGAAATCAAAACTGTGAGATTTGCAGATGATATTGTTATTTTATCTGACTCTGCAAAAGATCTGGAGAAATTGCTGAATGGTATGGACAGAGTCTTGGGGAAGGAGTACAAGATGAAAAAGAAATAAGTCCAAAACAATGCTTCTACACTAAACTTTAGGTCATCAGTTGAGCTCTTTATGTCTGAATGTTGAGACAACAGTGTTAAGAGTATCTGTGAAGTTAACCATCCCTAGGACTGGGCCAGTGGGCACTAGTCTTCAGCAAGTATCTGAGCAGGTCAACTTTAAGTGGGACTGTGGACTGTGTTTGGTCATTACACTTGCCCTTGTACTGATTCCTTGGATTTTTTTTGCCAAAAGCTACACAGGGAGGATGTTCAAATTGAACTACATGGCTATTCTGCATGAATGTCACCCAGTTTAACTTTTACACAGCCATTACACCATCTTAATGCACTGACATATTGAAATTACAGACTCCAATAAATATAATTAGTAAGTAGTATCTTGGAGTTATATATTACAAATATTTGAATACACCATCATAATTTAATGCCTACTTTTTCTTTTGCTACTTGTTTTAACGCTGCACCAACACTTCAAAGGTTTTTGGCAACAGAGGGTCAAGGACTGGGAACGTAGCAGCTGTGGTCTTACTTAAGGTACAACCCCAGCATTTGCTTGGTGTGAAAATGGGGAACCATGGAAAACGACCTTCAGAACTGTCAACGATGGAATTCGAACCCACTATTTCCCGAATGCAAGCTCACAGCTGTGCAACTCTAATCGCAATGGATAGACTAAAGTTAGATGTAGCTGGTATAAGTGAAGTACACTGGTAGAATGAGCAGGATTTTTGGTCAGACGCCTACAGAATTATCAACACAAAATCAAACATAGGAAATGCAGGACTTGGTTTATTAACGAATAAGAAAATAGGGCAGCAGGTAAGCTACTACGACCAGCATAGCGAAAGGATTACTGTTGTCAAGGTAATACAGTAGGAAAATTAGGATTGGGACAAAGGAATGAAAGAGGAAGTCGGCTGGTTGAATTCTGCACTGATTGTAATTTAGTCCTAGCTAACACTTGGTTCAAACACCACAAACGATGGCTTTATACTTGGATGAGACCTGGAGACACTGGAAGGTATCAAATAGACTTTATTATGATTAAGCAGAGATTCAGAAACCAGGTATTGGATTGCAAGACTGCCAGGAGCAGACGTGGACTCTGACCACAACTGTTGGTCATGAAATGCCATCTGAAGTTGAAAAAACTAAAGAAAGGAATGCAAGGGGATGGGATCTAGACAAGTTGAAAGAAAAGAGTGTGAGGGATTGTTTCAAGGAACATGTTGCACAAGGACTAAATGAAAAGGCTGAAGGGAACACAGTAAAGGAAGAATGGACAGTCATCATGACGAATGATATCAGTAAGGTTGCTGAAGAAAAGTTAGGAAGAAACAAACGATCAACTAAGAATCAATGGATCTCAGTAGATACTTCGACCTGATTGATGAACAACAAAAGTACAAGAATACAAAAAGTGTGGAGGGCAGAAAGGAATACAGGTGAATTAAAGTATGAAGTAGATAGAAAGTACAGGACAGTTAAGGAAGAATGGCTGAAAGAGAAGTGCAAAGATGTTGAGGGTTGTATGCTCCTAGGAAAAGTAGATACTGCATACAGGAAAATCAAGGACACCTTCGGAGAAAGGAAAACTAAGAGAATGAATATCAAGTGTTCAGATGAAAAACCAATTCTAGGCAAAAAAGACAAGGCAGAAAGATAGTAGGAACATATCCATAATTATAGCAAGGTAAAGAATTAGGTGATGGGGTTCTGGAACAAGAAGAGGCTGTTGATGCTGATGACATGGGAGACCGAATTTTTAGGTCAGAATTTGTCAGGGGTTTGACAGACCTAAGTAGGAACAAGGCACTGGGAATTGATGACACACCCTCAGAACTAGCGACTTCCTTGGGAGAAACCAGCATGACGAGGTTATTCCATTCAGTATGTAAGATATGATACACAAAAAGTTCCAGCCGATTTTCAGCAGAATGTTGTTTTACCTATTCCAAAGAAAGCTGGTGCTGACAAGTGGGAAAAGTACCACACCCTTAGTTTAGTATCTCATGCCTGCAAAATTTTAACACATATTATTTACAGAAATGAAATACAAATACAACACAAAAACAAATACAACCACTCAGGGGTATACCGTATCAAATGCAATAACTGTGAGACAAGCTATGTCGGACGTACCGGTAGAAACTTCCTAACCCGATATAATGAATACATAAATGCGGTAAAACACAATAATTTTTCCTCAATAGGCCAACATGTTGAAGACTATAAATACAGTTTCACAAACATCGAGAACAACATGCAAATCCTGAACATAAACCCCAAAGGCCCCCTGCTCAACATAACAGAAGAATTTTACATCACTCTAGATCAGTATACCAATCCAAATTACAACATAAATGAAATTACAGAAAAAACTATCATCATCTTCAATACAGTTATCCCCGCCCTAAAAAACTCTTAGCTCAATAAAAAGCTCAATAAACAGAACACGACAAACGACAGAGAAACATCAAACAACACACCTAGCTCCACCACCACCCCCACAACAGCAACTCTCCCTACCCCTCCTTCCCTTCCCCTCACAGCAGCTAGTATGAGCCCAAGAAGAACATGAAGTAGTACACAACAAGCTCGCATATCAAACACAACTCAGCCACACCAATAACAGTAAGTACATATTCAAATTAGCACACACAACCCTTAGACATTCCTCCAACATAAAATATCACTCGTAGCTCAATGTTATCTTCCACAGATAATATAACATCACTGCACAGCTACAAATGGGAAAGGAGCCACTGCTTTGAACCCAATGTCATCCAAATTTTATGGACATCACAGGACAACATATTTGATTTTAACATAAAGCAACAAGATTCAACACACAGCAGAGCTGAACATATTTAGCCTAATTCTATCCATACGTCTGGCACCCTTTTTTAAAATGGGAAAGTGTTTTATTCTTTGTATATACATGAAGACAAAATCTCTTATTCATACAACGTGACAATTTTACAAGCAAATCATATCATTTAAACTCCAGGAATAGCAACCAAGTGTACAACTATGTAAATAAGACTAACACAGAAGTCAACCGATGAATTGAACAACACGCAAGACACGAACGTTCATATATATATATATATATATGCATATATATAAGTTTTAAGTAGAGATGTGTTTTATAAACTAATTTTAAGACCTAAAACATATCATTTTAGACATACAATTGCATTGTCGCACATAGTGACATACACGCCAGATCCCCTTTTGACATGCCCCATTTGGATGTGACCAAATGTTTATTGTCATATGGCATTCCCTAGACAATGTAACCTTAATCATAGCTTCATGACATAGATGTGAATGTATGGTTCAGCTGAAGATGACCCTATATAAGGGGTCGAAACCAGTCCTGTAGCATAATAAGTGCAATAAATAAGTATTGATAGGTGGAAATCCCTTCCTATTTCTAACTGTGTAATTCATCAATACGGAAATGAAGATTATAGATTACCATGAAATGAAATGGCGTATGGCTTTTAGTGCCGGGAGTGTCCGAGGACATGTTCGGCTCGCCAGGTGCAGGTCTTTTGATTTGACACCCGTAGGCAACCTGCGTGTCATGATGAGGATGAAATGATGATGAAAACGGCACATACACCCAGTCCCCGTGCCAGTGGAATTAACCAATGATGGTTAAAATTCCCTTCCCTGCCGGGAATCGAACCCGGGACCTCTGTGGCCAAAGGCTAACTAGTTAGCCATGGAGCCAGACATTATTTACAGAAGAATGGAAAGACAAGTTGAAACGGACTTGGGGGAAGATCAATTTGGCTTCAGAAGAAACGTAGGAACACTTGAAGCAATCCTGACTTTATGCCTGATCTTAGAGGACCGAATTACGAAGGACAAGCCCATGTACATTGTGTTCGTAGATCTAGAACAGGCATTTGATAATGCTGATTGGACCGAGCTATTTCAAATTCTTAAGGTGATGGGGATCCGATATAGAGAAAGGAGAATTATGTACAATCTGTACAAAAATCGGTCTGCAGTGATATGAATCAAGAGCTTTGAAAAAGTGGAAGCAGTCCAGAAAGGAGTGAGGCAAGGTTGCAGTTAATCCGCTCTCCTTTTCAATGTTTACATCGAATAAGCGATAAAGGAAATCAAAGAAGAATTTGGAAACGGAATCACAATCCAAGGAGAGGAAATCAAAACCGTAAGATTTGCAGATGATATTGTTATTTTATCTGACTCTGCAAAAGATCTGGAGAAATTGCTGAATGGTATGGAAAGAGTCTTGGGGAGGAGTATAAGATGAAAAAGAAATAAGTCCGAAACAAACGATTGAACAAAGTCAGGTGATGTAAGAAATATTACATTAGGAAATGAAGTCTTAAAGTAGATGAATACTGTTACTTACGTAGTAAAATAACTAACGATGGTGGAAGTAAGGAGGACATAAAATGCAGACTAGCACAAGGAAGGAAGGCCTTTCTTAAGAAAAGAAATCTGCTCACCTCGAACATTGATATAGGGATTAGAAAGAGGTTTTTTAAGGCTTTCATCTGGAGTGTGGCATTGTATGGAAGTGAAACATGGACAATAACTAGCTCAGAAAGAAAGATAATAGAAGAATGAAATGTGGTGTTACAGAAGAATGCTGAAGGTGAGATGGGTAGATCAAATCATGAATGAAGAGATACTGAATCGAATTGGTGAGAGGAGAACGATTTGGCGAAATTTACTGAGAGGAAGAGATAGAACGATAGGACATATCTCAAGACACCCAGGGCCTGTACAGTTGGTTTTTGAAGGAAGTGTAGGCAGTAAGAACAGTAGGGGTAGACCAAGGTATGCATATGACAAGCAGATAAAAGCAGATGTAGGATGTAGTAGTTATGTAGAAATGAAAAGGTTAGCACAGTATAGGGTGGCACAGAGAGCTACATCAAACCAGTCTACGGACTGATGACCTGAACAACAACAAACTATTTCTAGTGGATCTAACTGATATATGCTTAACTAGGCTTGCATTTCAGCAAAATTACATTTTAATATTTTTTGGTAAGTAAAATTTTCTTACTGGTAAGAAGTTGTGCAAAAAAAAGGGGTAAATAAATGTTGTGTGGCCTCCGGAGAGGCCTAATGCAGGTCTTTTGATTTGACGCCCATAGAAGACCTGCGCGTCGTGATGAAGATGAAATGATGATGAAGACGACACATACACCCAGTCCCCGTGCCAAGGGAATTGAACCTGGGACCCCTGTGACCGAATGCCAGCACGCTAACTATTTAGCCATGGAGCCGTACAAATAAAAGGGTAACCAACCATAACATAGACAAGTATTTAACTAGAAGTGATTTTTAGAGTTAGGGTAAATAAACAATGTACTGAATGACATTCTCTTAAAGTGAACATTTTTTCAATAAACTCCCCATGAAAATAAAACTGTTGTTAAGCTCTGTATTTAAGAACACATTAAAAAATTTACTTAGATAAGAATTTTGACAAATTGGAAGAATATCATGTATGCAAGTTTACAATATGTAAATTTAATGTGCCTACATATTTGTGGTGTTGTATCCTTTTCTTTTTACAAGTTTACGTTGCACCAACACAGATAGGTATTATGGCGACAATGGGACAGGAAAGGGTTAGAAGTGGGAAGGAAGCAGCTGTGGCCTTAATAAGGTACAGCCCCAGCACTTGCCTCGTGCGAAAATTGTAAACCATCTTCAGGGCTGCCGACAATGGGGTTCGAACCCACTATCTTCTGAATACTGGATACTGGCCGCACTTAAGCGGCTGCAGCTATCAAGCTCGGTGGTGATGTGTCTAATAGTGTATATAACTAACGGTACTGCAAATAAAGTAAATTTTGAATTTTTTAATCTAATTCTACATGTACTAACATGGCTTTGTGGACTCCCAATGAACTGCAGTAAAGTGGTAGTAATTACTTACATTTGTAGTGCTATTACTGGAATTTTTGGAGGGATTTAAAGATATTATTTGGATTAACATGGAAATTCATCCATCCTGTGGAGATGTTCTATATCCCAAGCTGTGGTCTATTTCCAATGAATTTATGTTATTATTTTACTTGTCCTAAGACAAAGAATTTGCAGTGAATACTTCTCCATCTGAGAGTAAGTCACAAGCCTCTAGCACTAGTTCATGATCTCCTCACCAGATGTTCTAGAACTTCATACTTTGCCTTTGACTTTTTTCTTTTAGAAGCTGGCTAACAACATGATTTAATCGTTAGTTTGAATTTATCTACCAAAGGCTCTCTCATCTTTCACTAGCTGTCAACATGGTTTTTTGTTTTCTAATTTATTTTATACTATTACTTCTGGCATACCGACAATAATTTTTAATAATTAATTGCCCTATTTCAAATTCATCTGACATCTTCAAAGTTTCACCTGTGAGTCTTCAAATGCACGGTTGGTTTGTTCTTTTCATTTTGCTAGTGGTTTAACATTGCACTAATACATCAAAGGTTTACAGTGACGCAAGGATGGGAAAGTGAAAGGATTGGAATGGTAGTAGCCGAGGTCTTACAGCCTCAGCATTTGCCTGGTGTGAAAACGTGAAATCATGAAAAACTATCTTCAGGGCTGCCGATGGTGGAATTTAAACCCACCATCTCCTGAATGCAAGCTCACAGTTACGCAACCCAAACTGCACGCCAACTCACTCTGGTATTTTGTCATAACATGAACGGTTATGTAAGGCACTTTTCGATTCTTTCCAGGGTTACAGTGAAGTCCTCAATGGCGGGTTCGACATAGAAGAGTCCTTCAGTATGACTCAGTCGAAGAGCTGATCTAGGTCTTCTAGAGATTAATAAAGAAGACAGCTTTGAAGTGTCTGTACCAATATTGGATGACCCCAAACAGTGTCTGACCCAAATTCAGCAGCTGATAACGAGTGGTGTGCAGAAGAATCAGGGATTAAGGATTAAAACTAACGGGACTCTTAAAGGATTATGACATAAATGTAGTTATGGAAAACCTGATTGCAAGAAAGAAAAAACGATGGGAAGTAACGCGCCATGTGACCCAGCTCCCAGGATTGGACGTGAGAAATGTGCGCTCAACAAGGAGAGGCAGGAATCAGGGCATACTAGCAACGTACAAGACTATTCAACAACCTCAAGTGCAAACTACGGAGAATTGTTATATGGATTGAAGGACACTATAAGAGGGAAAAACTAAGACATGCTGCTCTAGAAATGGAAAGAATGGAATTCGATATGTTGATACAACTGATCACAGAAAGAAAGACAGAAGTGAAATGTGGACCTTCTCTAGGGATTCCAATTTTTACACCATGCAAATGCTGGGTATGTACTGTATCTTAATTATGGTCACCACTGCTATCTTCCCATCCCTTTCACGGCCAGAGTCTCAATGAATAAATATAATTCCATGATGTAAGCCGTAGTCGAAGTGAGTTTCAAGCTCCCTACATTTCACCGGAAACTGCGCCCAGAATTTTTAAGGGTCAGCTCTCTACGAACGTCACTTGTGGCCTCCCACCTACCAATGGCGATAACCATCCTTCGCTCCAATGACATTAGAAGTATTTAGAGGGATGGGGTGCTGAAGCCCATTCCAACTGCAACAGAGCACCAAGGTTCTTCAGATTGTGAGGGTGTGGCTCAGTATGGAGAACCTAGTGATTCAAGTGTTCTCCAATGAACTCCAATGTTTTCAAATTGGTATTAACAGTTGATACCGTGCCACCCAATACTCAGCACATTCAGCTATGCATGGAACGACTGTTATTTACTTCTCACGAAGGACGTGGTCGGACGGTCACCGATGCTGCCAACCTGTTTACTTACGAACTAAGATAAGCACCAATTTGAGAGGTGAATCATAACGTTTTACTTGTCTCTCGAAGGGATTGTGGCCCAAAGGGGCCACTGTTCTTATGACAGAGATTGGATTCCTGTTCTGTATTCCACATTATTTCCTTTAAATATTCTATTTATTTGTGCTTTTATTTTGCTGGGGTTGGTAACACAATCTAATTATCACCATTGATAGGAATGACGTCACATCCCTTTTCACCTTGGGCAATAGGAATGGAAGTAGCTTTAGCAGTGGAGAATGGCGGATGATGCTCTTTATTGGGTTATAAAAATAAATGTACTTCTGGGGGTGGGCTAGACAATGCAATGAACACATCTCTCCTCTTAAAGGAATTTCACTGGGTGAGTTGGCCGTGCGGTTAATGGCGCGCGGCTGTGAGCTTTCATCCAGGAGATAGTGGGTTTGAATCTCACTGTCGGTAGCCCTGAAGATGGTTTTCCGTGGTTTACCATTTTCACACCAGGCAAATGCTGGGGCTGTACCTTAATTAAGGCCATGGCCGCTTCCTTCCAACTCTTAGGCGTTTCCTATCCCATCATCGCCATAAGATTCCCTATGGGAATCAACATCTGATTCATCAGACCTATCTGTGTCGGTGCGACGTAAAGCCACTAGCAATAAAAAAAATTTTTAAAAATGGAATTTCAAGTAAGATTTGCATAATTTATACTTCCCTATAATGTTACAAACCTTGGGCAGCAAGGTGTTAACTTCTGCCCTCTTTGTGCTCCTGAAACTATTCATACACCATCCTAGCATGAAGAGGCAGAGTATTTTCTTGATGACAGATATTGGTACCATTGCTATCAAAGAACACCAATATATATTGGTCCAGATGATGTCCAATTGCTAGTGGCTTTACGTCGCACCGATACAGATAGGTCTTATGGCGACGATGGGATAGGAAAGGCCTAGGAGTTGGAAGGAAGCAGCTGTAGCCTTGATTTAGGTACAGCCCCAGTATTTGCCTGGTGTGAAAATGGGAAACCACGGAAATCCATCTTCAGGGCTGCCGACAGTGGGATTCGAACCCACTATTTCCCGGATGCAAGCTCACAGCCACGCGCCTCTAACCCCACAGCCAACTCGCTCGGTCATATGATCTCCAAGGATTGCCAAGAACCTGCTGACGTACAGAGACTCAGTGGTACGAGTGATCCAAGATCATGCCAGGAAAACGTCCACCAGACAAATACACTGCTGCCACTACCACCCTGGCCCACAGTTGTCTCTTGGAGGTGATTCTCATTTGCAAGGCAACATTTCCACCATCATAGGCCTGCTTTTTGGCATCACAAACTGCAATTCCTCTAAGAAGACAATGTTTCTCCACTCTTCCAGGATTTAATAATGGTACTCCTACGCAAAAAGATGTCAACAAAGAACAATGGTTAAGTTTGGAATCTTAAGCATGTATTTGTTTCACAGGCCCAGTTCTCTCCACGGTGTTCATTCAGAAGGTCAAAGGCCCATAGTGACATATGGATTGCTCTTTCCTGTTCTTTCTCTCTCGTGTTAATGGCCCGTGGGGCATCACTGTTAAGGTATTGGGAGATGCTCAATGTGCCAGACCTCTATTAGTGGTATAGCTTGACAATTTAAGACTTCTGAACATCCCACAAAGTGGGCAGTTTCCAAGATGCTACTGTACTAATCTTCACCTGGAACCTATTATCGTGCCGTTTGGACATTGGTTAAATCGCGTCCTATACCCATGCAGATTGGTTTGTACTCCGCTACAACTTGCATACTTGCTTATTTATACCTGCAAGAAACCCTGCCTCAGGATGACTACAATCCAAACCAAGGATGGTAACAATATTGTAATATGATCACTGGATATGTTGCAATTTTCATACATCAGCAAGTAAATATGGAAAACTTGAAAATCTATTTCAAGGTTGAGACTAGGCTGTTATGGATAACCAGTCTGGTAGCTGACACTGCAACAACACTGATGTCATGCCATCTTTCCTCTCGCTCTCTCCTCATTCTGCTCTTCTCGGTTACAGTAAAGAAGCCAACAGTCGCCAATTCACTTGGCGATGAGCAATGCTATCAGATATATTCTTTAGGGTACAGGGAATGAGTAGAAGTGCAAAAATACTGTGTTATTGTACTTTTTTTTTTTTTGCAAGTTGCTTTATGTTGCGCCAACACAGATTCTTACGGCAACGATGGACAGGAAAAGGTTAGGAGTGGGAAGGAAGCGGCCATGGCCTTAATTAAGGTACAGCCCCAGCGTTTTCCTGGTATGAAAATGGGAAACCACGGAAAACCATCTTCAGGGCTGTCGACAGTGGGATTCGAACCCACTATCTCCCGAATACTGGATACTGGCCGCAATTAAGTGACTGCAACTATAGAGCTCAGTTTTTGTACAATTACCAGACATATACAACACTCAACAGTACACTATCTGGGACTAGGAGAGCACATGGCAACCATGTTTACTGGGTGACTGAAGGTGATGAGATCATACCTGATGTCATAGGGTGTTAGAGAGAGACAGCAAATTAATATCCAAAAACTAAATCTGAATTTTCACTACTTGTTGGCAGCTCTGACAGTGCTACATGCTGTAAGAAACTTGGGTCGAGGAGTAGAGGCGGTGCGCGATGTCAATGCTGTTACTGTGCCAATTACCAGCAGTCAGAATCACAGTGTGTACAATATTTTGGTCTTTATCCAGCAAAGCATTCCAACCTATCAATATTAAAAACAGAAAAAAGTTGTGTGGCAACAGTCATAGTAAAAATTACATTGTCCAGAGAACAGGATTCAGTGTGAAGTAACAAGGGTGTTTAGTTGCCATTGATGCATTCACGGCCCGTACTTATAGACATGATATAGGCTTTTGGGCTTATACCACGTCAAGAAAATAAGGTGACACGGCATAAGCTCAAAAGCCTATATCTTGTCTGTAAGGGTGCTTAGTTTTTCAATTTTGTCACTTAACAAGAAACTAGTCTTTAAATCAATTCAGACAATTTTAAAAATACTGACATATGCTGCAGAACATACTGCTATTGTGAGTAGAACCATGAGATTAAGGAGGTGGTAGTGATTCTTATATAAGTCTAGGGAGAAATGGGTTTATCAGCCCTGACAACTATAATAATATGAAAAAGAGTTCTAACCTCTTGACAAATAAAGATTACTGGCTAAAGAACGGAAAAGGTCAAGAAAATTGTGAAAATTCGCTGCCGGAGAAGTACAACAGTGGATTAAGGGACGGTGGAGGGCAAAAATGAAAGAGAAGAAACTGGAAAAATAAATATTTTAAAAAAAGAGATGGAACTGAGCTGAGAAAGAATCAATTAAAATGCAATCAGATAGAGAGAAAAGGGAACGGGGATTCAGGTCTCCAGGTTAGTAATGATTTTTAACTCTCACATTTTAAGTACGTAACGAGAAAATATTTTCTAGAAACAATACCATAATAAATGACAACTTACCATTTCAGAGCCATTCCATTAAAATCTAACCACATTTCTGCTTCTTGTTTGTCAGGATGAATGTGCCGCACAAAGTGTTTCCGAATCTGAAGCATATAAAAAAATAAAAAAATAAAAAATTGCCTTCTACTTTCAAAGCATAAAGGGGTCTTGAACCATAGAATAAGGTTAATGTCACCATAACCTACTTACTTTATCGGTAACCAACGGAAAATAACTTAAGCGTGGAACCATTAAGTAAAAGGGATCAGGGGCCTGAATGTCATAAACTTCATCGGAGTTTAATTGAAAACAAACGGGCAATCTTCCTTCCCATATCAATCTCAAGACTTCCCTGTCGTTAGCCATGCTTCAAAATAGGACTGATGTATATTTGGATAAATAACAAATCTAATATGTGAATAGAGCAAATTCTTCAATCATCTGAAGACCAAACTACATATTTCAATGCATTCGAAACTGTTTCATAAAACGCATATATCCTATTTACTTGGCAATTGAATGCAATATTACTACGAACACACCACATAAACACAAAAATAAAAAAATCTTGTGTAACCCTAGCAGATGTTGATCGCCTTTTGTTCTTAGGAGAGCAAGTATTGCGTGAATGTCTACAGCAGAAGAATATTTCCTCCGAAATTCT
The DNA here is from genome assembly GCF_040414725.1 of Anabrus simplex. Classification (NCBI taxonomy): domain Eukaryota; kingdom Metazoa; phylum Arthropoda; class Insecta; order Orthoptera; family Tettigoniidae; genus Anabrus; species Anabrus simplex. The sequence continues at coordinate 68,813,505 of NC_090267.1, read as the reverse complement.
CATCATATATTTCCATATATCTCATTTACACAAAGTTTGTGCTTTCCTGAAACTACTTAAATATTTCTTTTCAGTTTCGATTCTAAGTGAGTAACAATTTTTACAATAAGTAACTTGGGTGTATGCTCTTCCAAATACAGTAGGTAAGTTTCTTATTATATTATTGGTGTCATTGAATGCTGTCTGATGGCGGAGTGATGATTTTCACATGTGGGCCTCTGTATTTGTTGACATTTGATAGACTTGGCTTTTATTTATATTTTCGACATTGACAGCGTGAAGGCAGTGTTCAGGCACTTTTCACTAAACACAAGGAGTATTTCAATGAACAGTTAGTATTGAAATACAGGTTATATCCAAAAGAGATGCTGTAGGAAGTATTTGAGGTATGTATATGTAATTACCGGTACAAACATTTTCCTTCGCCAAGAGAAGTGTCCCTGAGGAATGTATTTTTTTTAAATTACTTCTTTCCTTCTGTAGTATATAGTTTTGTAGAGGAATGCTCGTTTTGGAGCCACTCCTTGCCAAATCAACATAGTTAAGTGCGATTTTCAACCTGACTCCTTTTTATTTCCATGAAATTTAGTGAGTGCATCGGCACTATAGAATATGTACTATAATTGTACAGAATTGTAGGTCTCTAAGTCACCTACTTTATGAGTTACTTTGGCTCAAACTTTGGGAAGAAAAAGAAACCTGTAAACTCATTTCCATTAATGAATGAAACTTTTGTGCTAATTATTTCACCAAGTTGAATCAATCAAAAGTTGGCAAGCATGCCATACAGATGACATGCAACACAACTGTATTTTCAAATTTTTGCTGTTTTAGCTTTGTATAACTACAAAAGTATTCCCTTAGCAAGAGAAGTGTCTCTGAGGAATATTTACCAGACAAATTGACCGTGCGGTTAGGGGCGTGGAGCTGTGAACTTGCATCCGGGAGATAGTGGGTTCGAACCCCATTGTCGGCAGCCCTGAAGATGGTTTTCCGTGGTTTCCCATTTTCACACCAGGCAAATGCTGGGGCTGTACCTTAGTTAAGGCCACGGCTGCTTCCTTCCCAGCCCTAGTCCTTCCCTATTCCATTGTCACCCAAAGACCTATCTGTGTTAGTGCTACGTAATGCAACTAGCAGAGGAATATTATTTTGTAATTTTTCTTTCCTTCTTTGGTAAATCCTTTTGTAGAGGAATATTTATGTATAGTGATATGATTTGGGGTTGTGATTTAGCCGCCTTACATGATCTTGGGCCTTTGCATTGGTCAGTTGTGGCAGAGGAATGTGCACATTGGAAATCTGACACAGACAGACTAACCTACCCCCTCCCCCCACTCCTTCCTCAAATATTGCCATTTTATTTATTATTATACGTAGGGACTTGAACATTCATTCATAAATGCTTTTTTTTTTTTTTTTTTTTTTTTTTTTTTTTTTTTTTTTAATATACCGTATCTACTCTGAATACCTTCCAGATACGTTGTTGAAAACTGAACGAGTATATATAGAGCATGTTCTGATGGCACTAAGAACTCCCTGTTTTCTGAAATCCAGAGATGAAGTGGTGTTGCTTTCTTAAAATTGAATTTCAGTGTTCGATCAGCCTGAAGTTCAGCCAACTTTTCTGCCTCCGCTAATGGTAGGTGTTTAGCGTTTTTAGTTGTAATGGCAAAGGAATTGCAAATTCAGTAACATTCATTCACATTGAAGGCAGTTCGTCTTCCAGAACTCAATGATGTTCTAAGATTTGACTGGAATTAATATCATTTGTGAGAGGAAACAATTCCCTCTTTACAAATTTTATTATTGTCACTTGATGAAAGGATATTCTCTTAATTTCACTGTATAGTAGCTTTAAGAATGTTCAAATGTCCACAAATATCAGCTTGGTATGCAGTTTTTGAACACCCTGTTTTGTCATCGCTGTGTAGTGTAGTAATAGCCTATATTAATTAACTTATTGTCATGTGATCTTTGTGAACTAACTTAGACAGTATTTCTTTCCTTTCATTTTTATTTTGCACAAAAAAAATTATCTTATTTTTCCTTTTCTTTTCATTATTTAGTAAAGAATGGCTAAGGTGTACGAGTGTAGGAACTGTGGGTGTAGGCCAGGCATTACGGAGTATGAGGGAGGAGTTGGAGAGCTTGAGAGAGATCATTAGGATTCTCTCAGAGGACAGGAAGGAAAGTAGGCCTCCCTCAAACAATGTACAGGATACAGTAGGTGTAATAGAGGGATGGGAAAGAAAGGGGGAAATTGTAGAAGATAGATGGTCTAATGTTTTTTGCTATTTGCTTTACGTCACACCGACACAGATAAGTCTTATGGCGACGATGGGACAGGGAAGGCCTAGGAATGGGAAGGAAGCATCCGTGGCCTTAACTAAGGTACAGCCCCAGCATTTGCCTGGTGTGAAAATGGGAAACCACGGAAAACCATCTTCAGGGTTCCGACAGTGGGGTTCGAACTCACTATCTCCCGAATACTGGTCTAATGTTTTAAGAAGAAGGAGATTGCAGGCTAAGGGCTCCATTCAGGATCAGAATTGAAGACAGGTGTCGGTGAGAAATCGGTACGAGTCAATGCAGGTAGAACAACTGAGGGAAGATGAGGAACAGGGAACTGTTGCTGAGAAATGTGGAAGTAGGAGAAAGGGAAGAGGTAGGAAAGGGAAATGTGGAGTAGTGGATAGGAAAAGACAGGTGGAACAGGGTCATCGGATGGAGAAAAGGGAGGAGGAAGTAGCTTCTACAGCTGTCAGGAAAGATAGGACTGACCAGGAGGGGAGGGGATCAAATGAGGTGGGTAGGGTTGAGGCTCTGGTCATGGGGGATTCGATCGTTAGACATCGGGAAAGTTTGTGGAGGAAAGGGTACCAGGGTAGAGTGTTATCCAGCAATTAGGTTAAGGCAGATGTTGACGAAAGTAGAAGAGAAGGAGGAGGGAAAGGAGAAGGTGGTAGTGTTTCACGTTGGTACTAACAACGTAAGACAAGCAGGTATAAGTACCAACATAGTTGGGGATGTGTGGGACCTGGTAAATGCAGCACAGGTGAAGTTTAAGGAAGCGTATATTGTTATCAGTGGAATATTGTATAGGAGGGATACTGACTGAAAGGTGATTGGGGATTTAAATGAGACTATGGAGTGTGTATGTGGGAAACTGGGAGTTAGATTTCTAGATCCTAATGGGTGGGTAGGAGATAGGGATCTGCGCTCAGATGGCCTTCACGTAAACCGCAGTGGTACATATAAGTTACGAAATTTGTTTAGAAGGGTTATAGGGAGATACATTCAGGGAAACAGGGTGGCCTAGGGAGCGGTATTAAGGGAACAGGGAACTGGAAATCAAGTAGGGATGATATAATGTTAGTGTTCAACTGTAGAAGTATTGTAAAGAAAGGAATAGAATTAAGTAATTTAATAGATATATACTTACCAGATATTGTAATAGGAGTTGAATCATGGCTGAGAAATGATATAATGGATGCAGAAATTTTCTCACAGAACTGGAGGGTGTATCGTAGAGATAGGATATGAATGGTAGGAGGGGGAGTATTAATTCTGGTGAAAGAAGAAGTTAAAGAAAAAGTTAAAGATGACAAACACGAAATTCTAGGGGTAAGGCTCATCTCTAAAGATAATAGGCAACTTGATGTCTTTGGAGTGTACAGAACAGGAAAGGGTAGCACAGATGCTGATTCAGAATTATTTGATAAGATACAGTAGAAGTCCGTTATAGCGAGAATTCATAACAGCGAAAATTTTACTCGCTATAACGGATTGTCGTTATATCCGATTTTTGTATGAAAGTCGGAAAAACCGAGCTCGATAGCTGCAGTCGCTTAAGTGTGGCCAGTATCCAGTATTCGGGAGATAGTAGGTTCGAACCCCACTGTCGGCGGCCCTGAAAATGGTTTTCCGTGGTTTCCCATTTTCACACCAGGCAAATGCTGGGGCTATACCTTAATTCAGGCCACGGCCGCTTCCTTCCCACTCCTAGCCCTTTCGTGCCCCATCGTCGCCGTAAGACCTATCTGTGTCGGTGCGACGTAAAACAACTAGCAAAAAAAAAAAAAAAAGAAAGTCGGAAAACCTTTCATGCACTTTAAAATCGGTATGAAACGGCAATCAGTTTGTTTAAAACTTGCGTTTCCGCAAATGATATCCACACTACGGCTTACTTGTTTGTTATTTTTCGTTATCCGATACTACGGGAAAGTGTATGTTTAATTTCATTCTGAAAAAAATATAGTACCGTATTTCTCCGAATTCAAGATGAACCCCATTTTTTCCTTCAAAAAATTTAAAACAGGCTCAAAAAGAAGTTTGTAAAATCATATGAATGCCTTGTTGTACAGTAGGCCTGCGCATTTTTAGACGCCGAACATTGACTTTCATCACGCCGTTTTTTTTTTTTTGGTTTTTTTTTTTTTTTGCGGCTGCACAATTATTCTTAATTTCCGCGGGTTTAGGGACCATTAACTTAACATTGGCATCATAAGACGGAACTCGTTGAAAATTTTCTGGCAATACCTATTCCATGCGTCTCTACAATACAACGATCAATCAGAAAGTTATTCTTGCTGTCTATAAAACTTTTACTTTTACGCAGCGTCAGATGTAACCGGCTACCGCTACACGCACGTCTCGTTTGTCGGGTTCGGCCAAATTCAGCGGCTAGCGATGTATAGGCCTAATCGCGAACGTTGAAAGTCAACGAACGAGTTTATTGCGCTACGGTATGGCCATTCCGCCCTTGCGTTTTTCGTGCACATACCTCACAATTTAATCTTAGACTTCTTTAAAGCTTCCTTGTTGCGGACCGCTGAATGCATTTTTTGTACAGTACGCATTTTTTAGCTCTTTGTCTTCACGCTAATGCCAAATATTGGCTTTAGTTAGGCCTATGCCGTATTTTCTTGTGGCTGTACAATTATTCTACATTTCCGAGTGTTTAATAAACATTAACTTAAAATTGGCATAATATCGACTAGAACCCGTTGAAAATTTGCCGGCACTACCTTTTCCACGCATCTTTACAATACGACTATCCATCACGAAAATATTCCTGCTGTCTATAAACCTTAATTTTACTAAGCGTCAAGTACAATACAGGTAGACGCGTTATGACTGCCACTGAGTAGCCATGGCTTTTCTAAGAATTCGCATGTTTTGATGCCATTCTGCAGATTTGAGAAACACACAGGCACTGTACAACCGGTTGTCGCGGCTAGCGAAGTGTAGTAAAGAGGCGGTCGTTTACTGTCAACGAGTTCTGTGCGCGTGTGAAAAGAAGCAGCGTGGTTACCGCGGTAGTTGCCAGTAGTATCCATTAACTCACTGTTAGGCCGCGAATGCAGCAACCCTCGAGTTTTCGCATGAGATTCTGAGAAAAAAAAAGTCTTGGATTCGGAGAAATACGGCATCACTCCAGAGATTTCTGTGGCAAACACCTCAGCTTTCTTCTTCAAACAGCGTCACCTAACCTAACCGTGTAGCCTATCATGAAAACATATTTGAAACGCATGTAGAGAAATAACCTCCTCGCGAAAAATTTACATGTAAATAGCCGTAAGTAGACGCGAGAAGATATGAAATATCCTCTGAAATCTGTGATGTACTCTGCCATATCTTGAAGTGTATCGCATTCTTACTTAATTTCCGTATATAACATTAAAATTAAGATATCGTTTACTTCAGTCTTTATTTTTAACGAGTTAACAACTGCTATCGGCCGCGTTATTTACGCATTTATTACAAAAACGTGTTATCCTCTTTCATTTCGAATTTTCTTTAGAGAACAGCAGTCGTTGGGTATTACTAATCAACTCCAACATCGCCTTAGAATGTCAACGAGAGAGTTCGCAAATGCACAAAGTGAGAAAACTATACCGTATCGAAGATGATCGATCGCATTTTGTTGCCAACGTTTCAGTTTTCTTATTCAAACAGCGTCACGTATCCTAACTTAACCGTACTATACGTATGATGAAAACACGCTTCAAGCGCCAGTAGAGAAATTATACCATTCTCGCTATAAATTTTCATAATAGCCTTTCAGTAATTTAACCAGACGCGACAAAATGTAAACTAACCTCTGAAATCAATTAAGCACTCTGCCATATCTCGAGGTGTATCCCATTCTTATTTAATTGCAGTATTCAGCCTTAATTTTTAACGAGTTAACAAGTGTTATCGGACACGTTATTTACGCATTTATTACGAAAATATGTTCTCTTACATTTCGAATTTTCTTTACGGAACAGCTGTCGACGGATATTACTAATCGACTCCGACATTACCTTCGAATGTCGACGAGAGAAATCGCTAGTACACATAGCGCGGAAACGATGCCGAAGGTAATCGTTCGCATACAATATCATCGCTGGAGTGCATAAATATCGGTAACGAAAAAATCGCGCGCGCTTAATCGCTCGTAATAACGGATGCGCCAGTGATAGGGTTCTCGCTGTAACCGAAGGACGATACACAGTTTAATATAGGAATTTTGAAGGGACAGAAAAATGTCGTCGCTAGTTCTCGTTATATGCTGTACTCGCTATAGCGGACTTCTACTGTAATCAGCTACGTGTGAAACGATAAGGAAATGAACGTGATTGTAGCGGGTGATCTCAATTTACCAAATGTCAATTGGGAAGGTAGTGTGAACGACAGGAAGCATGACCAACAAATGGCAAATTAATATGGGAAGGGCGCCTGATTCAGAAGGTAATGGAACAAACTAGAGGGAAGAATATTCTGGATGTGGTGCTGGTAAAACCAGATGAGCTCTATAGAGAAACCAAACTAATTGATGGTATTAGTGATCATGAAGGTGTTTTTGTGGTAATTAAAAATAAATGTGAAAGAAGGGAAGATATCAAAATTAGGACTATTAGGCAGTACCATATGGCTGATAAAACAGGCACGAGGGAGTTTTTAATAAGTAACTATGATCAGTGGAAAACGGTAAATTAAAATGTAAACAGATTCTGGGATGGGTTTAAAGCAATTGTTGAGGAATGTGAAAACTGGTTTTTACCTTTAAAGGTGGTAAGGAATGGTAAAGACCCACCTTATTATAGTAGAGAAATAAAGAGACTAAGAAGGAGGTTCAGGTTGGAAAGAAACAGTTAGAAATGGCTGTGGAAGTAAGGAGAAATTAAGGAACTTACTAGGAAATTGAATCTAGTAAAGAAGTCAGCTAAGGATATCATGATGGCAAGCATAATTGGCGGCCATACAAATTTTAGTGAAAAATGGAAGAGTATGTATAGGTACTTCAAGGCAGAAACAGGTTCCAAGAAGGTCATTCCAGCAATCATTAATGAACAAGGGGAGTGTGTATGCGAGGATCTTTTTTTTTTTTTTTTTTTTTTTTTTTTTTTTTGCTAGGGGCTTTACGTCGCACCGACACAGATAGGTCTTATGGCGACGATGGGATAGGAAAGGCCTAGGAATTGGAAGGAAGCGGCCGTGGCCTTCATTAAGGTACAGCCCCAGCATTTGCCTGGTGTGAAAATGGGAAACCACGGAAAACCATCTTCAGGGCTGCCGATAGTGGGATTCGAACCTACTATCTCCCGGATGCAAGCTCACAGCCGCGCGCCTCTACACGCACGGCCAACTCGCCCGGTCGCGAGGATCTTCAAAAGGCAGAAGTATTCACTCAGCAGTATGTAAAGATTGTTGGATACAATGATAATGTCCAGATAGAGGGGGTGACTAATACTAAAGAAGTATTGAAATTTACTTATGACAGCAATGACATTTACAGTAAGATACAAAAGTTAAAAACCAGAAAAGCAGCTTGAATTGATAAGGTTTTGGGGGATATGCTAAAGACAATGGGTTGGGATATAGTACCATATCTGAAATACTTGTTTGATTATTGTTTGCTTGAAGGAGTTTTGCCAAATGAATGGGTAGTTGCTATAGTAGCCGCTGTATATAAAGGAAGGGGTGATAGACATAAAGCTGAAAATTACAGGCCAGTCAGTTTGACATGCATAGCATGTAAGCTTTGGGAAAGCATTCTTTCTGATTATATAACACATGTTTGCAAAATTAATAAATGGTTTGATAGAAGGCAGTTTGGGTTTAGGAAAGGTTATTCCACTGAAGCCCAACTTGTAGGATTGCAGCAAGATATAGCAGATATCCTGGATTCAGCAGGTCAGTTGGACTGTATCGCAATTGACCTGTCTAAGGCATTTGATAGGGTAGATCATGGGAGACTACTGGCAAAAATGAGTGCAAGGGTGCAATTGGACTTGACAAAAGAGTGACCGAATGGGTGGCTCTGTGTGTAGAAAATAGAACTCGGAGAATTAGAGTAGGTGAAGCTATATCTGTCCCTGTAAAAATTAAGAGGGGAATGCCTCAAGGCAGTATTATTGGACCGTTATGTTTTCTTATATATATATATCAATGATATGTGTAAAGAAGTGGAATCAGAGATAAAGCTTTTTGCAGATGATGTTATTCTCTACAGAGTAATAAATAAGTTACAAGATTGTGAGCAACTGCAAAATGACCTCGATAATGTTGTGAGATGGACAGTAGGCAATGGTATGATGATAAATGGGGATAAAAGTCAGGTTGTGAGTTTCACAAATAGGAAAAGTCCTCTCAGTTTTAATTACTGCGTTGATGGGGTGAAAGTTCCCTTTGTGTATCATTGTAAATATCTAGGTATTAATATAAGGAAAGATCTTCATTGGGGTAATCACATTAATATGATTGTAAATAAAGGGTACAGATCTCTGCACATGGTTATGAGGGTATGTAGGGGTTGTAGTAAGGATGTAAAGGAGAGAGCATGGTTCCAGTGTATGGGAACCTCACCAGTATTACTTGATTCAGGAACTGGAAAAAATCCAAAGAAACGCAGGTTGATTTGTTCTGGGCGATTTCTGACAAAAGAGTAGCGTTACAAAAATGTTGCGAATTTTGGGCTGGGAAGACTTGGGAGAAGGAGAAGAGCTGCTCGACTAAGTGGTATGTTTGCAAGTAATTAGCTTCATTTTCCGTATCAAATTCTAAACACAGAGACTTACAATAATTGAAAATCTTCCACCTTTTTGATACTTTTTATTTGCTTTTTAGAAAATTAATTATTTAATTAATTAATTATAAACAGTACATGTTTCATTCTTATTTGAGAACATCTTCAGCTGTTGTATAGCTTAGGTGAATCACTGAGTTTTTGAGTACATTATTTTCAGGTACCTTGTTCCTCTTAAAACTATTTAAATATAAATTGAATTGAAATGATATTAAAACAATGTGGTGGTTAATGGGTTGGTGAAATGAGACAGGATGAATACATAGTTAGCCCACTTAAAAAACTATATCTATTCATTTGAATAGTTGTTGTTAAAAGTTGCATACTCTGTTACACTACAAAATATCTGTTTGCCTTCCAGTTAAAAGATTTTTTTTTAAAAGTACGATTCCTTGACACTGTTCTAAATATTGTTGAATGTTCACTTCTTTCACTTCTTCCAGGTTGGCTGTTATTTATTTTGAGCTTACTTGATGTGTCTTAAATTGAGTTTAATGCGGAACTTTGAAGCTGATTGCCGTTCACTAATTGAGAAGGGAGCTTCATCTCAATTTCTGAAATGAAATGAGGGAAATAGGGATTTGCTTTTATAATGAAAACACGTGTCTTTACAAAGTAACTTAGTGTATAAAATGGTTCCATACCTTACTGTTGTTAAACTCCAATTCTACCGTGACCCTGGAGGAGCTACGTTTGAAGCTGCTTTACGTCTTGTATAATAATGATGTGTGTGTTCCGATGTTTGCTCCACCTTCCGGGGAGGCAAGGCTGTGGAGAGGGGAGGAGGCGTGTCGCTTACTGTCACGGCTTCGTCTTTAGAAAGGGTAGAGGGAGTGGATGTACAAAATGGCGGAGGCTCGTTCTTATTCATCCTTTTATTGTGTGTGTTGTTTATTTTGCCTAAGTTTTCAAGATTTGATAATATCCCTTCAAATATAGGGTTCCTATTGTCAGTTATATCATTCAGGTTATTGTCCTAATTACTTTTTTGTCTAAATAAACATATAGATTTTTAATATCATTTTAATTCAATTTATATTCAAATAGTTTTTAAGAGGAACAAGGTAGGCCTACTTGAAAATAATGTACTCAAAAACTCAGTGATTCACCTAAGCTATACAACAGCTGAAGATGTTCTCAAATAAGAACGAAACATGTACTGTTTATAATTAATTAATTTGCTAAAAAGCAAATAAAAAGTATCAAAAAGGTGGAAGATTTTCAGTTATTGTAAGTCTCTGTAAGTGGTATGTTCCGAGCTGTCAGTAGAGAGATGGTATGGGAGGACATCAGTAGACGAAAAAGTTTGAGTGCTGTCTTTAAAAGTAGGAAAGATCACAATATGAAGATAAAGTTGGAATTTATGAGGACAAATTGGGGCAAATATTCATTTATAGGAAGGGGAGTTAGGGACTGGAATAACTTACCAAGGGAGATGTTCAATAAATTTGCAATTTCTTTGAAATCATTTAAGAAAAGGCTAGGAAAACAACAGATAGGGAATCTGCCACCTGGGCAACTGCCCTAAATGCAGATCAGTAGTGAGTGAGTGAGTGAGTGAGTGAGTGAGTGAGTGTGGATGGATGGATGGACGGATGGACGGACGGACGGACGGACGGACGGACTGACTCCTGCGTGTCATAAGAGGCAACTGAAAAGGGGGGCTTTAATGGGGCCCAACATAGGGGGAGTATCATAATAATAATAATGACGATGATGAACTGGCAACCACAGGGCTCCTAGCTCAGACTGGCATTTCTTCCACTTACTTGTGCCTAGATCCTCACTTTCAGTTCTCCTATATGACCTTTTTGATCTACTCTTGTTATCTACCGATGTTGACGGTATTAGTTTGCAAGGCCTAGGGAATATCTCATTTTCATGGCCTTCCTGGTCTTTCCTCTATTTTTGCTGCTGTCTACATTCATCAAAGGGTTGGAAGTAGTCTATGTTTTTCTCTGACCACCAACACTATCACCACTTCTTAAATTCTTTACACAGTAGGATATTAGTCTCATCATATGCAATAAGTTTGCAATAGGATCTGTTCACCAGACGAGTTGGCCATGCTACAAATTGTTTATCACCCCCTCTCCTACCCTTCTGCCAACACCCTGATGGTGGAAGTTTTTTCGATCAACAGGACTCGAATCGGCTAGCCATGCTGTCAGACCATATAGATTTGAATCTTTAACGATCTTGGCCACCAAGCAGGCATGACAAATGTGCTGGTACTTTTGGTAGCCTCTCCTAACAAAAGTAAGTGGTACGATATCTGACATTTGCTACACAGATGTTAGTTACTGTAGATTTTAGAATTTATAGTTCAGATATGACCTAGGTCTGCTGTGTTCTGTAACAGCACAAAAATTATTCCTCTAAAAATATTTCTTCATAAAGAATGCTTAGAAAAAATTAATATGACAAGTTCCAGGAAAAATATTAATGCCAAGGCATGATGGTTGAGAAATGTTGCTTTATGTAATGTGATTTTTATGATTTTTATCTATCTTAATTTTAGCATCATGCTAGGAAACCATCCACTAGAAAGTGTGGAAAGCTTTACTTACCTCGGCAGTGTAATATCTTGAGATACACTAGCCACAAAGGAAGTGGCAAATAGAGTGCAGAAGAGCTTTCACTTTTACCAACAAGTAGGAACATTCCTCTGGGATCTCAAAGTACCAACAGAATCAAAGCTGGTGATGTTCAATCAGTACTTCATACCAATCTTAACCTATGGTATTGAAACCTGCACCCTCACTAAGAAAGACTCATTGAGGTTGCAGGCATCCAAGATGAAGTTCCTTAGGTCCACAATTCAAAAAACCAAACTGGACAAGTTGAGGAATGATGTACTTAGTAAGGAAGCTGGGATTGTTACATCATTGTTAGATTGGGTCAGCATGTCCAGACTGAGGTGGTTTGGGCATGTAATGAGGATGGAGCCAACTAGGACAGCATATGTTAACTTGGAGAGACATGTGGCAGGGAAACGGATGGTGGGAAGACCAAGAACCCACTGGATGGACATCGTAGTAAAGATGGACATTGCAGATCGGGGAAGGACACTGGAAGACGTCATTAACAGCAGATCGTATCACAATAAGACAGAATGGAAGAGGCTCGCCAACAGTACCCAGGAAACTGGAACTGTAAAATGATGATGATGATGATGATAATCTATCTTTATCTATAATAATGATCACAAACTCTTTTCCAAAATGTCTGCAAACACTTTGTCTGGTATAAATATTGGAGAGGAACAAAGACGACAAAACATTACTATCCAGCCCTCAAGATTAATACCTGCAGGATGCACACGCATCTGTCTGTCTTCTGTTTATTTTTTTTGGATGATGTGACAGCGCACTATTCAAGGCTACCAACTGAGGAAGTAGTGACAAGACCATTGGTCTGGATTGTTAGGCCTGGCTAATGACAAAATTATTGATCTGGATTGGTTAGGTCTGACTAGTGACAAGACCATTGGTTTGGATTGGTTAGGTCTGGATAGTGACAAAAACAATTTGTCTGGATTGGTTAGGTCCGGCTAGTTACAAGACCATTGGGATGGGGCAAGCAAATTGGGGTCTGGAGGCAAAAGCGTCCAGGTTAAGACCGTGAAGGCTCATCCCTTAGGGCGACAGCAACGCGTTCTACATTCACAAAATGATGAAAAGATAAATTAATGGAGTATGGCTTGGAGTGACAGCAGTGCATTCTACATTCGACAGTGGCCAAAACATCAATTAAGTATCCTAAGACAGTAGTTTATTCATTAGCTCTGTTGGTTATTGATATTGGTTTTGTGTGGAAGCTGTGTTGTAAATATAGAATTTTTCTTCTGCATGGGTTGGTGATGAAATCTATGTGTATTGATTTCGGAGAATGCTGAACTTATGGGCAATATGAATGAACACATCTCCCCTGTACAAGCAATACCAGGTTAAGATATGCATCATGTTAAATAACATTATAATGAAATATAGTAAAATTTTACCATCAAATCATATACGGTATAAAGACAGAAACGTGAATAGGATAAACACAATGTCAGATCAGTGTGGGAAGAAGAAGCAACAGAAAGAGGAGACAAGGACAAACATGAAAACTCAAAGGGATAAAGGATAATCTCCACAATCCATAACGTTGCCATCTTTGAATAGATGAGCTCTCCTTATCCCTCACAGTTCTTCTACATCCATTTCTTCTGAAGCCCCTGACAAGCTCATCTCTGCTTCACATCTTCATTGGGAGTGAGGGCTTAAACACTCATTGAGGAGCCATTTTGAGAGATCATCAACTTCCATGTCAGAGGTGTAGGATTAGGAGAAAAATGGATAAATACATAAAAGGGAAAGATACAATGATGATAAATTTACATTTCTTCTTGTTTCCTTGTGTGTATTTGAAACAAATCGTGAAAGAAAACAGCCACAACAACCACCCATCTGACACAGTAGGTTGATTATTAAGGAAACAAAGAAAAACTACACCTGAAAACAGATACATGTTCCTCAATTATGTGAACAAGAACACACAAAAGATAGCTAACATTTTGCCAAAAGCTAGGATCAAGCAACATACTACAGAGGCACATCAGCAGATGCATCCTAAACAAAGAAAACCTTTCCTCAAATGTCAAGAACCAAACTGCATCACTACATATATAGGTCAAACAAAACACAACTTCCACACCAGATACAAAGAACATAAAATTGCTGTTAGATACAATCAGCGTTCAGTCTTTAGAAAATATTTATATGATAACTACCACCATTTCATATACATCAACACAGATCTTAAAATTTTACACATCAAAAATGAAAGGAAATCATTAAACACAAAGAAGGCAATAGAAATACACATTGCAAAAAAATCCAAACAAGCCAACCTCAATGACCACACACCTAAAAATTCCTACCCCCACTACTAAATTTATTCAAATTTTGATAAAACCTATCTGTACTAAATTTTGTGAATATAGTCAATGGCTTACCACTTGAGACCGTTTTGTAGGCTATTATTTTGTCGCTGAAGAAAAATCATACAAAATACACTTTATTTATTGCTGCATATCAGTTTCTTTCAAAAAGTAGCATCATGCATTCATTTTTGAATACACGTAAAGACAAGTAGACTATAACCACATAGCAGTTCGTCATCTCTGCTGAACAGAGTTGTCCCCTGCTCCGCCTTCTGCTACAGACGTGTTTGTGTTAGCAAGCCGCAGTCGAGGCCAGTGACTTGAAATCAATCTAGGCTCAGGTGCTGGAGATAATGGATGTGAACTCAGAGCTGATTTTAAGTTAAATACAGAAAACTTTCACAAATCTACTGAAGTGTCATTAACGGACTTCAACATTCATATTATTTGTCACACATCTTCATAATATTACCCATTCACAAATATTGACAAGTTTACACAACATAAACAATATTATACACATGTATATTTGACACCATATAGGCGACTTGCGCGTCTGTGAGGATGAAGCCCTATCTAAGATGAAATCTAATGTTGAAAACATCTCAAACACCCAGCTCCGAGCCATAGGAATTAACTAATGAAAGTTAAAATAACCAGCCCGACTGGGAATCAAGCCCCGGGCTCCCTAGAACCAAACCCAGCTTCCTAAATATTTAGCCATGGAGCCGGACGGTGATTTGATAGGATCTGAGGATGTTTCTGAAGAACAAAACATGTCATTCTGTTACTAATACATTATTTTACAGGTGTGTTATATTCTAAGTGTTATATTTTGTGTTATGATAGACTGGAAAAACTTGTAAGTTATATAAACTAACCAGCCCATTAAAATTTCATTAGGCAACCCCTAAATAGTTTTCAAAAACAATTTAACTTATGATGATAATAATAATAATAATAATAATAATAATAATAATAATAATAATAATAATAATAATAATAATAATAATAATAATAATAATAAGAAGAAGAAGAAGAAGAAGAAGAAGAAGAAGAAGAAGAAGACTATAACAATGGTAGCTCAGTCTGAATGAACTGAAATGTCAAGTACCAAACTGTGACATCACATATATAGGCCAAGCAAAACTAAATTTCCACACCAGATTTAAATTTTGAAATTTAAATAATCACCTTTTTAAAATAATAATAATAATAATAATAATAATAATAATAATAATAATAAACTACAAGTTCATAGGCGTAGGGATGTGGCGACCGCGTAGCCCAGTGGGTAACCACTGCAATCAGCCATCCGAGTATTGGTGGGAAAACCATACCTATTTAGAGTAGGAAGAAATGCCTACTCTTAGCCAGAAAACATCATGATGCCCTCCAAGGCTCTCAACCTTGGTAGTATTTTGGTCAGTGTGAAATATCACTGACCCCAATCTACAGTTTTTCAACTGTCCAAAGCATCGAGGAAAGTTTAGCATAAGCTACTACCCCAGGTGGTAACCAATCCAACGTCACCTACAGTGAAGCATGCAGGCCTTTGGATTCTGGGGAGCCTGCGCCGACATGCATGGAGACATCGGAGACTACAGGAATGATCAGACACAAACGCTGGAACTTTTTTGTTACTTTCAGTGCAAACTCCTTTCTCAAGACCAGCAAACTGAAACAGGTCACTGATGCCTTGTCCCAATATCAGATATTGATTGCTGCAATTCAGGTAACAAGATTCACGGACGAACATTGCTTCGAGTCACAAGGTTATAGAATCTTCAGATGCAAGACGGTAAACATGTAGTAAAAACCATCCCACACTTAGGCACAAGATTTATTGTCAACAGCAAGATTTTGGATTTGATTGTGGACTTCACCTCCCCTAACAGCCGAGTCTCTACTCTTTCTTGGTGTACAAATAGAGTTTGCACAATGGTGAACATACATGCGCCGATCAATTAGGCGAATAAGAAGGACCCGGAAGGAACAGACACATTCTGGGAGGAGCTAGAAGATATCCTCTCAAAGATACTTGACAAACATACCATCATTCTACTTGGCAGTTTGTCATCTTTTAACTTTTTTGTATCTTACAAATTCTTCTTTCACCAGAATGAATACTCCCCCTCCTACCGTTCCTATCTCTACGATACACACTCCAGTTCTGTGAGAATATTTCTGCATCGTATATATCTATTAAATTACTTAATTCTGTACCTTTCTTTACAATACTTCTACAATTGAGCACTAACATTTTTATGTCATCCCTACTCGACTTCTAGTTCCCTGTACCCTTATCACTACTCGCTAGGCCACCCCATTTCCCTGAATGTACCTCCCTACAACCCTTCTAAATAAATTTCCTAACTTACATGTACCACTGTGGTTTAAGTGAAGGCCATCTGAGTGCAGATCCCTATCTCCTACGCACCCATTAGGATCTAGAAATCTCACTCCCAGTTTCCCACATACCCATTCCATAATCTCATTTAAATCCCCAGTCACCTTCCAGTCAGTATCCCTCTTACACAGTATTCTACTGATAACAACCTCCACTTCCTTAAACTACACCCGTGCTGCATTTACCAGGTCCCACACATCCCCAACTATGTTGTACTTATACCTGCTGGTCTTACGTTGTTAGTACCAAAACACTACCACCTTCTCCTTCTCCTTCCCACTCCCCCCTCCCCCCCTCCTACTCTTCTTCTTTTCTGAACATGCTCAACCTAATTCCTGGATAACACTCTACCCTGGTTCCCTTTCCTCCACACACTTTCCCCACATGTCTGACAACGGAATCCCCCATGACCAGAGCCTCAACCTTATTTGATCCCCTCCCCTCCTGGTCAGTCCTTCCTGACAGCTGCAGAAGTTACTTCCTCCTCCCTTTTCTCCTTCCCATGACCCGGTTCCACCTGTTTTTTCTTATCCACTACTCCACATTTCCCTTCCTCCTATTTCCATACTTCCCTCAATTGTTCTACCTGCAGTGACTTGTACCAATTTCTCACAGACACCTGTCCTGAATTCTGGTCCTGAATAGAGCCCTTAACCTGCAATCTCCTTCCCCTTAAAACATTAGACCACCTGTTTTCTACAATTCCCTCCTTTCCTTCCCAGCCCACTTTTTCACCTACTGTATCCTGTACATTTTTTGAGGGAGGCCTACTTTCCTTCCCGTCCTCTGAGAGAATCCTCTCTCTCAAACTCTCCAACTCCTCCCTCATACTCCTTAATGCCTGGCCACACCCACAGTTTCTACACTTGCACCCCTTAGCCATTCTTTACGGAATAACGAAAAGGAAAGAAAAATATAAAACCTTATTCTGTTCAAAATAAAAATGAAAGGTGTAAACCCCCCACCTTTTACAGAAGAGTGCACATAATAAACATATAAAACAAAGTAATGATGATGTAATAATCCAAAATAACAAATATTCAGGACCGATGACATACCATGAAAAACATTTTAAATTTCAACAACATACATATGGCTACGCAGGGTTACCAACATGACAACTAAAGGAAGGATATAGGAAGCAGGCCGGGAAACCCTACAGAGGACAAGATCTAACGTGACGTTGTAGGGAAAGAAACATGAGAGCATTAAGCCTTTAGTCTGGTTTACTCACAATAAAGAATTTTAACAAGGTATTAAAACACCAATTAAAAGGGTAACATTATAAATTAAGAAAAAGGTTAAATCGAACCACAAGGTTCCTATCGGTGGTTCTTCGGAAAATAAAATATCAACACAATATTACAATTACATTTAAGAAGGTGAGCATAACTTCAACGATGACATTTACAAGGAAAATTTAACAGGGTATATGACATAATTTCAACCATCTTACAAGGCAAATAGAAAAGAGTTTACAAAGAAAGTAACAACGGAAATCTGAATTTAGCGCAGAGGCCTTTAGAGGTGCAGTCCTCTCCTAATACACATCAGGGAGGGACGCATAGCTCAACAGGTGTACACTAAATTGATGCTGCATTACTGGAGGCAACCCAAATAGAAAAATTTACATTTACACAAAAGGTTAATAAAAGGAATTGCCTCCAAAACAAAGGTTATGCCTAGCTGACAAACTAAGGCATTACAAAATCAAAATTGTGAAAACAAGGGTCTAAGGTAAACTCCGAACAAATGAATTTACATATTAATTTAACATTCGAGAAAAGAAAACATGCTTACCCCGGGATGACTGGAGCCGCTGAGCGGACCCCCTTACAAGGTGCGTCCGATCGTTAAGATGTACGAAAACCAAAGACGCGGAACAGAGCTCTGCTACTACCGAGTAGCCAAAGGCCAGAAATTGAGAAACACTCAAACAGCCAATCAGGGAAGCTACCTATGATTCGACCCAAAGTTTTCATCAATAAAATTTATCGTTATTTTTGCCAATAGGATTACAGCACCATATATGGTAATGTGAGAAACATATTCTAGAGGTTTCGATTGCGAAACTCAGCGATTTGGTGATCGAAGCCTCCACGTGGCAACTACAGTGTGATACAAAAAATGGGTTACAACATGTACACTACTGGAGATCTCCAGTACCACAATCAGTGTCCAGTGTCTCTTTTCTTTTAACACTCCCTTATTAAATAAATATAATTATCTCTTCAGTGAGTCCTGAAAATTCTTTAAATCTCCAAAATTTTACAACAAATAAAACACATAAAAATTAACATTAAAAAAAGCAACAAAAAACAAATATTTAATTGAATTCTTTGGAAATGTCTGAGTTCCTTAGTTTCCATCCACGTTATTAATTTCTCACCACCGGCGACATCCTCCACCGCCAAATCTTGAGCTCTGTTTGATAATAAATTTAGAAAAACACTTTACATTAAATGGCAGTTTTAACTGGAGGTCTGAACTTTGTGAAAACACGCTGATACCAACACATATCACCCATATCTTGATGCAACTTTTACTAAGAGTATCTTGGAAGCAGAATTTCCTAAGCTCGATCACAGGAATTGCTGTCCACAGGATTGCTGACATCGGCCGCCTACCAATGCGGTTTCCCTTTTCAGTCCCACCAGGGTCTCCAATGAAGCTTCATATAATTCACTCGAATAGTGTACTCACAGTGAACATGTAGTAAGACATGGTGCAGTACTGGGCAACTGCCACCACAAGGTATACTGCACTCTCAGATTGGATGCAAACAGGTCAGAAATTCATAGTGCCCCTTCCAACAGGGACGACAGGTTCCCTGTTTGGACCAGGTTATTGTGATCACTAGAACAGAGATCAATCCGCAGCAGAAAAGGAAAGGATTACAGGAAAAGCCATAGGCTCGGCTATGCAGAAGAGTCTTTTGAGAAACGTAGACTGAAGGGTAGTTTTCTGTTTTTTTTTTTTTTTTTTTTTTTTTTAACAACTATTGATACATAACAGGAATTGTTAAAATTCTGTGCGAGAAGGATAACCTCACCCCAAACATCTTTGGGAACTCCAAGCCCCCAGGTCAAGCATGTTTAAAAATTTACCAAACATAACAGACCAAACAAAATTAGGAAAGTTTACTGGAGTTTACCTTAATACCAGAAATTTTTACAAGGGATCCCTAGTTATGACATTGAATGAAAATCTTAACCTCAAGGACATACTAAATTATACCTACCCTGGTCTCAAACGATCATACTTATTTCAACTACAATCCCATATAAATAGTAAAAAAATTACTGTTTGAATTCTTAATAGCCCAGAATAAGCAAATAAACAAAACAAATAAAAGGAAAAATTTAGGATGTTGCAAGAGAACTCAACGTTAGCTTGCAACCATATTCAATGATTTGTGGTTAGCAACTCACTATTCATCTACCATGTCGTGTACTCATAAAAATATTAACACAGATAACTCACCTTACGGTACGTATTACGTGTCACACCAGTCAAATTGAAGTGCAGTTAAGCCAGGAATACCAAATTGAAATCACATTACTTTACCAATGAACAGAAAATCCCAAACGAAACGGTGAAAATAATTCAAGAGTGCGCATATAGAAATCCAACTCACTGATATAAGAAATAAAAAGGCACAAGTACAACCATCATACCGGGGATTACCAGATAACCGCACGACACACAAAACTACCAAGCTCATCTGTCCTCCAACATACACACAGACAACATCACCAACCCACCAAAACACAAGTGCGACGATCCCTGAATCAGCATAACCAACGAATGGCAAAAGGCACAAATGGCCTCAACACTGACTCTCCATCACACAACATCACAAAAACACAGTACACACACAAACACCAAAAACACCCGTGCGATGACACATCAAGAAGTACTCACAATAGGAAAAGGATAGAACATCAAAACATGACCTCAAGTACACTTAAACTTATCACAAGACAATGAGACTCTTAGGGCCAATATTGTGCTCCCAGGAGAGGAATGGCCTCTCAGCACCTTAAGCCCTAAGTCTCAGTACACACAGACATGCCTTCCCAAGGCACCCAAGACAAACACACAAGTATTTGCAAACTGGTAGGATAGATACGGCATGGCTACTCAAATTTTGAACCTTACTCAGTCTACAGAATCCCATACATCCACAAATTGAGTAAGTAAATTTAGAAGACATGAAACCCATAATGCAAGAAATTCTTAACATAGAGAAAATCAAATAAAACCAAATAAGCAGGAAAATTAATTGTAGAACTCTTCCTAAATCGTAACACCTACAAAATATTACTGCAAGGTTTTGATGATGAAATCAAAATAACTAAAACAAATCTTAATGACCCGCAAACCAACAATCAATTTAACCGAAATTAATATTTCAGCATGATGACACCGAAATGAAAGTTTGGAGAAAATCTTCCTAGTAATCATTCTTACAATCACAAGGGACATTGTTTTCCATATAGGCACCTAATACCAAGAAAAGATTACGAGGAAGCTCATACCAGATGCACCAGATTTCAAACATGTCACGAGCACAAGTGTAGATCCGTAACCTGTCAAAATTTGCCCAAAATGGCCTCAACGTACCACTGGTCTATGAATATGGTAGCACGTTTCACCCTACAAGACTGTCACAGTCAATGTAGACCCTCCACAGCAAGTATAGGAACACACGGGTAAATAAATATACATGACAAGGAAACAGACACTTACACGATGGAAAAGCAAAAAAAGACAAACTAGGAAACTTTCACACAGATTAAGAGATCCAATCCCCTCTAATCTGCTTGGCAAATTTAGCAACTAGCTGGAAACCGTCCCCAAATAGTCCCATACCTACCTGGATACGAACCCAGATCCAGCAACAGACCAAAAACAACACCACATGACCAGAAATTTAAGTATATACCGAGCTAAAACAACACCAAAATAATTTTAGAAGATCACACATGTGGAATACAGCCAAATAAAACACCATAGGCAACAAGAAACCAAATTTTGAAAATACTTTGCTAAAACACAAGATTTGTGAACAGGAAAAACACCCGAAGAAATAGACGAAGATTTACGAACATTGACCTCAAAATTATTGCCAAAAATTTACGAAAACAAAATTTCAGAAATTTTGTTGTTCTCTGTTTAAAGATTTTGTAGAAACTTCTTGTCTTGTTTTCAGTAAAGTCCTCATCTATTTGAATAAGCATCTGTTTTCGTAGGTCTTTTTAATATTCTTGATATTTTTATTGGCCATCTTTCTGATATTCAAGAATTTTTGTCCTTTGCTTTGCGTTCATTGCGACTGCCATTTGTGCCATGCTTCCTTCCTGTGTTTCAATAGATTGTCACATTCTTCCGACCACCAAGCATGTTTTTTGACTTTTGTTATAAGGGCTAATTGTTCGGCTTTTGATAATTTTCTCCGGGTCATAATTTACTTGTGTGCTTAAGGACATTGTCTCTCCTTCTGGGGATGATTTTGATCTTTATTTTTGACAGGTAATGGTTTGAGTCTAAATTGGCTCCCCTGAGGACTTTGACATTTTTATCTCCATACTGAACTTCCGTCTAATGAAATTTCCCCAAGTTAGGGTTTGGTGAGATCCACATTTTTTTGTTTTCTAGGAAGCTTTTTAAAAGCTGTGGATTTCAGTATCATACCATGGGCTTGGCCCAACTCTCAAGTCTGACACCATATGCACTAGGTATTTCCTGGCAACATGTTGATACTTTCTCTCTTTCCCTATCGGGGCGTAATGACTCTTTGACCATTTTTTCCCTTGTATATCCTGAACCTTTCATCTACATATCACCGAGCTCGATAGCTGCAGTCGCTTAAGTGCGGCCAGTATCCAGTATTCGGGAGATAGTAGGTTCGAACCCCACTGTCGGCAGCCCTGAAAATGGTTTTCCGTGGTTTCCCATTTTCACACCAGGCAAATGCTGGGGCTGTACCTTAATTAAGGCCATGGCCGCTTCCTTCCCACTCCCTGCCCTTCCCTGTCCCATCATCGCCATAAGACCTATCTGTGTCGGCGCGACGCAGAGCATCTAGCAAAAAAAAAAAATCATCTATATATCTGGTCTACTGAAGTGCCGTTATGATAATTCAGCGATTTCTGAGAATGTTTTTAAGGTGTTTTAACTTTCCAGTTTTAAGAAGAGAATTAGCATTGAAGGTGGCTATGAAATTCAGGTATATGCATTTAATTTTGTTTGAGGTTCGAAGACACTCCAACTCGTCTCTGTGTAACACTACAGACTCCCCAGAATCTGAATGTCTGCTTGTGCACAACGGTGCACCAGAGGTAATTTGTTTCACATTGCACTTTCCTATGAATGATAAGCATGAGATTGGGGTAACTACTTGAGTCATCAGTTTACAACCAAGGTTGTGAGCCCCGCAGGTTTCTTCCAGCCGCCCCTAACCTGGGGTACAGACGCTGACCTAAGGCTGCCCAATCTGGGAACAAACACCTGGGTAATTTTATGTTATTCAACCAAGATTTGATTCTTGGAGGTAGCTCATCCGCCCTCACTGCCTTTGGGAGATTCTTCCCATCATCCGCCATTGAGACCATTAACCAGTTTTCACCTAGCATAGGCAAGGTTTTCCCCTTCCGCCATCTCCACCGTACCGAAGGTCATCTTCTCCCCCATAGTTGCCGTTGAGGACTTCACCCATAACCCAGGCTAAGGGCCCTCCATATTTATGACCCCTGGAGAGAGGATGTCCCAGTATTTTAAAGCCCCCAGAAATTGGTCTACCCGTTGGTCTGCGGGTTGTATTGGGTATTTCAACCAGCCCTACATACTGTAGGGCCCCCCCTATCTGCCACCTGGAGATGCACTCTGTAGGGGTCGGGTTCCCCTGGTTATTTTCGGAACTTAACCTTACGCACAAAGGCTGAGGATGTTTGCAGAGATTGATTGATTGATTGATTGATTGATTGATTGATTGATTGATTGATTGATTTATTTATTTATTTATTTATTTATTTATTTATTTATTTATTTATTTATTTATTTATTTATTTATTTATTTATTTATTTATTTATTTATTTGTTTGTTTGTTTGTTTGTTTGTTTGTTTAAAAATGAAACTGCAGTCTTCACATAGACAACTTTGAAATTATTTTTATTTTGTTACAGTCTAGAGTGCAGCACAAATAGAAGTTACAATGCCAGGGAGTGGTGAGGATGAGGATGTAGAGGAAGAAGAATACTTGGTCCATGTTGAGTTTGACGGACTTTTGGATTCAAACATATTAAACAGGCCAAATGTTTTCTTCAAACTTATTGGTGTAGATACTGACAAGCCAGTGATGCAGATTGAAGAGCAGGTTAGTCGCCTCACTAAATTAGCCCTTCACTAATTGTAATTGCAAACATATACAAAACATATCATTAAAACATTTACGCAAGGGTCTACTGTCGGTAAGGTTAACCTCTCAGTTTTTTTCAGATTCATTTAAGAAAAATGAAAAGTAATGAGGTATTGGAATTTTTTGTTGACTTGAAAATAAAAAAAATTATATTTACAAGTAAACTGTTAATATACTCATGTATTAGGGGATGGCTAAGAAAGACGTTTTAATTTCCAACAAGATCTCTGAAAAGAAAAATTACACTATATTTTGTAAGATGATGCTTATTTGGAAAGAATGTTATTGTATGTAGAAAAAAAAATACAGTCAACATTTACACATAACATCCAGAACAATTGAAGAATATAGTTTGAAAAATCAGCATAATTCATGGTCATACCAATTAACATTAAAACAATATCCACCTGTTCCTTACAGACAAAATTGATTTTCATAATAATTCTTTCAATTTCAAAAGCCTTACCAGAAAAAAATTGAGAAATTAAAAAATTCACATGTTCACTTTGCAGTTTGCTCCTTAATTCACAATTATTTTGCAGTAATATTAACATTGTATGATTTTGTATGAAGTGTGTTGTTTTTTGGAAGTTTATTTTCAATGTATAATATAAAAAGTTGTGTACATTTAAACATGAAGCAACTGATTTTAATATCAGTTCACAAAATTTGATGCTGTGAAAATTATTAATCCTGTGGTATAAGCATATAGTTTGGACATTCCGCTGTCAAAATTGCTTCATGATAAATTTTTAAGCACTTTACGTGTTTTCTACTCTCCAGTCTGATCATACAGTTGCTCCACAAATTCAAGGAACATACATATTGCCATCATATTCTTTTTCTGGAGAAATTCAACAGGCAGAAAAATTTTTCGTTGTCAGAATATACTATTATAAAGATATTCAGTTTCAAATTGAAGATATATATTGCAGAAACAGCTGCTTAACATGTTCACTGCTGCCTTAATTTAACCTATGAAATGCCCGCGGAGCCAATACGTTTTTCTTTTCTTTCCTTTAGTTAGAAGATAGAAGATGGTAGTTTTAACATTACAAGTGAAGTTTTTACACATACACACGAAAAATCATCCATGACATACATGTGCTGGTGTCCTGTGTAACAATAATATGATGCTTTCATAGTTAAATGAAATCTTATGTAATTAGAATGGCTTTAAAAATTACCATTATGTTATACTATTCCACCTACCATGATTCTATATGGATATCATGTAAGGTGAATAAAATCTAAATATTATAACATTTTCAACTTAAGATTGAGGGCAGCCAAAGCAGTTATAACTCTCTTGTACCTAAATTTGTCTATAGTGTGTGTGTGTGTTTTTTTCTAATGCCCAGGCATTTGCATATGAGTCTATTGTAGCAATATAACTGGTCCGTTATTGGACATAATAAATTTTCCAGCTAACTCATTCCTGTTTGCCAGCGTTTCGCCCCCGTATGCTAGGTTGGGCTAATCAGTTGGTACCTAGCACACCTACCAAGACGCATGGCTAGTGCATACTGTGGGGGCCACTGCGTAGGCTACTTGAAGCCACCGGCAGTGCCAATGCACTAGAGAGATTCCCTCCACAGTATGCACTAGCCATGCATCTTGGTAGGTGTGTTAGGTACCAACTGACAAGCCCAACCTAGCACACGGGGGCAAAACGCTGGCAAACAGAAATGAGTTAGCTGGAAAATTTATAATGTCCAATAACAGACCAGTTATATTGGTATTATAAATTTACTCATTCAGGACAAATATTTAAGATTCCCTATGGGAATCAACATCTATATCATCTGATGGCCAAGCAGGCATCAATTTTTGGTAGTGAGACAAAGTCTCTCATAGTGCATTGGCACTGCCGGTGGCTTCAAGTAGCCTACGCAGTGGCCTCCACAATATGCACTAGCCATGCGTCTTGGTAGGTGTGCTAGGTACCAACTGACGAGCCCAACCTCGCACACGGGGGCGAAACGCTGGCAGACAGGAATGAGTTAGCTGGAAAATTTATAATGTCCAATAACGGACCAGTTATATTGGTATTATAAATTTACTCATTCAAGACAAATATTTAAGATTCCCAATGGGAATCAACATCTATGTCATCAGTTATTAATTTTGCAAACATGTCTTATATAATCAGAAAGAATGTTTTCCCAAAGCTTACATGCAACACATGTCAAACTGGCTGGCTTGTAATATTCAGCTTTATATCTATCACCCTTTCCTTTGTACATGGGGGCTATTATAGCAACTCTCCATTCATTTGGTATAGCTCCTTCATGCAAACAATAATCAAATAAGTACTTCAGGTAAGGTGCTATATCACAACCCATTGTCTTTAGTATATCCCCAGAAATCTTATCATTTCCAGCTGCTTTTCTAGTTTTCAACTTTTGAATCTTATTGTAAATGTCATTGTTGTTATAGGTAAATTTTAATACTTCTTTAGAATTAGTCACCTCCTCCTTGTAACCAGCAATCTTTACATACTGCTGACTGATTATTTCTGCCTTTTGAAGATTCTCACAAACACACTCCCCTTGTTCATTAATGATTGCTGGAATGTCCTTCTTGGAACCTGTTTCTGCCTTAAAGTACCTGTACATACCCTTCCATTTTTCGCTAAAATTTGTATGACCACCAATTACGCTTCCCATCATATTATCCTTAGCTGACTTCTTTGCTAGATTCAAGTTCCTAGTTAGTTCCTTCAATTTCTCCTTACTTCCACAGCCATTTCTAACTCTATTTCTTTCCATTCTGCACCTCCCTCTTAGCCTCTTTATTTCTCTGTTATATTAAAGTTGGTCTTTCCCATTCCTCACCACCTTTAAGGGTACAAACCTGGTTTCACATTCCTCATCAATTGCTTTAAACCCATCCCAGAGTCTGTTTACATTTTTATTTATCATTTTCCACCGATTATAGTTACTTTTTTTAAAAACTCTCTCATACCTGCTTTATCAGTCATATGGTACTGCATAATAGCCCTACTTTTAAAGACTTCCTTTCTATCACATTTTTTTTTAACTACGACAAAAACAGCTACGTGATCACTAATTGCATCTATTAATTCAGTTTCTCTGTAGAGCTCATCTGGTTTTACCAGCACCACGTCCAGTTTATTCTTCCCTCTATTTGGTTCCATCACTTTCTGAATCACCTGTCTTTCCCATATTAAGTTATTTGCCATTTGTTGGTCATGATTCCTGCCGTTCGCATTACCTTCCCAATTTACATTTGGTAAATTGAGATCTCCCGCTACTAACACATTCCTTTCCATGTCGTCTCCCACATACCCGATTATCTTATCAAATAATTCTGAATCAGTGTCAGCGCTACCCTTTCCCAGTCCGTACGCTCCAAAGACATCAAGTTGCCTATTATCTTTAGAAATGAGCCTTACACCTAGAATTTCATGTTTGTCATTTTTAACTTTTTTTCGTAGCTTACAAATTCTTCTTTCACCAGAATGAATACTCCCCCTCCTACCATTCCTATCCTACCTCTACAATACACACTCCAGTTCCGTGAGAAAATTTCTGCATCCATTATATCATTTCTCAGCCATGATTCAACTCCTATTACAATATCTGATAAGTATATATCTATTGAAGTACTTAATTTTATTCCTTTCTTCACAATACTTCTACAGTTCAACACTTAACATTTTTACGTCATCCCTACTTGACTTCCAGATTCCTGTACCCTTATCACCGCTCCATAAACTACCCCGTTTCCCTGAATGTACCTTCCTATAACCCTTATAAACAAATTTCCTAACTTATACGTAACAAATTTCCTAACTTATACGTACCACTGCGGCTTAAGTGAAGGCCATCTGAGCGCAGATCCCTATCTTCTACCACCCATTATGATCTAGAATTCTCACTCACAGTATTCCACTGATAATAATCTCCGCTTTCTTAAACTTCACCCGTGCTGTATTTACCAGATCCCACACATCCCCAACAATGATGGTACTTATACTTGCTTGCCTTACGTTGTTGGTACCAACGTGAAACACTACCACCTGCTCCTTTCCCTCCTCCGTCTCTTCTACTTTCTTCAACATCATCCTCAACCTAATTCCTGGATAACACTCTACCCTGGTTCCCTTTCCTCCACACACTTTCGCCACATGTCTAACAATGGAATCCCCCATGACCAGAGCCTCAAGCCTACCCATCTCATTTGATCCCCTCCCCTCTTGGTCAGCCCATATTTCCTGACAGCTGCAGAAGCTACTTTGTCATTCCTTTTCTCCCCCCCCCACATGAACCTGTTCCACTGGTCTTTTCCTATCCTCTACTCTTTATTTCCTTTTCCTACCTTTTCCTCTCCTCCCAGTTCCATGCTTCTCAGCAACAGTTCCCTGTTCCTTATCTTCCTTCTCTTGTTCTACCTGCAGTGACTCGTACCGATTTCTCTCAGACACCTGTTCTGAATTCTGATCCTGAATAGGGCCCTTAGCCTGCAGTCACCTTCCCCTTAGAACATTCGACCACCTATCTCCTCCAAATCCCCCCCCCCTCTCCTTCCCATCCCTTTTTTATACCTACTGTATCCTATACATTATTTGAGGGAGGCCTACCTATTGTCTTCTGAGAGAATCCTGATTATCTCCCTCAAACTCTCCAACTCCTCCTCCATACTCCTTAATACCTGACAACACCCACAGTTCCTACACTTGCACTCCTTAACCATTTTTACAAAAAAAATGAAAGGAAAGAAATATTGCCTTTTCTTTACAATTTGCTTTACGTTGCACCGACATAGATAGGTCATATGGCGACGCTGGGATAGGAAAGACCTAGGAGTGGGAAGAAAACAGCTGTGGCCTTAATTAAGGTACAGCCCCAGCATTTTCCTAGTGTGAAAATGGGAAACCACGGAACACAATCTTCAGGGCTGCCGACAGTGGGGGTGAAACCTACTATCTCCCGGATGCAAGCTCACAGCTGTGCGGCCCTGACCTCATGGCCAACTCGCCTGGTGAAATATTGTCTAGAATAGTACACAAAGATCACACGACAATAAGTTAATTAATATACTACTACACTACAGTACTACTTAGTCGTACTATATTTTTGACCCAGAACACCCTAACAGGATAAAAACTGCTGTATAGATGATTTATTTTGGTAGATTTACATCTAAAGCAAAACAAATGAATCGTGGATCTCTGCATTTACTGAAGAATAGTTATACTATATATAAGGTGAAGTGTGTCTGCCATTTTCCTGGAAATTTATGTGAAATCTAACCTTAAAGTTTTGTTTGACCTGGCCTAAAGGGTTAAGGCACAGTTGGATCCTTGCTTCATATCTCCCAACATATATTCTTCTTACAACTATGTTTATTGAAATTAATGCTCCTGCTTTTCTCTTCCCCAGGTGTTTACAGGAGAGTACCGTGATGTGGTTGGGACTGCCCTGTTTTTTGAAGAGGATCCTGCCCCAAAAGTTGATGATCCTGTGTTTGGTAAAAATCATGATACTCAGTTACGGTATGTCTGTAAAACTCGAAAATCTCTGTTGATGTCACGTGTGTTTTTAAAAGCTAAAGGAAAAGACGATGATATGGAGACGATGGATGATAAACCGTCCGATGAAGATAACGGGTGTGAAAATGCCAGCAGTGATCAAGATCAGATGTGTGGTGTTGACAGACTACAAAATGTTTCAGATAAACCTGTGCAAGAGAGCTGTGACGAAGACTTTCAGTATAGTACAGGGACACTCTCATCAAAGCAGAGTGAGGGACCCAGTCGGGAGTGTTCTTCAGAGTTATCACAGGGCAGTTCTGTAGAATCTTCCATAGAGCCATTGGAAGGCACGTGTGAAAATCAAGTTAAAAGTGAAAGTGAGGGCAGCAGGGATGAGCCCAAACTACTGGATATCTCAAGATCAGCACCAAATCCCGTGGATATGGTAAGCAGTTTTGAACCAATTCCAGGACCTTCGTGGGCTCCAGATATACCAGCTTTCCAGTTGGGTGTGATGCAAGGGCAATCATATGAAAAGTCTGCAGATCATGTGTCCAGACTAATTGCAGAACAGATGACTATAGCAAGTGATATAAATTTGCAGAATGCATTGATAGACTCGGGTGAGACATCCGATTGAGTTGTATGCGACTCAAAATGATATGGCCTCAGTGCATCCTGTACTCTAGCTTTTAAAGAGTGAGGAATTTATTAATTTGTATTCTGATGAAATGTTTCATAATCAAAGTAGCAAAGTTAAATAGGGATTGTGGCTTGTTGCAAGGGACTTTTTAGCATTCACAGCAGAAATACTTACAGACAATCAGATATCAAGCTATGACCTGTGATAACATTAAGTTTCCAGAACTTTCTGTATACTCATACATTTGAGACATTTTACCACATTTTGAGAAACTTCAGCGAGTGCCAACCGAGGGTTCATTAGTCAGAATGTATGTAGTTTGCAGTTCAGTACAGTTTGAGAGAATTATTGTTTGTTCAGTGAACTGAATACAGGTGCTCATTGTTTAAGTATGGTATATTATTGCTTGTTAAGAAATGAAAATGACACTATAAAACACAACATTTTATCCATATGGACATCCTGAGGGTGAAATGCAGCCCTGTTTCTGTATGCTTTTCATTATTCTTATGTATATAAATATTGTATATCTTCATTATGTCTATCACTGTTCAGTCTCAACCTTCTGAACGTGAACTAAGCACCTCCACAGTCCTCTATATAGAACTAACTCTGTGGCCTCGTTTAGTCTCGCACCTCTTACCCTTAAATCATTAGAAACTAAATCTAACCAACATTGCCCTGGTCTCCCTCTGCTTCTCTTACCCTCCATGGCTGAGTCCACATGACCCTACCAATCATCATTAACATAATTTCTTCAATCCAGTTTGCCCTGTCCATTCAGAGATGTTCATATATGCAACACCAGTTTACATCTCTTATTTTACAGTCCTTGAAAATCTGCTTCTCCCAAACTTCACGAGGTTCTTCCCAGGAACACTGCAGTCAAAGTATGCTCAAGGAGTCCTCTGGAGATCCATTTCTTTCATGTGACCATACCATTGCAATATCTTCAGCTCTAACGTCTCCAGCAAGCTTCTTTCCAATCCAAGCTGCTGTGGGATGTCAACATTCCTTATTTTATCCATTTTTGTCTTTTGTAGACAAGAATAAGCTTTCTGTTGCTAATCTCTCAGTACAGAACACTACCTAAGTACTGGAAGTTGTCTACAATATCCATCTCCTGATCTCCAATTCTTAGATGAACAGTTGTAGATTTTCTACTCATTACCAAGCCAACTGTCTTGGTTTTGCTAATGTTAAGACCTAAGGATGTAAAAGCTCCATGCCAAAGATCTAGCATTGCTTGTACTTCTGCTTCTGTCTCACTTCATACCATTACATCATCAGCAAAAACGTACCACTAAAGCCGGTTAAAATGCACTTACTCTTATTTCCTCATTGTGACTAACCTCCTGCCACTGTTTCTACCTATTTGTACCAGCAATCATGATCATTACTTTCATGTCTGTTACTTCCATCTTGCGATTGCTCATTTCTTCCTTACAGAATACCACTGATCATTTCCTTGCTGTTGAAACCGATTGCTACGTCACTGTGCGTCATAAAACTTATCTACTTCCATCCTCGACCAGTCCTTCACATGCTGGCATGCTACAATCTGCTACAACCACCAATTTGTTCATTTGCATGTCTAACAGAAACTACAGTACGTTGCCTGCCATGGTTTTGTAATGAAAAATCCCACTCCACACTGTGTTGTTCTTCTTCTTCCTCTTTTCCCACACTGGTGGGGTTGCAAATGCAAAATGTTTCGCACATGTGAACTTCACCCTGTTTTGTGGTCGGGTGTCATTCTGGATGCCAACCCTATGTGGAAGTCTACTCTACCCTTCCTATCATGCCGGGCTGAGTGGCTCAGACGGTTAAGGTGCTGGCTTTCTGAATCATAGTTGGTAGGTTCAATCCTGGCTCATTCGGGTGATATTTGAAGGTGCTCAAATACATCAGCCCCGTGTCGGTAGATTTACTGGCACGTAAAAGAACTGTGAGATCTCCAAAAACCGTAAAAGTAGTTAGTGGGACTTAAAACAAATAACATTATTATATATACAATCCTTTATTCAAGTAAACTGACCTTCAACAGGTTTGCCATAAGACACAGGGTTGCAAGAGTTTTTTTTTACGAGTGTAAATGGTTTCTTAAAAGAAGCATGGACCCACGCTCAGCCGCCTCGACAATCGTGGCTAGGTAGCTTTCCTTGAGGGCAAACCTCTTCCACAACTTAGTCATTATCGCCGGTATGGTACCTCTTGCAACCACTAACAATCCATAAACAGTAATGGATTTTATGTTGTGATGAAGTTATTGGATACTGGAATGTAAATTGCCTATTTCTCGGAGTTTACATCGTGCGGCTGTTGCTCACCTCATTCTAGCCATACTGTTGGGTCCAATATTACAGAATGATCTCTCTGTTTATCGATGGCTAGAATATCTACTCTTCCCGTGCTATTTTCAGCTAAGAAGTTTACTTCTTCATATACCTCCCACCTGTTATCACGAAAGGCTTTTGCAATAATATCACTGTTAGAAATTATAATCTTCAATCTCTTCCTCCTTATCTCCCTTTCTCTGAATTGACCCGAAACAGATCCAGATGCATCACCTTTGCTGACTCAACCAGTCCTATTTTCTTCCCTAATCTGCTGCATACTCAGTAAATTTCTATGAAGCAGGGTGCTGCACTTACCTACACCTAGCCCGTGAGAATTTCTCTTCTAACAGTTTAAGGAGCTCCGGCTGGTTGGTAGTCAAAGCCACCTGAATACAAGGAGGGCCACGACTCAAATACACCCACTTCTGTTCATGTATTCCAAAAAATAAACCATTGCAGAAACCAACAAAACTTACTAGGCCATTTAGCCATTGCCCATGGTTCACGAACTAGACAGAGAAGTAAAGGGATTAAGAAGGAGGTGCAGGTTGGAACGAAATAGAGCTAGAAATGGTTGTGGAAGTAAGGAGAAATTGAAGGAACTTACAAGAAAATTGAATCTAGCAAAGAAGTCAGCTAAGGATAACATGATGGCAAGCATAATTGGTGGTCATACAAATTTTAGTGAAAAATGGAAGGGTATGTATAGGTACTTTAAGGCAGAAACAGGTTCAAAGGACATTCCAGGAATCATTAATGAACAAGGGGAGTGTGTATGCGAGGATCTTCAAAAGGCAATGGTATGATGATAAACGGGGTTAAAAGTCAGGTTGTGAGTTTCACAAACAGGAAAAGTCCTCTCAGTTTTAATTACTGCGTTGACGGTGTGAAAGTTCCTTAGGGGACCATTGTAAGTACCTAGGTGTTAATATAAGAAAAGACCTTCATTGGGGTAATCACATAAATATGATTTTAATAAAGGGTACAGATCTCTGCACATGGTTATGAGGGTATTTAGGGTTGTAGTAAGGATGTAAGTTCACCTGCAGGAGGATTATCACAGACGAGCTCTGCAACACACCTGCTCTGGTTGGAGAGGGGAAAACGCATAACACACACCCAAACTTTTTCGGCTGGTTGGCCATCACCTTTAATCACCCACTCAGTCGGCCCAATATAAACATAAACAGGCAGATGCCTAGTTGGCAGTCGCCTACCCTCATCATGACCTACTGCCTCATCCCTGGCGTGGAACTCAACATTCCCGAAGACCACATATATGAAGACCTCCAAGCAGCCAACGTTCCAGTTCTTAACGCCTTCAGACTACAGGACGGCCAGACCGCAGCACCATCTACTCATGTTTTAGTCCAACTAGAAGGAGAAGAAGCCCAACGCTACCTGTTCACCACTGGAGCAAACATCTATAATAAAACCTACGCAGTGGTGCCACCCCCCCCCCCCCCATGCATCCTGAACCAAATAAAAGCCGACCCTTATCACATCCAAGTCATTCAGGTGCCCCCATCGCCCCTACCAACCTTACCCATCTTTGCAACAACAACAACAACCCTCACAACCATAACTCCGTCAACATGAACCCCCTCCCCAGACATAGTCACCACCGTCACAACTTACCACCCATCCCCAGTAATGTCATCATCCTGCCTGATATCATCATCCCAGCCACCCCACCACTACTATTTCTGCCAGACGACGCAGTTTCACCGCCAGCAAACCAACAACAGACGCTCCCACCAGCCGTCTTCAGCTGCGTACTACGTGGGATATCTCCAGAAGTCACCGAGCAAGACATAATCCAAGAACTACGGAAAACTGGAGTCAATGTACTTAGAGCCATAAGAATTCACAACAGCCATGGACCTACATTTATGATGCGCCTCCAGATGCCCAGCAAAGAAGACGCCCAGCACCTCATCAATACCGGCGTACAAGTCTATGGTCACCACCATCGAATAGAGCCCTCCCACTCCCTATCCCCACCCAACCGCCAACCATCAAACAATTCACACCGCCGCCCCCACCAACCCTCCCCTGTGTTCCCCCATATCCACAACAAACTCCGTTCCCTCTCCCAACTGGACCCATCCCCTACCTCTCCAAACATACGACCTTCTTTGCCTCCTCATTCTATCTCTCCATATCATCACCTCTCATAGCTACCCCGGACCCTACTTCCGACCGACTTAGGCACATCATACTCATCATTAAGAATTGTATCACCTCATCCATCACTCTGAATTGTAAAACTCACTAAAATTTCAATAAAGTCTTATATACAAAGCACTTAGGCAAGACGCAAATCCTCTCCCATCTCCTACTTCTTCACATCCTTATCCACCTCCTTCTTCCCTCACATCTCCCCAACCCGCCCGCATCTCTTGGCCAGAGAGAGGGCGACACCCTCTAGGTGGGCTGCCCCACCCTGAAAGCATTTGATAGATAGATTCACCTGCATACACCCCAGCGTCAGTGGGTAGGGTCTGACACATCCCACTCTGATGAGTCTAGTGTCAGACCTAAGACAAAACGCTGGTTAATAGAGCAAACGCCTGAAAAGCCTTACATCTGATATGTTTTTGACATTTTTGACATGCTATTGGTGAAAAATATATAATTCCCTCCAAGGGAATTTAGAATTTTCCATTCGGAATTGCTAGGCGGGCAATAATTCCATTGTGGAGATTTATCTCCCATATGCAGTTATCAGACTGTGCCTCTTATAAGGGCTTCTGATAAGTTCACCTGCATACACCCCAACGTCAGTGGGTAGAGTCTGACACATCCCACTCTGATGAGTCTAGTGTCAGACCTAAGACGAAACGCTGGTTAATAGAGCAAACGCCTGAAAAGCCTTACTTCTGATATGTTTTTGACATTTTTGACATGCTCTATTGGTGAAAAATATCTAATTCCCTCCATGGGAATTTAGAATTTTCCATTAGGACATCAGGTGACGAATAAGTTTGAGTGGTGTCTTTAAAAGTAGGAAAGATCACAATATGAAGATAAAGTTGGAATTCAAGAGGACAAATTGGGGCAAATATTCCTTTATAGGAAGGGGAGTTAGGGATTGGAATAACTTACCAAGGGAATTACTTTCCAATTTCTTTGCGATCGTTTAAGAAAAGGCTAGGAAAACAACAGATAGGGAATCCGCCACCTGGGCGACTACCC
The DNA here is from genome assembly GCF_040414725.1 of Anabrus simplex. Classification (NCBI taxonomy): domain Eukaryota; kingdom Metazoa; phylum Arthropoda; class Insecta; order Orthoptera; family Tettigoniidae; genus Anabrus; species Anabrus simplex. Next base: position 68,777,988 of record NC_090267.1, on the reverse strand, counting down.
TAAATGCAGATCAGTAGTGATTGATTGAACTACAGTACCATGCAAATTTGGAAAGGTATTTCTTTCCATAATTTTCCCAATGGTTGGCAACAGTGTGCTACTTTGTTTATTCTTAGATCCTGTGCTCTGTGTATTATTTGCACTGTTATTCATTGATAATTAATCTGTTTGAGGTTGTTTTAGGTTAAAATTGTATTTAGTGTATTTCAGTGTATGTCATTTTTGAGGGATTTTGAGGTTTCCTTGTGTGATTAGTAATACATATGTCTTCAGTAGATATGACTTCCAGAAGTTTAGTGTGATTGTAGTATTATATTAGAATATTTCCATGACACAAAAATAATAAGCTACTAAATTTGTTGTCTGTGGAGGCACTATAAATAGAATTATTCAGTGGCACAAACAGACTTGCTCAGTTTTATGGAAGAAAAGGGGAAACTGTGGCAGGAAAAAGAAAACACCAACTGATGAACATCTTCTCCTCAGAAACAGCAAATCAAACCCCAGGCTCACCGCTGTGGACTTGGCTTACGAACGTGGGAAAAGGTGAGTGGTGATGATGATGATTGCTGTTTAAAGGGGCCTAACATCTAGCTAACTCATTCTTGGTTGCCAGCGTTTCGCCCTCATGTGCTAGGGTGGGCACTGCCGGTGGCTCCAGTTAGCCTACGCAGTGGCCTCCGCGGTATGCACTAGCCAGCGTATTGGTAGGTGTGCTAGGTACCAACTGATGAGCCCACCCTAGCACACGAGGGCGAAACGCTGGCAACCAAGAATGAGTTAGCTGGAAAATTTATAATGTCCAATAACGGACCATTTATATTGGTATTATAAATTTACTCATTCAGGACAAATATTTCAGATTCCCTATGGGAATCAACATCTATATCACATACCACTTAGTCGAGCAGCTCTTCTTCTTTCTCTCAATTCTTCCCAACCCAAACATTGCAACATTTTTGTAACGCTACTCTTTTGTCGGAAATCACCCAGAACAAATCGAGCTGCTTTTGTTTGGATTTTTTCCAGTTCTTGAATCAGGTAATCATGGTGAGGGTCCCATACACTGGAACCATACTCTAGTTGTGGTCTTACCAGAGACTTATATGCCCTCTCCTTTACATCCTTACTACAACCCCTAAACACCCTCATAATCATGTGCAGAGATCTGTACCCTTTATTTACAATCCCATTTATGTGATTACCCCAATGAAGATCTTTCCTTATATTAACACCTAGATACTTACAATGATCCCCAAAAGGAACTTTCACCCCATCAACGCAGTAATTGAAACTGAGAGGACTTTTCCTTTTTGTGAAACTCACCACCTGACTTTTAACCCCGTTTATCAACATACCATTGCCTGCTGTCCATCTCACAACATTTTCGAGGTCACGTTGCAGTTGCTCACAATCTTGTAACTTATTTATCACTCTATAGAGAATAACATCATCTGCAAAAAGCCTTACCTCCGATTCCACTCCTTTACTCATATCATTTATATACATAAGAAAACATAAAGATCCGATAATACTGCCTTGAGGAATTTCCCTCTATATTATTATAGGGTCAGATAAAGCTTCGCCTACCCTAATTCTCTGAGATCTATTTTCTAGAAATATAGCAACCCATTCAGTCACTCTTTTGTCTAGTCCAATTGCACTCAATTTTGCCAGTAGTCTTCCATGATCCATCCAACCTATCAAATGCTTTAGACAGGTCAATTGCGATACAGTCCATTTGAACTCCAGAATCCAAGATATCTGCTATATCTTGCTGGAATCCTACAAGTTGAGCTTCAGTGGAATAACCTTTCCTAAAACCGAATTGCCTTCTATCGAACCAGTTATTAATTTCACAAACATGTCTAATATAATCAGAAAGAATGCCTTCCCAAAGCTTACATACAATGCATGTCAAACTTACTGGCCTGTAATTTACAGCTTTATGTCTATCACCCTTTCCTTTATACACAGGGGCTACTATAGCAACTCTCCATTCATCTGGTATACCTCCTCCGACCAAACAATAATCAAATAAGTACTTCAGATATGGTAATATATCCCAACCCATTGTCTTTAGTATATCCCCAGAAATCTGATCAATTCCAGCCGCTTGTCTAGTTTTCAACTTGTGTATCTTATTGTAAATGTCATTGTTATCATATGTAAATTTTATTACTTCTTTGGCCTTAGTCTCCTCCTCTATCTCGACATTATCCTTGTAACCAACAATCTTTACATACTGCTGACTGAATACTTCTGCCTTTTGAAGATCCTCACTTACACACTCCCCTTGTTCATTAATTATTCCTGGAATGTCCTTCTTGGAACCTGTTTCTGCCTTAAAATACCTATACATACCCTTCCATTTTTCACTAAAATTTGTACGACTGCCAATTATGCTTGCCATCATGTTATCCTTAGCTGCCTTCTTTGCTAGATTCAATTTTCTAGTAAGTTCCTTCAGTTTCTCCTTGGCATATCGTGGATTCCTCACGGAGGCATGCAACTAGTACAATGTATTTACTAAATTCCAATTCCACTCACCCTAATTACATATAGGTGAATTCGACGGTGCGATTCTTTTTTCAGAATTCCTTGGTGACGTCACTGTGGAAGTCCTCACATGTTTTCAACTCAACAAGATGATCCTTCTCTATTATTACTATTATTATTATTTTTCACAAATTGTAGATACAATTCAGGAATGGTGAATGGAGAAAGGGCATAGCCCCCATGCACGAATGTGTCTCCATCCCCATTCCCACTATAGAAATCATTCCTAATGCAGAGAGACGAATTTGACTCTAGGAACTGCAGGCAGAAGGGCCAGTGTACACAATTTATAAAGCTCACGAAGACCACTATGGAGACCACTGGTCAATAGGAACTTCTGGATTTGTGCCACAGTCTTATATTTGAAGTGTTCAGAAGTGAACATTGCCCTTATCTTGGATTTAAGTCTTATCAAAATATTTTCCAATGACTTCGATCAATTTACTGAATTGCTTTTTAGGAAAATCACCAAAAAGAATGAACATTTCTTGAAATCATTGTGTGGTGCCCAGAAAAATCGTGTGAAATATTTCAGCTTAGAACTCTGGCCTGTAAGGTTTAATTATCTAAGGTTCAATATTGTACGAATTTCTATCAAAGAATTATCGCTCATAATTATATATGTGCTGCGTGTCAGTACTTCCAACAACATTAGCAATATTTTCAGGCGCATCAGCTAAACAGCCTGGTACTTGCATATTATTATTTATTATTTACATATTTTATGCCCACAGCCAACGGCCGTAGCCGTGTTGAAACACCGGATCCCGTGAGATCTCCGAAGTTAAGCAACATTGGGCATGCTCAGGAGTTGGATGGGTTGCCACACGCTGTTGGTGGGGGGTAAGGGAATGGAGGAGCGGAAAGGAACTGGCCACCCTACCGCACGTAAACTCCGGCTCAGGAACACCTCTGTGGAGGTTCGGACCTGCCTTCGGGCAGAATAACCCTTACCTTACCTTATGCCCACATTGGAGCACTTAAATCAATACAGAACTTTCTCATCCTCTCTGACCTGGAAGCCCTTTGTGTGTCCGATATAGTATATTGTTTCCGTTCAAATGTTTTTAGTTTGAGACTTATGCTTTTGTTCTTCAAAATCCTCTTCTCTTTTCTGTCTTTGATTTGTTGCCGAGTTATACCCAATTCTTCCATATCATCCTGAACTTCTTTGAACCAATTATTATTGATTTTATTTTTCAAAAAATAATCAAGGAATTGTTTCAATATCCTGGTGTCTGGTAATCTTGATATGTGACAGAAAAAGGAAATTCTTCTTTTATGCATTGTAGATATTATTGATTCACATTCACGATAGACAATGTTGTTAGGCAACAATCTCCACTGTCCATCAACTTGGTGTTTTTTATTAATAATTGTTCTAAGAATTCTTCTATCAGTTTTCTGTAATTTGTCTGTTGTAGATTTTACATTTAATTTGAGTAAAGTTTCACTAGCGTACGTTGTCTCTGGTTTAACTATGGAATTATAGTGTTTCAGCTTAGCGTTTATCGAAAGAGATTTTTTTCTTTTCTTTTTATAGGTTGGCCAGGTAAGTCTTTGTGCTTGTTTAAATTTAGTTGTTCTGTGTTCTATTGCTTCTTTTTCATTTGTGTTCCATGTTATTATTTCTCTAAGATATTTGAATTTTTGAACAATTTTAATCTCTTTATTACTGTTCAGTTGAATAACTGGTAAATCACCTTTAAAAGTTGGCATCATTTCTGTTTTTTCAAATGAAATTTTCAATCCCATTTTTTTTGCTATAATTTCTAGTTGTTCAATTTGAAATTTAGCCTCTTCTATTGTATTTGCAAGTAATGCTAAATCGTCCACAAAAGCAAGGCAGTTGAGTTTAATATTTCTACCGATCTTGATAGTTGGTTGGCATTTCTTGTTCCATTCATGCATAACCTTCTCCAATGCACAATTAAATAACAATGGTGAAAGTCCATCTCCTTGTCGAAGTCCAGTTCTTATAGTGAATGATTCTCTGATAATTCACCTCTAAATTTAACTTTTGCCTTTGTATTTTTAAAAGTCATACTAATGAAGTTAACAAGTTTTTGGTGTAAGCCAAATTCTTTAAGGCTTTTTAATAATGATTCACGATGAATACTGTCGTATGCTCTTTTTAAATCTACAAACGTGATGACTAGACCCTTACTTCGAACTCTTTGGTGCTTCATTATCCATTTTAAACTAATGATTTGATCTAGACAGCTTCTACCTGGTCGAAATCCTCCCTGATATTCTCCAAGTTCTTGGTCGAGTTGTTCTTGGATTCTTGTGTATATAATCTTGGATAAAATCTTGTATGTAATATCAAGCAAGGATATCCCCCGATAATTGTTTGGATTGGAGCGATCACCTTTCTTATACAGTGCGTGGATTATCGCTGTATTCCATTCCTCGGGAAGCTTCTCCGTGTTCCAAATATCAGTGATGTATTTAACTTATGTAGGTTTTGAATAGTCTGATCATTAGCATTCTTCCATATTTCTGCTACTATTTGATTCTCTCCTGCTGCTTTGTAGTCTTTAAGTGCCTTAATTTCTGTTTTCACTTCATTGTAAACCGGATGGTATAATCTTTTGTAATGGAGTTTAATTTTTTGGATTAGGGTCAAATTGTAAATGTTCCACAGGATCCTCACAATTAAGTAACTCTTTAAAGTATTCTGCAAGGATGTTAGCATTATCTTGATTATTGTGTGCCAGTTTTCCATTTTTATTCCTTAACATAAGTGTGGGAGGGGTAAACTTAGATTGATATTGCTTGAATGTTTTGTAATAGTCTCTTGTTTTATGCTGATTGAATGTTTCCTCTATAATGTTAAGCATTTCCTTTTGATAATTCCTTTTAATTGTCCTAATTTCTTTAGCTGTTTGTCTTCTGGCATTAATTAGTTCTTCTCGAGATTTTTCTGTTTTCCTCTGTTGATCATTTAACCATGCCGGTACTTGCATATATTTTCAAATTTATTTTATTTTTATTTGGCGTGATTTAAGGAATATGAAAAATGCCCTTTTTATCTGACAAAATGACATCCAGTGCTATATGTTTTTTATTTTTTATTATTTTACAACTTGCTTTACGTCGCACCGACAGAGATAGGTCTTATGGCGACGATGGGATAGGAAAGGGCTGGGAGTTGGAAGGAATTGGCTGTGGCATTAATTAAGGTACAGCCCCAGCATTTGCTTAGTGTGTACATGGGAAACCACAGGAAACTATCTTCAGGGCTGCCGACAGTGGGGCTCGAACCCACTATCTCCCTGATGCAAGCTCACAGCTGCGCGCCCCTAACCGCATGGCCAACTCGCCCAGTTTAAATGTTTTCATTCCACCTTATATGGCCTAACTCTTCTATTAGATTAGCCTATAAATTGTGTTCAGTTGAATGGAATGATTTTTTTCTCCACATAAACACTCATAAGAATAGGATGATATTAATATTTGTGTTATTTGTTTTTGCAAGAAAGCCAATACTACTGTAAATTGAATAGATCTGTTTGCTCAGTTTAAGTGTATGTTGGGTAGTCTTTACTCAACTTGGGGAGCTGCTAGATTCAGTGTTGCCGATTATCATGAAGTCACTAATTGGGTTAAAGTGTCACTATATTAAATTTTGTGAACTAGGTCTGCATGAGGGGAATATTGAAACAGTAAATGGATGTACACCATACCTAACAAATGAGGAGACTCAGTTTCCTCTTCTGGTGTAGTTGTAATTGGAATATGAATATGCAGCTGAGGCTCCTGTCTTACGCAAGACACTTTCAGATAATTCATAATTATGTGTAACAGGTCTTTGGCGTGAAGCGTGAAGCAGTTCTGGTGTGGAGTGTGGTACGCAATTTTATTTTCACCAAGTTTAGCTGATTGAAAGGACCTTCTGCCTCTGCATTAGAACAAGGTAGAGAAATACTGGCAAATATTTGAATGGATTAACAGCAACAGAGTATAAATGTTTAAAAACCTCCACAAAACTTTCGGCTGGCTTTCGTCCTAAGGCCAGTCTTGGAAAATAGAGCAGCCACATGGGATCCCTACCGAAAAGAGCTCAACTCGCCAGGGAAAATCCTTGCTTGCCTCTCGACCGTTACCTTCATACCCTGGACATTCCGACTTTCTACGAAGCTGCTGACAGACGGCAGCAGGTAGCAATAGTGACAGAGAGTCAAGCGCAGTAACATCTTGCAGAGGGTTTCAGAACTATGTCTACAACTGAATGCAATTTTAAGATTGAATGCGTTACATCCTTAACTCCTCCATTTGCTGTCTCTTTCTCTCTACAGTGGATTAGATGGCGAAACTATACCAGTGCTACACGTAGTCAAGCAACAGAACTAGTGCAGTTGTGCAGAACTTTTGAACTTCTGAAAGATGAAATTAATATTACTTGCCTTGAAACAACCTAAAATCATACTTCAGACAGTCCTTTGCTCTATCATAACGCATGCAATGAATACCTTGCATGCAAGGAAAATCTGCCCCTGATTGGCGGTCATACAAATTTTAGTGAAAAATGGAAGGGTATGTATAGGTATTTTAAGGCAGAAACAGGTTCCAAGAAGGACATTCCAGGAATAATTAATGAACAAGGGGAGTGTGTATGTGAGGATCTTCAAAAGGCAGAAGTATTCAGTCAGCAGTATGTAAAGATTGTTGGTTACAAGGATAATGTCCAGATAGAGGAGAAGATTAATGCTAAAGAAGTATTAAAATTTACATATGATGAATGTGACATTTACAATAAGATACAAAAGTTGAAAACTAGAAAAGCGACTGGAATTGATAAGATTTCTGGGATATGCTAAAGAATGGATTGGGATATAGTACTATACCTGAAGTACTTATTTGATTATTGTTTGGTTGAAGGAGCTATACCAGATGAATGGAGAGTTGCCATAGTAGCCCCTGTGTATAAAGGAAAGGGTGATACACATAAAGCTGAAAATTACAGGACAGTAAGTTTGACATGCATTGTATGTAAGCTTTGGGAAGGCATTCTTTCTGATTATATTAGACATGTCTGCGAAATTAATAACTGGTTCGATAGAAGGCAGTTCGGTTTTAGGAAAGGTTATTCCACTGAAGCTCATCTTGTAGGATTCCAGCAAGATATAGCAGATATCTTGGATTCAGGAGGTCAAATGGACTGTATCGCAATTGACCTGTCTAAAGGATTTGATAGGTTGGATGGATCATGGAAGACTACTGGCAAAAATGAGTGCAATTGGACTAGACAAAACAGTGACTGAATGGGTTGCTATATTTCTATAAAATAGATCTCAGAGAATTAGGGTAGGCGAAGCTTTATCTGACCCTATAATAATAAAGAGGGAAATTCCTCAAGGCAGTATTATTGGATCTTTATGTTTTCTTATATATATATATAAATAATATGAGTAAACAATAGGAATCAGAGGTAAGGCTTTTTGTGGATGATGTTATTCTCTATAGAGTAATAAATAAGTTGCAAGATTGTGAACAACTGCAACATGACCTCGATAATGTTGTGAGATGGACAGCAGGCAATGGTACGTTGATAAACGGGGTTAAAAGTCAAGTTGTGAGTTTCACAAATAGGAAAAATCCTCTCAGTTTTAATTATTGCATTGACGGGGTGAAAGTTCTTTTTGGGGATCATTGTAAGTATCTAGGTGTTAATATAAGGAAAGATCTTCATTGGGGTAATCACATAAATGGGATTGTAAATAAAGGGTACAGATCTCTGCACAAGGGTATGAGGGTGTTTAGGGGTTGTAGTAAGGATGTAAAGGAGAGGGCATATAAATCTCTGGTAAGACCCCCAACTAGAGTATAGTTCCAGTGTATGGGACCCTCACCAGGATTACCTGATTCAAGAACTGGAAAAAATTCAAAGAAAAGCAGCTTGATTTGTTCTGGGTGATTTCCGACAAAAAAGTAGTGTTACAAAAATGTTGCAAAGTTTGGGCTGGAAAGAATTGGGAGAAAGAAGACGAGCTGCTCGACTAAGTGGTATGTTAAAAGGAGAAAAATAAAACTTTGATTTCCACCTATTCAATACATTGAAAGCAGTTATAAATTTAGGATCTCATTCTTATTTTATTGCTTATGAAGGGTTGGATGCAAGAACCAGGCAGCTCCACTTTTCGTCAAAATGGACATTTTCGTATATAATGAATTTAAACAAATAGGCGCACATTTCTATGCAAGAACCATGCAACTTCAATGACTTCCATTGGTGATACAAAGGGAAAGGAGCCACATGGAGTAAGCATTCATCATAATTTTAATGCAAGAACAAGGCTCAGGTTTTTCTCTACAAGAGTTTATCTTGAAAAAGAGCAGTACTCCAAGGTTTCCCCACGCAAGTCAGAAACTGTATCCAGAAGCCCTGCACATCAAGGAAGCAAAATTTGGGATGTAATGGCACTGGCCGAACACTATGTACCTCCCACTGACAAGTGGTATTACAACAACATAACCAGTCAATCAAGGGAAAATAATGTGAACATCTCATCTGAAAGTGAATAACATCAACTGTCATACAGTAATAGTGGATACAGTTGTTGATCTCCTGGTTATAATGCACATGGATAATACTTCAGAAGTAAATATCGGTCCTTTTGAGGACCACCAGACATTGAAACTAGGACATAACATCCATATTTACACTCTGTTTCATGTCTAATAGTAATACGCCCTAGTTATTTTAGTATATAATTTATATATTGTTCTTTATTCCAATGTGTTGCCATAGCTAAATAAATAAATAGTGGATACACTTAATATTAAAGGTTCTTAACATTTCTGTGACATTATGAATTGTTTGCATATTGAAATACTGACATTTATTTTGCAAAAATACAGTTTTTGGTAAGTAAAAAACACAGAAGTCATTGAATTAAACATTTTCTATGCAAGAACCAGGTGGCTCCAAAATTAATTTATTGCTATAAAAGACAAGAAAAATGGAAATTCTGCTACAGTATAGACTGAATGTATCAAGGAGGTCATAATTAATGAACAGACAGAAACAAGTATTTATACCATCATTCATAATTATTTTATACAGTTTTTTAGCTCCTGAAAAATTAGCCAAAATGGAGCTGCCTGGTTCTTGCATCCAACCCTTCAATTGTTAAAACATAGGACATGTTTTGTTCATATTTTGAACATCTTCAGCTATAAATATTCTTACTAGGTTAAATTGATAACATTGTTCTAGAATTTACACTTATGGTTTGTCATTAACAAACTTATCCGTACTAAAGTTTAAAAAACCTCTTAAATATAAAACGTTTATGTATTACGTTGCCTTATTGAAAATTATATGACTATTTATTGAGATTGAAACTTTAAAACCTTATTCTAATATTTAAAATACAATGCCTTTAGTTAATCTCTGTATAAATACATTTACAATCTGTTAAATTGCTAAATGTTTTAAAACTTATTTGTTGTATACAAATTAAAACATTTTGTTACAATTGGATGTAAACTTTTTCTCATGTTGTACCATATGGAACTGAAATCTTAATACACTCTCAAAACAGCTGAGTTAAAGCGTGAATATTATTCTTTTCGTCCATAAAATTGAATAAACTGATGCACACTGTTGATTATAGATTGTGAATTTTGTCTTGTAATCTTAACCAGAGTAGGGCAATCCTATAGACGTAAGCAGGGATTCAGTCAAATGGTGACAGACAAGCTTTGGTGATATGCAAGTGGTAATTTCATCCAAGATTATGTAAGTCTCTTGACATATCTGTAATGGAAATTTTTTCCATATGAATATGCTGAGTGGTTTAAAAGTTGAAGAAATTAACGTTGAAGGATCAGCACTTACCCCTCTTACTCCTGCTTGTATTTACGTTAGAGCACTCAGCGTTTGATGACTGCTTGTCATTCTACTTGTGCTCCTCGTGTTGTATACGTGTCTCCGTATCTGCGGGGCATTGGGAGGGGAGGTAACAGAGGGCGGCGTTCTAGCGAATGGCGAGATTCGTGGAGGGGAATGTTCACAAGTTATGTGGGGTGGAGTTTGTGTATTCGTAGATTGACTCTTATTATTATCTGGGATAAAATTGTATTCGTAGATTGACTCTTATTATTATCTGGGATAAAATTGCTTGTAAATTTTGTGCTATCGAGTCTGAATATTTGTATTAATTTTGGTATTTGTTCTATTAATGGGTTTTTGATTTCTATTTCATCATTCAGGTTTTTATCTCTATTGAAGTGTTTGTCTAGGTAGATATGTATGTACGCCAGCTCATTCATTCATTTTTTCTTTATTGACCTTTCTGATTATTTTAAAATCTTTTTCTATTGTAGTAAAATGGTGTCCTTTTTCTTGCATATGGTTACTCATAGCGGAAAATTTGTTATGTTTAACAGCATTTACATGTTCTAAATATCTGGTTATAAAACATCTGCCAGTTTGGCCAACGTAAGAAAAACCACAATCTGAGCAAATCAGCTTATAGATTCCTGAACTTTAGTATTTGTTGTTGCGTGAATTTACACTATTGTGGTTGAAAAATATATTTCTATTTGTATTTTGTGTTCTAAATGCAATATTAATTTGCCGTTTTTTGATCGGATTTGTGATTTGATATACTGCTATGTTGGTGATTGTAAATGTTGCAATTTTTTTTTTTCAGTTTTAATCGGAATAAGGTTAGTGGCCAGTTTCGATTTCAATCTATTAATAATTTTGTTAACAACATCTATTTTGTAACCATTGACAGAAGCTAAGTCTTTTATAAATTTAAATTCTTTCTTTAAGCTCTTATCAGAGAGTGGCATTTTGAAGGCTCTGTATATCAGACTAAAGAAAGCGGCTTGTTTCTGTGATTTTGGGTGTAGGGAATCTTTTTTGATAGCTATTGGAGCATAAGATAGCTTTCTATAAATCTGAAAGGCAAATTTATTTTCTGTTTGTGTTACTGTAATATCTAAAAAATTTTAACGAATGATTATGGACGAAAATAATAATATTCACGCCTAAACTCAGCTGTTTTAAGAGTATATTAAGATTTCAATTCCATATGGTACAACATGAGAAAAAGTTTACATCCAATTGTAACAAAATGTTTTAATTTGTATACAACAAATAATTTTTAAAACATTTAGCAATTTAACAGATTGTAAATGTATTTATGCAGAGATTAACTAAAGGCATTGTATTTTAAATATTAGAATAAGGTTTTAAAGTTTCAATCTCAATAAATAATCATATAATTTTCAATAATATGACATAATATATAAACGTTTTATATTTAAGAGTTTTTTAAAGTTTAGTATGGATAAATTTGTTAATGACGAACCATAAGTGTAAATTCTAGAACAATGTTATCAATTTAACCTTGTAAGAATATTTATAGCTGAAGATGTTCAAAATATAAACAAAACATATCCTATGTTTTAACAATTAAGCAATAAAATAAGGATGAGATCCTAATTTTATAATTGTTTTTAATGTATTGAATAGGTGGAAATCAAAGTTTTATTATTCTCCTTTTAACAGAATTTCAATACAGAAAAAATGAGGATAGTCTCTTGCAATGTAATGGCCAACCACGCTAAGTTAAACACCAAGAACAGATTCATAGGAAACTGTAAATGACGTCCAAAACTGGTGCTCCGAAAACAAGCTGTTCATAAACATCTCAAAAACAGACACCATGGTGTTCAGGAAAGGAGGGAGAGTACCCGCCTCAGCAGAGACCTTCATTCGGGATAAAAAATTAAAGATAGTATCAGACTTCAAATATTTAGGCATCACCCTGCAATCGAGCGCATGTTGTTTCACAAAACATGTCACAGAAAAGGCAACTCAAGCAATGATGGCAATGCATGAAATAAAAGACATTAGATCGCTTAGTCTGGAGACAGCAATGTTGCTATTCAGAGTAAAAATTCTTCCCATAATGACTTATGGCATTGAAATTATCTGGACACATTTAACAATGAGGAACTTATCAACCTTGGAAAAGGTGAAAGCGAACTATATATTTGCTAGGGGCTTTACGTCGCACCGACACAGATAGGTGTTATGGCGACGAGCGAACTATATAAAGAAGGTGATAGGTGTATCAAAAACGACATGATCTAGACTTGTATATCTCCTCGCAAGGGAATCATTTCTCATAGAAGATCTCAGGACAAGTATGCCACTACCGAACACCGGTGCATCAAAGAAACTGCTAGCAAATCTGACGGAGAAGAGGTCCAACCAGACTTCTATGGCACAGGGGCAATGATAGATCGCTCGTGGACAAAAGTTAATTTTGAATTAAGACATGTCATTACAAGATTATCAGTTCACAGTTTTCATCACCTACTCTGCAAATCAAAACACTTCCGTGACCCAAGTATAGACTGTGAGTGCAAACTATGTGCAAAAACGTGTGTACAGTACCACATTGAATTCTGTACAAGAAGAACAATGTCTATAAGTGATTATGCAAATATGTAACCCATCAATGTAACCTATATTCTCTGTTATGGCTATTTGGCTGCATTAAATATATTTAAAAAATCTCAAGGTTAAAATAGGTAAGATCTCGAAAGATATATGGTTTTTAAAGAAATGTTTAAAAGACAAACTTATACCAAAATTTTTAAAGCCTACACAAAGACGTAATTTATCAACACAAAATTTAGTACACTCACAAAGCAAGGTGAATGAAATATGGCTGAAGGATGAAATCAAAATGCATTACAGAAAAAAATCGTTTTTGAACCTACAACTATACCGCACACATTTAGAAATTTCTCAGCAGTTATCCCCTTTAGAATGGAGTTCAATCCAACTGTATGCTAGGAAGAAGCTTGTTGACATACTAGATAAGAAACAAAAGACTTTAGAAAACAAACTTTTCCATTTGAATGAGAGTAAATTAAACTTGAGGGATCAGCCAACAAGAATAAATAAATCCACTCGGCTTTAAAAGATGTACCCACAATGATAAATTTGTCTAGCACTACTTTCACTGAGGACGAAATGAGTTTACTCAATAAAGGATCTAAATTCAACTGGCCTAACCCACACATAATGGAAGACTTGATAACTAAAATAGCAGAAGTAGAGTCGAATGTGGGACAAGTACCAGTAGATTCACAAAATGATACTAGGTATGATATCAAAAAGAAGCTTCCTACCTTAGTTGAAGAATTAATTAACAATTCAGATTCTATTCTATCTAAACAAATCACTAGTTTAAGAACCAGAATTAAGAAAAGCAATGTAATAGTAACTAAAGCAGACAAAGGTTCTTTTAAACAAACACGATTACATTAACAAAACAGAAGCTTTTTTTTGGATAATAATTACGAAATAACTAACAAAGACCTTAAAAATTAAATTCAAAAGAACCTAAAGAATATTCTTAAAAATTCCATTTTTCTAATTAATGAACAAGAGTATCAAAAAATGATCAATATGAATCCCAAATTACCAACGGCTAAAGCTCTGTCTAAAAACCATAAAACAAATATGCCTGTTAGACCTATAATCAATAGTAGAGGAAGTCCTACTTATAAAATCTAAAAATTCTTACACCAATTTTTAAAGAAACATTACAAATTTAACAGCGATTCCATGATCAGTAGTTCAATTGAATTTTGCAAAAAATTAAATAGTTTCAGCTTACAATCGCATCACAGGATGTGATCCTATGATATTACTAATATGTATCCAAGCATATCTATTAAAGAAACTGTTGAAATCATCAAGTCTAATCTAACCAAACAGGGCAAGCTAAGTACATGCAAAATAGAAGTTTATAAATTAATTACATTTTATTTTAAACAACAATTATTTTACATCCAATAACAAAATTTATAAACAGATGTGTTTGGGGATGGGAGACCCTACGTCTGGAATTTTAGCCAATATTTACATGGATCATCTTGAGCACAACAAAATAAAAACAAGCATAAAAGGACTATGTTTGTGGTTGAGATATGTAGATGATACCATTGTTATAATAGATAGTAAACTTAATGAGAGCGATAACATATTAAACTTCTTAGATATTACAGTAACACGAACAGAAAATAAATTTTACTTTCAGATTTATAGAAAGCTATCTTACGTTCCAATAGCTATCAAAAAAGATTCCTTACACCCAAAATCACAGAAACAAGCCGCTTTCTTTAGTCTGATATATTGTAACAGTAAATGTGGTACTTCGGTAGAGATGAAACGCAGGGCGTGTACCATTCGTTGAAGTGCATACAGAGGGAGAGGGTTTGTTTAAATAAATCTTAAAATTTTTTTCCAGAGTTTATTAAGAAATTGAAAGTAATGTCACCTCTGTACAGCGGATACAGTAGAAAATGTTCCTCGTCCTATGGCTGGCGATGTCCTTGGATTCCGGCAGCTCCATTTTCCATATCAGCGGACCACCATTCGTCCCCCGATGGAAGTTCTAGAAAATCCATTCGATGTCTTGAAGATCCATGCGACGTTAATGAATGGCGTTGAGGTAGTCCTTGTGAATGGTGAACATGAATGAACATCGTTAAGCCCTGGGGCGAGTTAATGTAAAGGCTGCTTCTGCACAGATGAGAGGAACGTTTATAAATGGTTTTAACAAAGTTCAAACACAAAATGTATCTTTATCACACGGTGAAATGTCACTCAATTTTGTCCCGTGTTAAGTGAAAGAATGCCACTAGACTCGAATAAGCATGTAAGTTAATACTCATAAAATAAAAGTTCACTCGAAACTTATCGTCGAGTTTAACAGAGTCACTTAAAGTTTGTGGCACTTGGTACAACGTAAGGTAATGCCGCATGACTTAGTTCTTTGAAGCACTGTTCAACATAATTCATTGAAAATAAAGATGTTCCACTCGTGAATTAGAACTCATTCACGTATTGAAAATAACATGAAATCAAAAGACGAAATTAATCGAGTATTGACAGTCCTTGGTTCGACTGTTCGTAAACTGAATGTTCGCAGAATTGAAATGTGCTGTTTATTAGAATTGAAATGCACTGTTCACACATGCACAGTTCACAGTTCATGACCTAAAATATTGACACAGTTCATGGAATGGTAAATTAAATTTGGATTCAAACACAGTCTTATAACTCGAAGTATTTAGTACTCGGTAAGGAGCAATCAGTTCTAAGTCCTGTTCATAACATAAAACTTCAATTTCGAGCACTCGAAAACGTTTGCGAGTCTTAGACACTCGTATAGAGTAACAGTCAATAGATAATGTTCAGACGATACACAATTCATCTCACGTCCTATCTGAGTTAAAAGTTGTCACAGTATAAAGAAATCTGCATAAGTCCATATTCAACACGATTAGGTTAAAGTCCACGGACTTGAAACTTAATAGCGGCTTCACGCTCGATCACGGTGCCCGCGAACCGACTGTGCGAACGCTACAGTCTAGCGTGCACATAGATACTCCGGCCACACACTGGCATCACACTCTGGCAACATGCTGTAACACACTGCAGCGCACTGCAGCACACTCTAACATGCTGGAACACACACTGGTCTGCTGAGCGAAGCAGTACGTATTTATATCTGATCCGGGCCTCCACCCCTTGTTCCATAACTTTATCGTCCCAAGTCAGATTCACGCGAAATTCGGCAGGAACATAGCTAAGGGATCAAGTTATATGGTGATGTTGTTCAATTTGTTCAATTATTATCGTGGGAAAAGTTATTACCCTTCGAAACTCGAAGAACATTCTACATCAGTCTAGGCTCTGTAGTGCGGCGAGGCATGCTGTGACGTCACACGCGCACAGCTGTTGCTCGCCGTCCAGTCAGTCCTTCGTAAGCGGCCCGGAGCGTAACACGTAAGTTTTAAAATTTCTATGACGGGGACTTAGTTTGTACCGCCGTTACCGGTACAATATAGAGCATTCAAAATGCCACTCTCTGATAATAGTTTAAAGAAAGAAATTAATTTTATAAAATACTTAGTTTCTGTCAATGGTTACAAAATTGATGTTAACAAAATTATTAATAGAGTGAAATCGAAACTGGCAACTAACCTTATTCCGATCAAAACTGAAAAAACAAAATTCGCAACATATACATTCACCAACCCAGCAGTATATCAAATCACGAATCCGATCAAAAAATGGCAAATTAATATTGCATTTAGAACACAAAATACAAATAGAATTATATATTTCAACCATAATAGTGTAAAAACGCAACAACAAGTACTAAAGTTCAGGAATCTATAAGCTGATTTGCTCAGATTGTGGTTTTTCTTACGTTGGCCAAACTGGCAGAAGTTTTATAACCAGATATTTAGAACATGTAAATGCTGTTAAACATAACAAATTTTCCGCTATGAGTAACCATATGCAAGAAAAAGGACACCATTTTACTACAATAGAAAAAGATTTTAAAATAATCAGAAAGGTCAATAAAGAAAAATGAATGAATGAGCTGGCGTACATACATATCTACCTAGACAAACACTTCAATAGAGATAAAAACCTGAATGATGAAATAGAAATCAAAAACCCATTAATAGAACAAATACCAAAATTAATACAAATATTCAGACTCGATAGCACAAAATTTACAAGCAATTTTATCCCAGATAATAATAAGAGTCAATCTACGAATACAATTTTATCCCAGATAATAATAAGAGTCAATCTACGAATACACAAACTCCACCCCACATAACTTGTGAACATTCCCCTCCACGAATCTCGCCATTCGCTAGAACGCCGCCCTCTGTTACCTCCCCTCCCAATGCCCCGCAGATACGGAGACACGTATACAACACGAGGAGCACAAGTAGAATGACAAGCAGTCATCAAACGCTGAGTGCTCTAACGTAAATACAAGCAGGAGTAAGAGGGGTAAGTGCTGATCCTTCAACGTTAATTTCTTCAACTTTTTAACCACTCAGCATATTCTTACGAAAAAAATTTCCATTACAGATATGTCAACAGACTTATGTAAACTTGGATGAAATTACCACTTGCATATCACCAAAGCTTGTCTGTCACCATTTGACTGAATCCCTGCTTACGTCTATAGGATTGCCCTACTCTGGTTAAGATTACAAGACAAAATTCACAATCTATAATCAACAGTGTGCATCAGTTTATTCAATTTTATGGATGAAAAGAATAATATTCACGCTTTAACTCAGCTGTTTTGAGAGTGTATTAAGATTTCAGTTCCATATGGTACAACATGAGAGAAAGTTTACATCCAATTGTAACAAAATGTTTTAATTTGTATACAACAAATAAGTTTTAAAACATTTAGCAATTTAACAGATTGTAAATGTATTTATACAGAGATTAACTAAAGGCATTGTATTTTAAATATTAGAATAAGGTTTTAAAGTTTCAATCTCAATAAATAGTCATATAATTTTCAATAAGATTATATTTAAGATGTTTTTTAAAGTTTAGTGTGGATAAGTTTGTTAATGGAAATTCTAAGTTCCCATGGATGGAATTATATATTTTTCCAGCAGTAGAGCATATCAAAAATCAGATCAAAAATTAGATGTATGGCTTTTCAGGCGTTTGCTCTATTGGTGGAAAAATATCTAATTCCCTCCATGGGAACTTAGAATTTCTATTCGGAATTGCTAGGCGGGCATTAATTCCATTGTGGAGTTTTATCTCCCATATGCAGTTAGCAGACTGTGCCTCTTATAATGGGCTTCTGATAAGTTCACATGCATACACCCCAGCGTCAGTGGGTAGGGTCTGACACATGCCACTCTGATGAGTCTAGTGTCAGGCCTAAGGCGAAACGCTGCTTAATAGAGCAAACGCCTGAAGAGCCATACATACAAAGTTTGTTAATGACGAACCATAAGTGTAAATTCTAGAACAATGTTATCAATTTAACCTTGTAAGAATATTTATAGCTGAAGGTGTTCAAAATATGAACTAAACATGCCCTATGTTTTAACAATTAAGTAATAAAAGAAGGATGATATCCTAATTTTATAATTGCTTTTAATGTATTGAATAGGTGGAAATCAAAGGTTTATTGTTCTCCTTTTAACAGACATTCAATACGGAAAAAATGACTATAGTGTCTTGCAATGTAAGTGGTATGTTCCGAGCTGTCAACAGAGAGATTGCATGGAATGACATTAGTAGACGAATAAGTTAGAGTGGCGTTTATAAAAGCAGGAAATATCACAATATGAAGATAAAGTTGGAATTCAAGAGGACAAACTGGGGCAAATATTCATTTATAGGAAGGGGAGTTAGGGATTGGAATAACTTACCAAGGGAGATGTTCAATAAGTTTCCAATTTCTTTGAAATAATTTAAGAAAAGGGTAGGAAAACAACAGGTAGGGAATCTGCCACCTGGGCGACTGCCCTAAATGCAGATCAGTATTGATTGAAAAAAATTGAAATTGTTGTGTTCTGATTAATTCTCATGGGACTGTAGGACGCGACTATAAGAACCACTACAACTACTTACATCTTATGAGGAGACAAATATCACCTTCTCCAGCGGAGTCTAAAAGTGAAGATCAAGGGGAGACGTGGTGTGGGTCGAAGATATATTTCATGGCTGGACAGCATCAATACATTTACAGGCATCTGAAAAACAACCAGTCTCTTCAGAATGGCTGAAGGGAGAAGTACTCTCATTGATAGGAATGGGAAATGAGAGTGCATGTGTCAAGATATCTCATGAGATGCTTCTCACTGAAGTCTCAGGAGATATCACTGCAATCTAATATTTTTTCCAGGTTACTAGTATGAAAGAAAAGGAAAAATGCATCAAACCTGATTTGTCATTTGGAGAGCCACGAGACATTTCAAGGCAGTCAACCATTAGCTAGTAGTTCTACTTTGCAGACTGCATTTGTAGTTTAATCTAAACTACAGTACATATTCTTTTTCAATTTTTGTTGTAATTAGTGACATCAGCTTTGTATGCTGATATGTAGACCTCTAAACCCAGCAAGGAAATGTGTTTGGAGGTGAAACTGGTTAAATTATTAAGTTTAATAGTGCATATTAATGCATATTTGTATATATTTGAGATTAATGCATACATTTCAAATTTAGTATTTATTGTGCATGTTTTCTACTTTTATGATGCATATTTTAACATGTTTTACACGCACTCTTCAAGAAAATGTTAAATAATTAATGCCATGAATTCTTTCAGAATGATTGGCCTTGTTCTAAATGAACATTACAGCTGTGGTAAAATTTCAAGGAAAAATCAATAAGCTAGAAACATGTGGGATAGTGATTCGCTGGAGATTATGGAAAACATGAAGCGTGAACTGGGGATATCCCAGGAAATCTTGGACTCTGACTGCAAACAAAATATCATGATGTCCTCAAACAAAATCCGAGCTACGATATCATGGTAACTATAAACAAATATTTGGCTGGTACTGATAATATGGATCTACCAGAATGTTTAACACCTATACTCGCGTCCTGAATTCAAGCAGCACCGTCCTGTCTCATTCGTAGATGTAGAGAGAGAATTCTTTCTTCTCATTGAAGCCCATTTTAACAGACAAGTGCCACAGATTTATACCAGAAAACTTGGAGAAGATTGGTGTAGTGCAATGCAAAGTAAATTATGGACAAGAAAAGTAGTGTGTCCAGTGTAAAATGAAAGAGGAATGTGTATTTAAGTGTGTTTCTGCATGTTTGTTTTTATCACTTAGTTTTCCTACAACCTTATTATGATTCATCATGTGTATTGATCTAGGAGACGTGTGCATATGTTTTAACAGTGAACACTCATAGGTTGACGCAAACCATACACTATGCACTAGTGGAACAGTTGCAGCTGTAAATAAAGTGTGGTATTTTGTTTTTCGTTCAGTATGATCCCGATTTTATGTATTGGCGTGGGTGAATCGCGTGATTCTGGTAAAGGAATCTTACGTTTCCATTTCATAAAATTGTTTAATAGCACAAAAATAAATGCATATTTAAGCACATATTTCACCACTTTTTGCAGCATAGTTGCATGCTTATATTGGTGATTTGTGCAGCATATAAATCCGATGTCTAGTAATTAGTGATAATTTTACGGTAGTACCAAATTATATTTTCTTTATTTTTAACCAGGTTATGTTCTACTTCATTTCTTTTTGCAAATAAGCAGTTATGTTTTTATTAACTATGAAGATACAATATCTGATACTCTGAAGGCAAGGAGGTCTAAAAAGATGGTGCGCATAATGAGAGACTAACTGAAAACTTAATTCTTTAAAATAGGTCGTCTTACAGGCTTGAGAGAAAAATGTTTACAGGAAGCTGTGATTCACACATACATGCTGAGAGGGTACACTATTTGCTTTGATATGAGAGGGGGAATACGAGGTTTTAGCTGCTGGTCTCGAGACTCTTGAGCAAGAAGAATACAATACAATTATTTTGTGATTAGGACAAATAAAGACCATGTCAAATAACTCTTACACATATTTGGAAGTCGTTTTTACAGCCCAGAATCACTGCATTCTTTCCTTGGCATCCTGCCATCTTTCCATCGTTCATCCACTGTTCTGTTTTTGTTCTTCACGGAAGCCCCTTGAAGTTGTTGATTTGTAACCAGTACTGTGCGAGAGCCTTAGCCCAGCCTTGATGATGTCCTTCCTCACCTCATGAAACTAATTGTCAGAAACTTTAGGTCTACTATCAACTATCTGAAAGATTTGTTTTGTCAGTTGCTTTCTATCCATTCTGAAGAAGTGTTCATACACTACAATTATTATGGTATATTGAAAAGAAAAAAATTCTGGGATTTCAGTGAAATCTCACAAGGCCACAGCTTTCCCTTGGTAGCCATAAATGTGCGCTTATATATGTACATGTATATATAGAAACATTCCATGAATTACGAACAGAAGGGCATAGATATTTCCCATCCACCATAAATTGAAAGCTCAGGCTGAACTAAAACTGCATATTCTGCTGTCTGCTTCTCGGGTTGACTCAAGTAAATCAGACCTCCAATGATGTTCCTCCCATTTGCACATACAGCTATGCTATTTGCTATGAATGGGAGACCAAAATTCCTCCTGGTTTTGACCAAATCACAGTGTTATAGCTCTGAGTGTCTGCATATTGTAAGAAACTTTTGTAATTTTAAGAGGCTCGCAAGGTGTTTCTCCTCTGCAAGCCACCAAAAAGTTCTTGAGTCATGCACTCTCGTTTCTTATCTCTACCTTTTTTACTTGTTGTTGCTTTTGATGTTCACTCCACCTGAAGGGTGGAACACTTTAAACTGAGTGTACATTCGTATGTATTGTGGTTTATTGTACATTTATGGTACCTGGGTTCCTATAACATGCATGTGTCTATTTGTGCTGAACACTTTCAACTGGAAATGGTGACCATGATTGCATAATTCCTACTTTAACGATGCTGTATTTACCCTCCAAATTACAACTGTTTAGTGACTGTTAAAGGAAGGAATATCATCTTGTAATTCTTTTCTTGGTATAAAGGGGTGTTTTAAAAGATCCTTAGTTGAGTTTCCAATTTGGGATGTAATATGAATACAATTTTTTTGTGCCTATCTGAACAATAGATTTAATATCCTAAATATATTTTATAGAAAAGATGATACAAAGTAATTGTGTTGGTCATTAATTGATTCAAACACACTATAAACGTGGTTTGCCAGTGGTTTTTTTCTTTTTTTTCTTGATGGTGGATTCACTTGCCCGTTACAGGCATTTCTGCATCCTGCTTTCATCATTGTCATCATTAATTTTCCTTTTCCACCTCCAGCCGGGTTGAGGTGTAAATTGCACCTTTCCATCTTTCCTCCATCCAGCCACTATTGCTGCTCCTCAACTGTGTTCCATTCCATATTCCTTCTTATTATACTGTTCTTGAAGTCCAACTACCTTAGTGTGGATCTACCCCTTGTGTTCTTCCTCTTTAAAACAATAATCACCACCATCTTAACCTCCATCCACTGCCTGCTCGATCTGCATCCGATGGCTGCTTATACTGCCTGCTCATTCCATATTCAAACGCGTAACACGACTTACAAACAATCTGCCGCTAGATCGCAGCACCAGACGTACCCAGTTATCGCGTGAATACAGCTAGATAAGCATGCAAAATTTTAAATCTGAAAGTAACAGAAAAATTAAAGAATTGTATGCATAAAGTGGTGCTCTAGAGAGTGATAGCTTCAGGACTTTTCGAGAAAGAGATTTCGGCGAATAAGAAAACCTGTAAACTCTGCCTGTATGGTACTTCCCTACATTACTAAGTAGAGGTTTCACGAATTTGGCCACCACAGTTTCTGACACAAGTTCCTGGTGCTTATTGTTACTAACACACTTTAACTTCTTACAGTGGCACAAAGAGGGTAGAGCCGGGCTGAGTGGCTCAGACGGTTAAGGCACTGGCCTTCTAACCCCAACTTGGCAGGTTCGATCCTAGCTCAGTCCGGTGGTATTTGAAGGTGCTCAAATACGACAGCCTCGTGTCGGTAGGTTTACTGGCACGTAAAAGAACTCCTGCGGGACTAAATTTCGCCACCTCGGCGTCTCCAAAGACCATAAAAGTAGTTAGTGGGACGCAAAACAAATAACATTATTATTATTATTTAAAGAGGGTAGAACATAGTTTTTTATAGTCTGGAGCAGACTTGCAGATTTCTTGCAGTACGGTAGAGCTGCCTCAACAAATTCTGTAGCCCCATAATTAGGCCAATAAATCCTTGCTGGGGATAGCGCAGGCCTCCTCTATCAGACTGTCTGATTAAGTTTATCAATGGGGATGCATTAACTGAGGGGGAAACGTTACTCAAGCACGTGCTGCATTGTTTTTTTTCTTCGATTACATGCACTAAATAACCACACACTAATGCATGGGAAGCAGTTTCCAAAGTGACATACACTGACTCAGGGGGCTCACGAACATCTTCCAGTAATTCAAGTACATACTCAGCGGCATCACTGGTTCTGTTTCGTCAAGTCCGGGAGAGGATACTGAGGCAGAAAATTTTGTATTTTGTTTGTGGACAACGTTAGCACCATCGGTGGACATTAAAATACCGGATTTCAGAATTATTTTTATGGAATTCTGAGTAGCCCGGGAGTCAGTCATGTCACTGCACCCTTCTCCCATTCTTATAGAACTAAACATGGCTTCAAATGGATCTCCTGAAAAAGCCCGTGTCATGGAATGAAATACCACGGCAATCTGGTTTCCCTTTCTTTGATTTGCAGAAAGGCACGCAGCAGTACACCATTTTCACTGTAAACAAATACAGTACTACTACTACTACTACTACCCTATTTCCCGCTATTTCATACCGACAGTTCAGGAGCCGGTTGGTGCTGCCTTCTGCTGTGGGTATTTGTAAACGGAGTGTTTCATTTAGTGCCATGTTAAAATGTGGTAATGAGCAGGCAGTATAAGCAGCTATCGGTTGCAGATCGAGCAGGCAGTGCCTCCATCATCTGCTTTGATATTTTTGCTCTGTTGCTTAAATGCATAATTGCATGGTACAGTCTGCGAGTTGTGTTCTGACTCAACACTACTACACCTATCACATACATCATGACAACAAACCAGGTACACCCAAACTGACTTGAAGCCTAGTTCTTATGACCATACACAGGAGCTAAAACCAGATGATGAGCTTGATAGCTAGCATAGTAGGAACAACAGATGACATTGGGACATTTCTCTTTCCGAACAACCTTCAGCTTGACTGGAAGTGACAACTACTCATTAATATTGGGATATTTAAAATCATAAAATAATAGACATTTAACATGAAGGCAGTTTAATAGCATTTCATTTTTACAACTTCAGCAAAGTAAATATATGGCACTATCATAAGTAACAACATAGAAAGTAATTCTTGATCTTCACAGCCTTTCTTCATGAATATTAAATCACAGATTCGTAACAAGGGCATGAAACTGCAACAGTTGAACTGGCACACAGTTAAGCACACAGAGAGCTCCGATGAAGGAATAAATGAAAATCCACTGACCTTTTTTTTCCAGTCATGCGCCTGGGTAATGAATGAAATGAATGAAACCCCATCTAGCGGCGAGGATAGGAATTGTGTTGACTGCCGAAGCCTGTCACACTCCTCTGAGGCAATGATTAATGACTGACAGATGAAATAAAATGATATTGGAGAATGTTGCTGGAATGAATGATGACAGGGAAAAAAAGGAGTACCCAGAGAAAAACCTGTCCCGCCTCCGCTTTGTACAGCACAAACCTCACAAGAAGTGACCAGGATTTGAACCACAGAACTCAGCGGCAAGAGGCCGTCGAGCTGCTGCCTGAACCACAGAGGCTCTGTGTTGGAAGGATAATGACATCAAAGTTATGAATATCATCTGAACAAAGTTTAATGTCAGTTCTTCCATCTTCCACTACATTATCATTGCCTTCCCCTGCATGCTTAACTGTTACTTTTATGCTTCTGAATCTTGTATTGCTTATTTGACTTTTAAGTGTTTGTAATAACACATTATATCTTCCATGGTTATCCCAGTTTCCAAAGGCTGAAAAGGAAATAGAAAAGCATAAGGATATGCATTTCCAGAAGTTACATAGGAAAGTCTTTGCTAAAATAACACTATATTCCACTAGTCAACAAATCTTAGATCATAGCTGTGATCAAGTTGATAGCTGAGAGTAAGCTCCCCAGTATGGTTTCATTGAAAAAAAAATATTGAGTTGGAACATAAGTGTGTGTGGATGTCTCTCAATAGGGATGGGAATTCTTCTCACTCAAGATTGAAGGACTGCAGCCAAAATCCTCAAGAATCTCAGAAGGACACAGATCTTTCCCATCCACCATAAATCAAAGGCTTGGGCTCAAACGACAGTACCTGCTGTCTGTCTCGTGGGTTGCTTGGGGTAAATCAGACCTCTTTCCAACTTACTGATGCCTATGCTATTCGCCGTGAATGGAAAACCATAGTGCCTTCTGGTTCATCTGGTTGACCAAAATATTGCAGTGTATTATTGCTCTCAGTGTATGCATGAGGCTGAGTGAATCTTGTTTCAACCCTCCATCCAGGAATCGAGCTTGCGGCCTCCAAGTAAAGGGCTGACGTGCTACGACTACACTAAGGGACTAGTAGGTGAGATTGAGTTTGCCAAATACTGTCTCTCTTTGACTGTGGCATATCAGAGTACATCTTCTTAATCTAGATATTTTCTGAACGTTGGGAGTGTAAATTCACAGAAGAATTCTGATATTTTGTTATCATAAATGCAGGATAACGAGCATGAAGGAACGTTAGTGCAGCTTACGGAGAATGTAATCTCTTATCAGTGATTTGTGATTTAAGCACACAGAGAGCTCTGATGGAATAAATGAAAATCCACAGCTTTTTTTCCCAGTCATTTGCCCGGGTAATGAATGAAATGAATGAAGCCCCCAAAAGTGTTTGTTCTATTTTTGTCTGACATACAATGGGCATTCTACAGCTATGGCAGCTATTGATGTATGAATTAGGTCTTTTGTGATGAAACTATAGTACAAGTATAGTGATATACCATTTCTCAGTTTGAAACAAACTGTCTCCATCACAGCAACACCACATAAAACACTTCTGTAGCAATGAGTTGAAAGTAGTGGGCTCAGATTCCAGTAAAATTTTCTCAATGATACATACTCACTTTAAAATTTTTACAGTTGATTTACTGATATCCAACTTTTCAATACTTTGCAAACCTTGTGACTAGGATATAATTATTCTACTTAGGTTGTTGTGGTACATGTTTCGCTTGTCCTAGCAAGCATCATCAGCCACCCAATTCTCTAAATTAGTGCTCTGAACCAGATGTTATATAAGTAAGATCGTCCCTTAAGAACTAATTGTTTACAATAATTTATGTATAATTATTTGATACATTTTGTTGGATATATGAGTGTTTCTATACATTCAAGAAATTAAAAAGAGTGTGGATTAACTAAAATCTTCATATATTTTAAAACTTTTCAATAATAAGAGTCTGTTATACAAGATAAAAATGCTGGTTGAACAGAAAGTAAACAAGTTCGATTAATGTAGAATGTTTGAGTAAAATCTTGAACATGTGAAGAATTGTTTCATTCTTTCCATATTTATGGAATCTAGTATATTTATAGTCGTAAAGCTGAGCAGTTTTATCTTCAGTGTAAGTCTAAAGAGGGGAGTTCAACATAAGTCTTGGATGTAAAAGAAACCGGTATGTAATGCGCGTTGAAGTACAATTTAACATTCCTCGTTAATGGAAAGCCATTTCAGAAATTAACACCACAAACACTCCATTAGCGTTAGATTTCTACATTTCTTCATGCCTGCTTGTAACATCTGGTTCAGAGCTCTGACTAATTTAGAGAACTGAGTGGCTGATGATGCTTGCTAGGACAAGCGACA
The DNA here is from genome assembly GCF_040414725.1 of Anabrus simplex. Classification (NCBI taxonomy): domain Eukaryota; kingdom Metazoa; phylum Arthropoda; class Insecta; order Orthoptera; family Tettigoniidae; genus Anabrus; species Anabrus simplex. Next base: position 68,751,043 of record NC_090267.1, on the reverse strand, counting down.
CGTACCACAACAACCCAAGGAGAATAATTATATCCTAGTCACAAGGATTGAAAAGGTGGATATCAATAAATCAATTGTAAAAATTTTAATATACTGAAATTCACTACGGCTAAAATAATGAGATTAATCACTTGTAACATACTTGTTTTCTGAGACTAATGGAAAATTAAGACGGGTTGGTTCATAACAATGTTTCAGAATGAATTTTCAAGCTAGTGATTGTCAATGACAAATTTTTAAGTCACATCTATGACAATAACATGAAAAGGTAGACATTAGGCTGCTGTAGGAGAAAGAAAATCATTTCCTTTTAATCCAAGACAAAAGACACGTCTTGGTAAACATACAATTTCTGCTATGCAGCAGCCAAGCAGGCCATCATATTCACCAACTGAGGGAACAAACTTATGTTCAAGAAGTAGACCCTGTACAGCTGAATTGTGCTTTGTCACAATGTGCAATAAAAATTCAATTTATACATTCTTTAATTCTTATTGAGACTTATCTTACTGGATTATGATGCATATCCCCTTTCATCCATCTTGTTCTTGTGATCCACGTTAAATATTTCACGGTAGAGAACAATAATATTCTTAAACCATGTGTTTAATTGTTGTTATACGTATTTATTTTTAAAATCTGCCAACAATACTCTTTCATATTACATGTCACTGTAGAAAATATCTGTAAAATTTTAGAGTAATGACATTCATTAAAAAAAAATTGCAGTCTTCTTTGTTAAATATAACAGTACAAACATGGTTAATTCACATGCAAACAACTTCTTTTAACATGTTGACAAGTGCACCTAAGGACAATCAATAGAGTGCGCACGGCATTTGCCGTTTGATCCCACATGAGGGAGCACGGTATTTGTCGTTTTAGGCTAGTACTAAGAACTTATTGCTTACTGACGTAATATGACACCTGGCAGCATTTTTTGGAACTGTTTCAGTTATTGGAATAGTGTCGCTGTACAAATCCTAGTTCTGTATAGTGGTGGTCTCTGATGGAAATGCGTATACTCCCTACAGTGTAAGAGTATGGCACGCCATTAGCCTACAGGTTACAGGAGTGTTACGATTGCCACCAATGTGAATAGTTGTTTGTGATCATAGGTTATAAACTTCATGGTTCTTGATCTGTATTGAATTGTGATCACAATAATAATTATTAAATTAATGTCGTTCCACCTTTTTCAATACTATATTATGCAATATTATTGAATTACATTACTAAACTAGGGACTAGTTTCGACCTTGGCTGCTGGCCACCTTCAGCCTTAATGTAATACATCTAATAACTAAACAAATGTAAAAACACACAATTAACATGAAAACTAATGTACAAACACACAATTAACATTAAAATCTGGGATGAACTAAGTGTAAAATCTGAAAAATAAATTAGGCTTTAAATTCTTGCAATTGAAAATGTAATGATTAGCAGTGATCGAACCAACAATTCTATGAATATCAATACAAGGAAGTCTGGATGATGAGCATACTCCAGATGCTAAGAATGCATTTTTCATGCCTCTCAAAGCTGTAACAAATAAATTTATAATTTACAAACAAAAAAAATTCTTACTTCCCAGAGGTTGTTTACTGGTCAAATATGTACTCGGATGTGGCCGTCATTATTGCACGGTATATGTTGTGTGCACTCGTCAACAGGTTAATACATACTTCTTTTGTATTAATACAATGTCTTATCTGTAACCCATTACATGCTTTGCGGTCAAGGTTCTGTCTAGTGATGTGAAAAGTCAAGGGCTGACATATAAATCTTATAAAAATTATTCCAGGAGGACGTATGGTTAAATCTTACTCCTCCTCTTTATAACTGAAGTTTTAGCACTGGCTTGGAAACATCTTGCCGAATTACTTTTCAAGAAAATGGTTCAGTAAATTCCACATTTTCATTCTAGTTTGATTTCACCTTTGTGTTTTGGAAAGAAATATTAAGAAAAGCGGATGTACTTGGAATGCATACAGTATCCAGCATCATCTCCCTGATATATTAAAAAAATCATACGAGTTGACGATTGATCAATGTGAGCATAAAAGGTTTCTCCAACCCTTTAATTGTCAGGTATTCTCTTAAATGGACTATACACATTTAGCAAGCATTGGGTACATGTGTGCAAGGTGTACTATACAATGTAATATGTAGTATTGCCATTAAGTTCATGGACTGGACGCATAGTGTCCCTCTGGTGCATTGCAGCCAATTGGTTACAACTCGTGATGGTGCTGTGACTGTTATTTGCTTGTCCCACCAAGAGGCAGTTGCATGTTGACCATGTAAGCAGAACTACAGTTTTTCTTGTCAAGGGTAGTTGAATGCGAACAGGAGAAGTGAGAAGGTCACACAACTAGCAAATACGCAAACATCAGGTTCTGCCAGAAATTTGCTAAAATGTTTCAGATGATGAAACAAGTGGGTCACACTGTAGAATACTCTGATGGCACAAAAACCTTAGCTGTGCATAAAATGAGTTTCATATGCGAGCGAGACCATGTGCTGCAGTGTGAGGTGAGAGGGGAGGAACATTCACTTTGCTAGTTGTTACGGAAGTGTTCATGTTAGCTCCTCGTAACTGTATTGTGGATTAAGATCTCAAGTGAGCAGCTACCTTCCTTCCTCTCCTTTCCCCTCCAAGCTCATGGATCTGTGCAGGTAGTAATCCACCTCTGCATGCCACAAAATTCTGTACCATGCACAATGTACCATGCGTTCTAAGACAAGACCAACATGATGACTGCAAGACTATTAGGGAGGGACCCATGAGTAATGCTGACAATGATGAGACGTTTCTCAACTGAGTCATGACAAAGACTAAACTTGGCATTTTCAGTAGAATCTTCAACTGAATACCTCGAAATTGTATGTATCGCCAAAATGGAAGAAAAATGCAACAGAAGAGGTCAGAGGTAAGGTGACGCTTGAACTGTTTTTTGACTTGTAGGGAATTCTGCGCATGGAGTTCTCCCACTAGAAGCAACTATACACAATAACACCTATAACAGAGATGAAAGACATGCAAAGCAACCAATAGCAACTAATTTGAGGGATGATACGGCGTTACATTAAGTGTATGCCATGTTATGTGACTGCCTATACTCTAGGTTCCAGTCCACAAACTTACAGACTGTAATAAAATTTCATTTCTCAACAGATTAAAAGCATATACTGTACATTAAAACTTATGTTCTACTTCTAGTAAGTAACTTAACTGCACTGATCTTATTAATCTACCAAGAATAACAATCCATGTAAATACCCCATTTCTTGAGAACTTTTTCTGAATGACAAGATTCTTGGATCTTGCATCATTAATCATCTGGTACCCCCATACAGGTAATATGATGCAGTTCGATTGTGCTGATGATCTTAAATTACATTTTCAAATGAACATCAATAACAAAAATGAAAATAAATCGAGAGGATCTTGTGAACGTACTAAACACAGCTTCTTCTAGCAGCAGTATAGTGGCCTCAGCTATAATCTTCCCACTTGCTAACAAAGTAAAGTTGCCCTGAACCTCAGTCCTTTGGTAAATTCATTAATGCTTCCACATCTGATTCCTCAAGCCCCTCTCAATCTGGTCATTTCTTGTTATATTTCTGTCATTTAGAGAAAGTTGTTAGTGTGCAGCTTGTCCTCCAACTGAATACCACGTGAGTAGCCGTTAATTTCAAATAAACTGGTGCGTGCATCTGTATATGTGCATTTAAAGAAAATAGTGAGCGAGAGAGATAAAAACAGGACAGAAGTGGCAACATCTGTTTCTTGGATGACCAGAACTTCCAGCGCCACCTCATTGAGAGGGTATTTTTTACTAATACAGAGCTGATGACTTAGATGTTAGGCCTCTTTTAAACAACAAGCATCATCATTACTATTACAATACCTTATCCAGCCTGTACTCTAATATCAAAGCTCAATGAATGGCTGAGGCCATTATAGTAAAGGCTACTTCATAGGTACTGTCAATCCAAGGGAAACCTGACAATTAAGAAGACAAGAATTCAAAGAAAATATAAAGCTTTTACTGCACATTTCTCTTCTAATGTTTACAAATTCAGTCTTAAGTGTAATGCTGAATCATGTAAAGAAATAATCCATTCATACAGAATGCTGGTAGAAAAGAGGGAAATTGCTTTGAGAGTTACGACAGTGGTAGAGCTAGGCCATACTTCCTCAATATCTAGTTGTAATGATAAGAATTGTCCGTAATGATGATTGCTGTAAATCAATCCCTCTCCTACTTTCAGCATTTTATATGAACATTTTATATATCTTCAAGCAAATACACTTGTAATACTATAGGATTTTGTAGAACTTTTTTGTAATAAATGGAACTGATCAAACAAAATACATCTTTTAAATTTGACAGTTAAAGGGACAGATCACAGATCACGAATCATCTTGTCAGCCACCTTGAGTGAGATGAAATTGTTGAGCTGTTTCACACGAAGACGAGACCAGATGATGTGGTCATGAAGGGCATGGATCTGAGCAGCAGCCAAAGCAGCAGCCTCGGGATAGACAACAGTAGTACAGCCCAAACCTGCAAACAAAACATCAACTTCACAAGAACAAAAATAATCAATGTACAAAATTACAGCTCTTTTCTTGCTGCATCTAAAATCTTGAACGTTGAATGTCCACAAAATTCAACAGATATATTCTGACTTCACTACTCTTCTTTAAAAAATATATAAATAAGTAAATAAATAAATAAACAACTTTGTTGGAGGACTTTCAACCATGGAAGGATTAGAACATGTCAGTCTTGAGCCTATTGCCAGCATTTCAGTTCTAAGGCTGTGTCCTTATGGGGAGATAACCAACACAAACATGAAAATTCTTCACAACATCTCTAAACGACACTTTGTTAACACACTAGAACATTGCTTTTCACCCAGTGGTACACAGCAAGGAAGATCTTGAAGATCATTAGAAATCACTATCACCATGTGTTTGAAGACTCCAGAGTTTATTTTTCGCAAATACCGGCTCTTAAGACTGGATCCCAGATACGCTCTGTGATCAAGATGCTTTGCCAGCAGTTTGGACAGAGGGAGAGAAAGAACTGTTTATTTAACTTGCATATGAAAACAGACTGAAAAAGTACTTTCCCAAACTTCATCTTCCTGGTTTGTGTGATAATTGTGTGTGAACATGGGTTTTCTGTACTTACTTCTAACAATAACAAATACAGGGAACAGGACTCACCCAACACTAAAATGGAGCAAAATTCAACCTGATATCAAGAGTTTCAAAGTGCAAACTCAAATATACCATTAATAACACATTTTGGGACCCATGATCTAGATGTTAGGCCCCCTTAAACAACAAGCATCATCATCATCATCATCATCATCATCATAAATCTTTTTTGTGTTACGTCGCACCGACACAGATAGGTCTTATGGCGACGATGGGACAGGAAACCTCTGGCAGCTAACTCAATCAAGAAGATAATCACAAATAAAACCCTTGAAAAATGGAAGAAAGAAAACTACCGAACTTACAATAATGAAGAAATGGAAAAAAAATACATGACCTATGGGACAAAAATAAAAGCAAGCCGAGGAAAGAAGCAGTGGCGATCTTCAGATTGGAAACAGGGCACGATTGCTTAGCTGCACATCTAGCTAGAATCAAAATATACCAGACGGAAAGTGTACCATCTGCAAAATTACTGGATCAGTGATGGACTCAAAACACCTACTTCAGTGCACAGGACTCAATCCAACCCAACAAAAACAAGACAATTTAGTAGCCTTATACTGGACAGCCAGAAACCAGACCCTGTTCCCTAATACATCTGTACTTTATTAATGTTATCTGTATAATTACTGTTGTCTAGAGATATCAGTTTTGTCTACATATCGGCCTCACTCAGTATTCCATTCGGGTCCAATCTTAGATCAAAAACTTCATTTTAATGTGACAAGTCATTTCCCTGAGTTTTTCAGGTATATTTTTTGCATTTTCCCTGTTTTTACAGAAAATGGGTACACTGTCATGCTGCTCAACAATCGATAGGTTGAGGAGAAGAAAAAGAATACCTTATTTCTCGTGTGGATGCAACTTCCTTACCAATCATTTTCAGGTGAAAACTCATACAAAATCTTTAATGAAGACGTAGGTAGGAAAGGAGAAAATGAAGCAACCACTGAAGTTATGGTAGGAGCTGGAAATTCAGGAATAACAGGCAAAATACATACATGGTGTCTTAATTAGTAATTATTTGAAAGAAGTCCTCGGGCATTCCCGGCACTAAAAGCCGTACGCCATTTCATTTCATTTGAAAGAAGCTGAATACACTCACCGGATGGCACATTGAGAGAAGACCAGATGTCTTGTGTAATATTTGTGGGTTGCACAGGAGGGCAGTTGATAACAGGGAAGCTTGTGTTTCCAGAAAGTACAGGACCTAGACCATTGCTCCTGCCAGCCACTGCAATGAATACTACCTTCTCCCCTGTTCCTGGAAAAATACAAAAATGCAATTTTCTGTAATCACAGAGATATAGAATACAATATATCAAAATTATTGCAAAATACTCTTTAAGATAACCATTTAATACAATGATTTTAACTTAAATATATTTCTCGATCATCGATATTCATGATATGATTATAGAGATTAGAAAGAATGATATTAACTTTACTAGGTTTTTTGTATATAAATTAGCTAGTTGGAGTGTGAATCAAGAGTATCTTCTTCTTCTTCTTCTTCTTCTTCTTCTTTGCCTTACCCCACTCAGGTGGGGGCCAGCTTTCCTGGTAACTCTCCTCCAGTAACTTCGATCTTTTGCTCTATTTTCATCAGCATTGATACTATTCAGGTCCATTCTGATGCAGGTTATCCATATTAATTTCAGTATTCCCAGAGCTGGCTGGCCTTCTACTGCCTGCCTCTCCACTATGAGTGCCTCATAATCTTATGGTCTTCACCGAAAGTGACTGAACCATTTCATTTGATTTTCCCTTAGTTCTCTGAGATTGGCAAATGGTGTAATTGTAAATTTTGTCTAGCCTGGTTACTCCACAGGCCCATCGGAGCATCTTCATCTCAGCCGCATGAAGTTTACGTTCATCCTTCTTCTTTGTAACCCAGCACTCCGAACCATATAGAATGGCTGGAGGGACAACTGTTTTGTAGATTTTGCCCTTCATATGAAGAGGGACCTTCTTGTCACACAGAACTCCGGTAGCTGCCCCCTCACTTCACCCAGCCACTGTTGACCCGAATGGTAATCTCTCTCCCAATATCAAGAATATTATCCTTTATAAATATCTCAGTTAGAATGAGCTAACACTGATGCAGGATGTACAAAGAAGTAAGTTTACCTTCATAATGAGCAACAATCCTGAGCGTTTCCTCGGTGCCTTTGTGAGCTGACGTCACTCTAAGTTGACTGCGCACTCCCAGGTCCTTGAGATACTTGGCAATCTTCTTGCAGTGCTCCTCATCAGAAGGAGAACCCATGAGGATTACAGCCTGCCATCATATTAATACATGTGCATTAAAATCTACCAATATTTATGTGGGGCTTTTTTTAGATTAGAAACAACTGCACTAAGAACATAAGCGCTGGAAAGGAACAAACAACTGACAAATCAAGTCATATACATAGGAAGATAGCAACATGAAAAGGAGAACTGAGGTTGATGAGAAAGCCCATCTACGCAAAGATATGAAGATGTTGAGTGTGTCCTTGTCCTCCTGCATTTTCACGTTTGTCATTCTCTCTTCTTTCTGGTGCTCACTTTTCTCACACTAAATGTCATTATGTTTATCCTAATATATGCTGCTTTTTATGTTCCTTATAGCTAAGGATGTGTTGTGAAAATGAAAGATCATGCAACAGATTTAGGAGATGGTAACTGAACTGTCCTGGGGCCTATTCCACAAAAGTATGGTCTTGTACATTACAAGTTACTAGTGTGGGTTCTTGTAATGTATGGAGTTGTACATTTCTGTTCCACAAAAGATTGATAGTCTCTTGTATATTACCAGTGAATTGTTACAAGTTTTACAAGTGACGACATATCAATAAACATACTACGTCATAGCATGAATCAGCTGTTTATCTTCGTATTCCATTCGTTGAATTAGGTTATGCTTGCCTCATTTATCGTAATATCGTATTTTACTGTAACTTATGCAGCAAAGATTGAAAGAACTAATATTCCTGTGAATTTTTTAATGCTACGATGTTATTTTTCAGTTTATTTCTTTGATGATAGGAAATTACTCCGTTATTATCACCCATTCTGTTCTTCCGCGATCCTCGCGTATGTTCTACGAGAGTCTAACATACCTACCTTGGTCTGTCATTAGGAATCAGATGCCGCTAATAACGATATTCGGCCGCCAAACTTAATTGTTACGAAATTGCAAACTCTGCATGAATTGTTAAAATGATGTCAAGAGAAACAAAGTTATTCATTTTGAAGGAAATAGAAGGTAGGAAAGATATTTGTTTCGGTGGATTCAGCGAGAGTCTGAAAAAACAAGACAAAATAAATGGTAGGATGGAAATATTTCACTTGGGAAAAGCTCATGGAGCTTTTGAGGGGAAAAGTTGGACGTATGTAAGAGATATTCTGCTCATTAATGATTCCAGGAATGTCCTTCTTGGAATATGTTTTTTTTCAGTATTTTCAGGCCAACAAACAATTTGAGGAAATTTTATATCATTTATTGCAGCTACCACAGACCGAAGATTTTGCCATCCCAAGCATATCTGCAGTACCATGGTAATGACCACCATTTCCTAGCCAATGTAATGTTGTTAGTAAATGTTGTTTGGCAGAGAGAGATTTATTTCTGTTCGTAGGATATTTTAAGCTATGGCCAATATCTATCAAAAGTTCTTCCACTTGTATTGTGCTTAACCTAAAACGTTCATTGTATTCAAATACAGTGTTAAACTGGAATTTTATTCTTTCCCTGTACAGACGATAGTTTTCATTTTCATCACCATCACTATCACTACTGCTAGACCACATATTTATCAAAATGTATCCAAAATAAGCGTATTTAAATAGCACTAGTACATTTATATATTATTGTCCTTTCACTGGTAGAGAATTCTTCACAATTCGCTAGTAAGTTACAAGTACTAGTACTTTTGTGGAACACGCCTATAAAAATTCACTAGTAATTTGTAAGTATGGAGTAGTAAAGTACAACTGTAGAAAATTCTTTTGTGGAACAGGCCCCTGTACTTCATATTTAGGTACCTCCTAAAGGCTTTTAAGAAATTCATCTTGTAAGACATTATTTTACACATATATTGTGTCCGACTCATTGGCTGAATGGTCAGCGTACTGGCCTTCGGTTCAGAGGGTCCCAGGTTCGATTCCCGGCCGGGTCGGGGATTTTAACCTTCATTGGTTAATTCCAATGGCCCGGGGGCTGGGTGTTTGTGCTGTCCCCTGCAACTCACACACCACACATAACACTACCCTCCACCACAATAACACACAGTTACCTACATATGGCAGATGCCGCCCACCCTCATCGGAGGGTCTGCCTAACAAGGGCTGCACTCAGCTAGACATAGCCACACAGAATTATATATATACACATATATTATATTAACTACCGGCGCAAGTACTTCACATTTAGGGCTTAACACTAGGGATGGGAAATCAGACCAAGAGAGATATCTCGGGATCATCAGACAACGTGTGCTTGGATGTTTCTCAGGAATGGTCTCGCAAGATCCATCTTACTCTGTTACATAGCTGGGACGTGCTGTTGAGATATCTTGGTTCCAGAACACTGCTATGCCTTGATATAGATTTTGATTCCCATAGGGAAGTTATATACAGTGTCTCTCTTATAAACCCAGATCGTCCAGTGGTGTTTTTACTCTCGGAGACCTAAGCAGCCATATGGGAGGTGCGCGCATAGTTCTTGACTTCGTAAGGAGCGTGCACGTCTTTGACCTAGCATCAATAGCCAGTCTGAATCTCAGCTGTTAACATGGTGAGACAGTTATCATTACAACACTGTATTTTCATGTGTAAAAGTTATTTTAAGTACGAGTCACGCGACGGGTACGTGATGGATTTGTTCAGTAATTTCTTGGTGAAGTGCCACCTTCACGAGCACAGATTCACGTAATTGTAAATAAATTTGAAACTACTGGCTCAGTGCTCGATAAAAAACATGCACGCACATGAACAGGAAAAGCTACATGATACTGGTGCGAATCTTGAATGGTCACTGAATAAATCACTCACAAAATTAGCACAAGTAGGTGTTTCGGTTTCTTCTGCACAGAGAGCTACAAAGCTGCTACACATCAAACTGTACAGGTTTACACGGGCCCATTGTTTAAATCCTGCTGATCCAGTCACAAGAGTGAGATATTGTGAGTGGTATCTAGTAACATTGAATTATTGTTGCCACTGATGTTTTCACGGCCCGTACTTATAGACATGATACTGTATAGGCTTTCGGGCTTATGCCGTATCGAGAAAATAAGGTAAAATTCTTTACGTTTAGCAGAGAACTGTGCTCTGCGTCCTCAGAAGAAATCTCGACTGTGCAAGAGAAAGGCTTGTTTATTCGACCCACAGCTTGTGTTCTTTATGGATGAGGCCTAGTTTCATCTTAATGGTCGTGTGAACAGTCATAATTCTCGCTATTGGTGTGCAGAAAATCCTAATGGTATTTATGAAGTCTCTCATTATGAAGGATGACACTTCCAGCATCTTTTATAAGGTAAGATTTCATACAAGACTGTATACACGCTTAAAGCAGGGCGGTTGCGCACAACGTAAGTTGGGCTGAGGCAGCTGCTGTAGCGCAGAGTACAAACACCATGTGTTCGGTCTGAGTTTATAAGAGAGACCCTGTATGTGTAATAGCAGGGCTCAAGAGGTACTGGGAACAAAAGCAAGCATACAAAAAGAACTAGTCATAAGCACTCCCTAGTGGGCTTAAATCGCTAATAATAATCAAAATATCTGTCCTGAATGAGTAAATTCCAATATTGCACCAAGTATATTGGAATTAAACATAGTTACACTGGAAAATCTTGTCTGTGAAAGGTTAAGGTATATTAACACTTTGAAGACGATGTCACCCCATGTTCATACAAAATATAGTATGTCACCCCTCATGGGGTGACACAGTAGTGTGTCCAGGACTCTAAACTTTAGGCTGTCGCACGAAACTAGCGCTACCATTCGCTGTACTATTGCATTGCTTGTTCACGTAAGGTGTTCATAGAGTGCAGCGCAGTGCCCATTCCTTTCTCAGCACGCTGTGCATTGCACAACAGACAGTGGAATTTCTCTGACATTTGACATACGCAACCATCAGAATTTGATTATTAATGGCAAGGAAAATAATGTGGATTGGAGTCTATTATTGCTTTATTCTTACATACTGGTTGAGATTTAGCACTCAGATGAAATTGTAAACTGGGGCTACGTGTGAATAAAGAAATGTTTCTGCAAACCTGAGAATGTTCCCCAGTAATTGTCACTGGCTGGTGATTTGGTTGAATCATCGCCCGATGCAGCACCGGAATTTTTGCTAGTGTCCTCACTACACATGTCGAATTCTGACTCGGAAAAGGTGGCATCACATTGCAAATCCTAAATGTCAACATTTCTTGATTCAACACTCGAACCCTTTTCAAGTTGTTCTTCTATATCTCTATTGCTAATCATGGCTTACTCAACACAGAAACACATAACGAATTAAATTCTTGTCACAAAACTGTAAATTACAAGGAACTCGTTGAAAGGCGCGTAAACCTACAGCTCACAACACAGAGCACAGTGTTCCACAACAACAAAGGTAAAAAGGCTGTCGCCCCTGTAGGGGTGACGTGCGCTTTCTCTGTTGCATAGTCAACCTAATAACCATATGTCACCCCAATGGGGGGACACAAAAATAGTAACTTTGAACATAAATTATGTCTTTGATTATCATCTACGAATGAAATTACAAACATCCGTAGCCCAGAACAACCTGAAAAATGTATATCGCATTTCAGCAGTTTACCACGAAAAAAGCAAATGTACACGTCGACGCTAAAGTGTTAACAAATACAATGAGAAGAAGACTTCCACCTAATCAATACTTATCAATACCTAGAAAGTCGAAACCGGTCCTGTAGTTTTAATTTAATAAAATAAGTATTGATTAGGAGGAAGTCTTCTTCTCATTGTATTTGTGTATAATATCAATACGGAAATGAAACTTATAGATTAGGATTAAGGTATATTGGTCACATTCTTAAAGACACAGTATTAACCTTATCTCTTGTATTACTCTATAATAAAGGAGCAAGTAAAACATACACATTGTTTTGTATTTATTTACGAGTACAATAAAAGTGGGAGGCTCTTATCACTACATTCGTGTGTAGTCCACCTTGTGAGCAGAACGCATGTCAGATACTTTCGGAGCAATGAGGACAATACTGTATTCAGAAATTTATAAATGAATCAGACTGATACCTGGAGTGCAACATTATTTCACTCATAGAAGCTCCCTCTGTGGATCAGTAGTAGAATGTTGGCCTCTGGATCCCAAGATAGTGGGTTCAAACCCGGCAAAGGTAATCAGATTTTTGAAGGGTGGGAAAAAGTCCATTCGACACTACATTTCATACATAGGAATGTAAAAGATCTCCTGAGGCCATATATTATTATTATTATTCCCTCACAGAACATTAATGCAACCATGCAACCATGGAGTGCAATGTTATCTAATGGAGAGATCACAGAACATGTAAGACCAATAGAAAAGGCAAGGAGCTTGAGGTGTAGCCAGCCAGTGAAGGACATCACTACCAAGATGGTGGCAGCTGGTGAAGAGTCACTCTACTAGCAAGCGATTTCCGACTTCGAGGGAGGTAGGGAACTCGGTCATCGAGTCACCTAGTCACCAATACCGGAGAACACACCTGTATGGTGAAGTCTTATTAATGCAGGTAACATTATCAATGCAAGCTTGTGACTACACGACCCTCATCGCATGGCCAACTCCCTCAATGCTTAAATTTATTAACAGAGCATTTATTCTTACTAATACACAGTATCATGAAATAAAAATACAAACATTAATTATATTCACAGCATCTCTAAGGGCAGCCAGCTATGTTCTTTCATACTGTGTGACCAACACATCAGTCTGAGAAGTGACACATTTGTTCTAGTAAACATAGCAACCGAAATGTAAAGAACTATAAGGGAATTTTCTCCTCAATGGCAGTGGAAATAGCAGAACAATTATGCCAAGAAACTGAAGTTTATTCTTTTGCAGGGCTCCAGTTTCTAAGCTGTAACTGTACGCTGTCTGGCACCTTATCAATGTAAAGAACCTCATTGATGTAAAAACTGTTGCTGTAACGAAAAAGTATTGGAATTGATCTGTTTCCAGGAGAATACGATTTGAAACAGGAGCCAGAACAAAATCATGAAAGCCTTGTGTATGAAATATTTCATGTTGAGGTAAAGTCATTGCTCAAAAACATTCAGTAACTCTTTACACAAAACCAAAGTCAGAAATTACCTAACGAAAACAGTAACTGGTGACTGAAGTTGTCAAAATATAATACCATAATTTGTGATTCAGCATTTAATTTGCCAGAACCACTTGGGTATAACGTATCATTTACTTCTGAGTTGAGAATGAGCATATACAGGGCGTATCAGAACTATACCGACAAAAAATCAGGGATGCTCTTCGTTAAGAATGATGGTGCAATCAGATTGGCAGAGAAAATTTTTCTTTTTGAGAAAATGAGGTTGCTTTGTTACTTCCCGATGTGTGATTCAAACTGACAAACTCGCAGTATTTGCTATGCTGAAGCTTAAGCCACTGCCCTCTACTGTGCTTCAGTGGTGGGAAGATAAGAGAAGGGAGGGTGAGGTGGATGATAGACGGAGACCGAGGTAATGTTCCGTGCGAATTCACAATATTTCTCATTCAATTCGCACATGATTGTGCTAGTCTCTTGCAGACGATATACACAGTTTGATTACTAACAGCTGTACCTGAATGCACTGTAATTAAGACACATATGGCAGTCAAAGAATGCATCAGATTGTTTCTCCTCTCATCTGTTGATCGCAGTAACGTTCTTTATTATTTAACATGCTCGAAGATGCAATGCTGCCACCCCACGATTGTGTATTCCTTCATTCACAACCTTGTAAATGGAATGAAATACTGACTGAAGGAAACAATATGCCCAATGACTTGATTACAGTAGATGTTCAATATGCACACCCCACTGCGCTCCTACTTACGGTGTAGTAGTAACCTTTGGACTCTGTTTAGGATGTGTGGTGTGTTGCGAACGACCTGGAAAGTTGCCTGTATTCTTGGCACAAATTCATCTTCTCTTTGTACAGGGTTTGCATAGTAGTCAATTTATGCAAAACAAACTGTACTGTATACTGCCTATTGGGGCTGGGAAGGAACTATGCGAAACTAACGAGAAACTTGCACCTCTGTAAAACCAACATTCTGATCGTGAAATTTTCTCCCACCAATGAGACCCGAACCGGTTAACCAAAGTGTCAGACATAGAGGTGTGAAACTTAACGTTCAAAACTATCTGTCCACAGTACTTTCACCATATGGCACAACCTTTTTTGAGTTTATGCTCCACGGTTGTTTTGAGAGTTTATTGTTCTAATCCATACAGGAGGATAGACCAAACATAGCACTTAAGAAATCTATTCCCAAGATTTAAATTGAGCTGAGGATCACAGAGTAATCGCTTCATTTGCATAAACCTGTTTCTCTATAAGAGTTTTTACGACTGGATGCCCTTCTTGACGTCACCCTCATCGGAGGAGTTAATGAAACGAATGATGTAATAAATTATAATAGGATGGGAGAGAGTGAAACCCAGTCCCAGCACGTAACTTACTCCTGCTGAATAGCACCAAGAGTCTTGCTCAAGGCTTAACGTCCCCATCCGATTGACGAATCACCATCAATAGCATCATATGCCCTCACTGCAGAGAGGTTTGGAATTGAATCCTGGCTTTTGCCATGCAATCTAGCGATTATAAATTGTATATCACCA
This sequence comes from Anabrus simplex, assembly GCF_040414725.1. Taxonomy (NCBI): domain Eukaryota; kingdom Metazoa; phylum Arthropoda; class Insecta; order Orthoptera; family Tettigoniidae; genus Anabrus; species Anabrus simplex. The sequence goes on along the minus strand of NC_090267.1, from coordinate 68,735,944 downwards.
CCTCTCCTACTCTGCCGATCAATATTCTGATGGTGAAATTTTTCGACCAACAGGACTCCAACCGGCGTGTCAGAGGATATAGAGTTGATGCCTTAACAATCATGGCCACCATGCGGGTATGTGGGAGACATAACTTATAAGATCAAATCCAGGTGTACTGCGATATCGTAATTTGCTTTCCAGCATGACTTTGCTTATAGGTGAGTTATGGGCAAGCATTCAAGTTTAATGGAAAGTTTTAAAATTCAAGTGATTCAATTTGGAGTGGAATGTGGTTATTGTGCCACGGGTCAAGAATTTAATTGTATGCAATTCAAAGTTTATAGGTTTGTTTAAAAGAACTACATTAACATTCAATAAGCAGTTTCAGGTATATGGTATATCCATAAATAAAAAATATGCATATTACATCATATGTGCTGGCAGCCGGCCTAATATTTTTCTTATTTTTCTGTGCAGTGAATGGAAGTGAAAACGGCAGGGGGAGGAGTTCAGCTACAAACTTTTGTTAATATTCAATAACATGTTACGCGACAAGGGTTGGACATGCATATCTTGGGCACTGTATGACACAGGACTGTGGTAACCAAACACAAACTGGGATGGCAGGTAATAAAGAATTTAGGTCATTGCTCTCAACATTGCCTATAAATTTTAAGTAATGAATTAGATTTTTTTCAGTTCAATACCGTATTTACTCACGTATTAGACCCCTTTTTCCCCCACTTTTACAGCCAAAAAATGTAAAGGGGGTCCAATATGCGATAACCTCAAATTTTGTGCAGTGAACACACGAGTTCTAGGCTATAAAGAGCTATAAATTGTACATGCAAACATTCTACACTGTTTTTTAACAAACTTAGGAATGTATTTGAGTTATACTGGCTATTTTCATTGGAAGGCAGTATTACTAAATGTAAAAAGTCAATAAATGGTGAACACGACTTTTAAGCCTCCATATAAAGTAAATATAATCCGTTTTAGTTACTCATATCACGTCATTCGTTTCATCTCATTAATTCCTCTGATGAGGTCGACGTCAGGAAGGGCATACGGTTGTAAAAACTCGCTATGAAGATTCGTCTCACTTCATATTTGATCCTGTAGAGAAAAGGGATAAGGGTATCGTATTATCATATTACGGAATATTGATACAAAATAACTCAATAGCCAGTCAATTTGTCTGTCAGTTGAGCAGTAGGCCTACCACATAGTAAACGTGATCACTGCTTTCATTTTAATTGTCTCACGCTGCTTACTTCCCTGCTATCGATGTGTCATCATTCCAAGTGATGTCATCTTCACTGTCATCTTGTCAGCCATGCACTGCAATCAAGACCGAGAGCATTTGAGGTCCCGTCTTTTTGAACCTTTTAAAAATAGTTTTGTTCCCGACTATAGAGTTCAAACTGTGTGAAGCTATTCACAAATGGTTTCTGGAAATGGTCTCTGAAATTCCCAGCTGGTGTATGTGTAGCAGAAGCCATTCCTTCTTAATAAAGCCGTACTGTTGAAAGTGTGCCAAACAACCAGCTGATAACTGCGGCTATTGCAAGCCAGACCCTTATTTTTAAGTACAGGGTGTTTACAAATGAATATCGGAGTTTTAATGCCTTATAATATTGAATACGTTAAACTTACAGTTATACATTATATGTCAAATGAAAGAGCAACTCAAACAGTTTTGTTTGTTGGCACCAGTGCGCATGTACGTGCAATGGTTTCGCCGCAATCCGCTAGACAGCGGTAGTAGTACGTCGTTATGCCAGTGAGGTGGTGCACCATCTTGATGGAAAATTAAGTTCTCTGGCTCATTTTCTTCCAACTGAGGGAAGAGCCATTGCTCTAGTGTATCGAGGTAAGAAGTACCAGTTACAGTACGTTCACCATAAATGAAAGGCCCATAAACCTTTCGCCGGGATACGGCACAAAAAACATTCACTTTAGGGGAATCTCGTTGCGTTTGTACCAACTCGTGAGGATTTTCTGAGCCCCAGATGCGCACATTATGAGTGTTTACATGTCCACTAAGGTGAAAGACCGATTCATCACTGAAAACAACACGATTCATAAACTCATAATCATGTAACAACATGTCGTTTGCGAAGTTGGCACGTAATCTGTGGTCTGCCGGCTTTAGAGCCTGTAATAACTGTTAATGGTAAGGACGTAGCTGTAAGAGTTTTCTTACAACTTTCCAAACGGTCGACGCAGGAAGTTGTAATTCACGACTAGCCTTCCGGACTGATTTCTTTGGGCTACGAGTGAATGACTCTCTCACTCGCTCAACAGTCTCTTCACTTAATCTTGGTCGTCCCTTGCTCTTCCCTTTACAAAGGCAACCGGTGTCTTCAAACTTATGATACCATCTGTGAATGTTATTATCACTTGGAGGATCACAACCGAACTTAATGCGGAACGCACGTTGCACAGTAACTACAGATTCTGTCTTTGCAAACTGCAAAACACAAAAAGCTTTCTGTTCACTAGTCGCCATCTTTGCTACTACCGCTGTCTAGTGGATTGCGGCGAAACCATTGCACGTACATGCGCACTGGTGCCAACAAACAAAACTGTTTGAGTTGCTCTTTCATTTGACATATAATGTATAACTGTAAGTTTAACGTATTCAATATTATAAGGCGTTAAAACTCCGATATTCATTTGTAAACACCCTGTATATTTCTTGCTTGTTCCCTACATTTATCACATCAGGATTTATCTAAACAGCTGTAAATGAGATAAGGAGACCTCATTGTTTAGGTTACGTATGCTATCGCCCGGATAGTGCCAAGTTCCACGACGGAAAGAATAAAAATAAATAGTAGGAAAGTTTGCCGCATTTCTGGATATCTACAGTTGTGGCGGTAATGCATTCATTATCATAATGTTTATTTTTGATAGTTCGTTGTCTCTCATTTTTTATTAACGCATGCCCTAGTATGTTTTGTTTGGAGTCTCCAAAAATCATTAAAAGGAAGTGGGGACTTAAAAAATCAATATAAGTATTATTTGTTAGGTACGTTGCCGAGAAAAGCAGTTGTGATTGGATTGCTTTTATCTCATTTTTAATCTACTTCTCTCCCAAAAAACCCTATATTAATAGGCCAAGCAACAACCATGAATATTTCCTAACTAAAGTAAACTTGTTTTCTCATCCCGAGGTGGTGCAGCTCTTTTTTTAGACAGGCCGCCAGTGGAAGGGAGTTACCTGTACCATTTTTACTGCAAATCAACCTTCCTGTCATTCGTAAATCTCTGGCAATATGGTACCGGGAATCGAACTCAGGCTCCTGAGAACGGCAGCTAATTGTGCTAACCATTACGCTGGCGGACATTCTTAATTACAAAACACAGACATAATATATACATGACTGATGCGTGCTTGAAATGCGTGGGTAGAACACAAAACTATCCTCCAATTTGTGCGACGCCATCAGAGCTGCAACAGGCCTACGCTACAGAGGCGGATATTTCTTAACTACAAAACACAGATGTACCGCACGACTTCGACGAGTGTTTTCATTGCATGGGTCGTACAGATGAAACTATTCATAAATTTGTGTGATGTCATATAAGGCTTTTACCCACTTCAAAGCGGAATCGTTCTTCTCTGACGAATTATGTTCGGGGGTCTTGTACGCAAGATTTTTTTTTTTCATCTCGGAAAGCCAAGGGGGTCTAATACACAAATAAATACGGTACTTTCTTAAAATGTGTAACTGGTCATATTGTTCTTGTTACATAAAAGGTATGTTCATTTGCTGAAAACTCTGCTAAAATCTTCAACAAAATGGTTTACAATTTAGAATGTTGTGCTTGTTTCTCCTCACCTATACCTATTCCACTAGGATTCTCAGCATAAGCACAAGCTAACACTAAGAAGGCTAATGACATATTTTTAAAATGCTCTTACTAATCTAAGACTGAACACCATCAATCTCACTCACATCCTGCACTTATTTTACAGAAAGAACACCAAATACTATAAGGCCAGATGGAACACTACTCACCAACGATTCGCTGGGAGGTGACAAGTACTCCAACTGTTCAGCCACCCATTTGAAGTTCCTCTTAACAGTATCCAGATCTTCTTTGGTCACAGTGGTGAGGTTACGGTAGACTTGCTTATCCTTCATGAGTCGCTTGTCACCAGACGGCCACAGTCGCCACGAGTCACTATCGATTACATCAGCCACAAGGATTTCACCTAGAAGAAATGATTTAGGCTAAGTATTTAGGGCTGGTATTTACAACAGGAAAAGGAATCACAGGGTCAAGTGCTGTGGAGTACTGGGTGGGGTGTGCTGTGAGCAAGTGTACTGCTGTGGAGCACTGGGTCAAATGCTGTGTGCAAGAGTACTGCTGTACAGCACAGGGTGGAGTGTGCTGTGAGCAAGTGCACTGCTGTGGAGCACTGGGTCAAATGCTGTGTGCAAGAGTACTGCTGTGAAGCACAGGGTGGAGTGTGCTGTGAGCAAGTGCACTGCTGTGGAGCACTGGGTCAAATGCTGTATGGAAGTGTACTGCTGTGGAGCACAGGGTCGAATGCTGTATGGAAGTGTACTGCTGTGGAGCACAGGGTCGAATGCTGTGTGGAAGTGTACTGCTGTGGAGCACAGGGTCGAGTGCTGTATGCAAGTGTACTGCTGTGGAGCACAGGGTCGAGTGCTGTATGGAAGTGTACTGCTGTGGAGCACCGAGTCAAGTGCTGTGTACAAGTGTACTGTTGTGGAGCACAGGGTCGAGTGCTGTATGGAAGTGTACTGCTGTGGAGCACCGAGTCAAGTGCTGTGTACAAGTGTACTGTTGTGGAGCACAGGGTCGAGTGCTGTGTGCAAGTGTACTGCTGTGGAGCACTGGTGGAGTGTGCTGTGTGCAAACGTGGGAGAGTTTGACAAGGTATCAGCAAGGGACAATGAACAAAGTGTAGAGACCGTGTATACAACATACAGAATTGTGAGACTATGCTCTGCACAGCCGTGAACTAAGTGGCTGTAATAATCTACAGCAAGTATAATTGTGGAACTGCCTTAGAATATAAGTGACAGTATGGGAACTATGTGTAATTGTGTTTCTGTGAAGCATTAGCAGAAACTAATGAATTTTACGTCACAGAATTTAATGCAGTGCGGCGAGTGTTCATTCCGTTGAACTGAGTCTGTAGTTCTGTTCTGTCTGTCGTTCAGAGTTGAGTCTCTCGTGTCCAGCTGCTGTAAAGTGAACATTGTGTCTTTGGTTCAGCATGGGGGAGTTCAATGAGGGATCAGCGAGAGACAGTGAACAAAGACTGTTGTGAGAATTGGAACAACTCTGGGACATACAAACCTTTGTTATCCACACCAAATTCAATCTTCATATCAATGAGTGCACAATCCCTTGTAGCCCATGCTCTTTCCAATACCTCGAACACCAAAACAGTGGTTTTTCGCATTATATCCACTTCATCTTGACCAATTGTTACACCGTTCAATTTGAATTTTGCCGAAACAATTTGTTCTTCAGACCACTGAGGATCATGGTTTTCATCATCCTAAAAAGAGATAGAATTGCAGTATTAGTAACTTCACTGTATACAGTTTGGTTATAGTCCAATACAGGGAGATGGTAACAGTATTACATGCAATGGATTCCTCTTTTGTTATGACTTTCAGACCCGGTTTCATCAAGGAAGGTAAATATACTCTAACACTGGGTTTTAACTCATTCTTGCAAGTCATGCGTTTCACAAAGCTATTTTGGCAGAGGGTTAACTAACACTGTATTAACTCTCGCTGGAAGGAGCTATCATACCAATCAAGAAAGTGCAACTGAAAATGAGAGGGTATGAACACACGTCTAAAGCGATTCTTTTGTTTAATTTTTGCATGGTATTTCCTTTTTCTTCCACACTTCTGTGGTACCCTGAATTATTCTTTCATAATAGGCCTGATAGCAGTGATTAAAAAAATGGAAGAATTCAGAAGAAAAACAAGAGGCACAAATTTTGTGCTTTATAAAATATATAAATCACAGAGATAATCACGTAGTCACAAAGTATCAAATGCATTACAGAATGTAAGGAGACTGACAGTGTCAGATAAAAAGAAAACGAGGACACACGGGAAGAAATTGGAGGAGAATTTAACAGCATTGGCCACGTGTCAGTGCTAACCAGCAAGCAATTTAAATAGTTCTACAAAAATATTAATGCTATAGCTGCAAACACTTTAAAGATCATTCTGCTGAGCGTAGCTTTTGATACCCTAATGCTGCCTCTGACCACCCTGTGGTGTAAAATCTTAATGCAATTAATACCTGCAATATAGGAGAAAGAGGCTTGTTTCTGTCTGTTGTGTATACTAACACTACATTCCAGTATACAATTACATTGTGGAAAAATATAATGTGAACTCTGTCACCATCTACGGACTGTTAGTGGGTGCAGAGGTACCATACGCGGATGATGGCCGAATTGTGGAAGGAAAGCTATCCAGCCACGAATGCCTAGGTGGCTGTGCACGGGACTGCATCTTTTAAGGACCATTTATATTCAAAAACATAAAAATCGTACAATACTGTGTCTTGTGGCAAACCCGTTGAGGGTCAATTTCCTAAATAAAGGATTATATATATAAAACCTCTCACAAATTTCCTTAGATAGATTTTGAAAATAGCTCCTCCTATAGGCCTATTTCTGTTAGGAACACCATTTAACATATCTGAATAAAGCAATTCTGTATCAATATGACATATGACAGGGTACCGAGGGAAAAGATGTTCGCTATACTGGGGGACTATGGAATTAAAGGTAGATTATTAAAATCAATCAAAGGCATTTATGTTGACAATTGGGCTTCAGTGAGAATTGATGGTAGAATGAGTTCTTGATTCAGGGTACTTACAGGAGTTAGACAAGGCTGTAATCTTTCACCTTTGCTGTTTGTAGTTTACATGGATCATATGCTGAAAGGTATAAAATGGCAGGGAGGGATTCAGTTAGGTGGAAATGTAGTAAGCAGTTTGGCCTATGCTGACGACTTGGTCTTAATGGCAGACTGTACCGAAAGCCTGCAGTCTAACATCTTGGAACTTGAAAATAGGTGCAATGAGTATGGTATGAAAATTAGCCTCTCGAAGACTAAATTGATGTCAGTAGGTAAGAAATTCAACAGAATTGAATGTCAGATTGTTGATACAGAGCTAGAACAGGTCGATAATTTCAAGTATTTAGGTTGTGTGTTTTCGCAGGATGGTAATATAGTAAGCGAGATTGAATCAAGGTGTAGTAAAGCTAATGCAGTGAGCTCGCAGTTGCGATCAGCAGTATTCTGTAAGAAGGAAGTCAGCTCCCAGACGAAACTATCTTTACATCGGTCTGTTTTCAGACCAACTTTGCTTTACGGGAGCGAAAGCTGGGTGGACTCAGGATATCTTATTCATAAGTTAGAAGTAACAGACATGAAAGTAGCAAGAATTATTACTGGTACAAACAGGTGGGAACAATGGCAGGAGGGAACTCGGAATGAGGACATAAAGGCTAATTTAGGAATGAACTCTATGGATGAAGCTGTACGCATAAACCGGCTTTGGTGGTGGGGTCATGTGAGGCGAATGGACGAGGTTACCTAGGAGAATAATGGACTCTGTTATGGAGGGTAAGAGAAGTAGAGGGAGACCAAGACAACGATGGTTAGACTCTGTTTCTAACGATTTAAAGATAAGAGGTATAGAGGATTGTGGCGACGTTTAGTAAATTCTCAGAGGCTTGCAGGCTGAACGCTGAAAGGCATAACAGTCTATAATGATAATGTATGTATCCAACACATGATTTACAGCAGACATTTTAATTTTAGCCTTGAGCTAATAGTTTAACCCAGGTGAAAGGAGAGGTTAACTTAACTCGGACCTTAACCTAGAGTTAAAACTAGCCCTCCTTGATGAAACAGAATTAATAGTCAAATTCAGAGTTACAACTGTATAACACACGGTTAAAGTTTAACCCACGTTGATGAAACTGGGTCTTAGACACATCTCAACTGTAGTTGTGCATTTGATTTTAGTCCTTTCACACCCTGCTCATACATATGTGTAGGTCAGGAACACTTTCCGATTTCATATTTCCTGCTAGACACTTTAAACCTGTACCACATGTTTCTGTAGGCTTTGCACTCTCTCTCTGTTTCAACTGGTTACACGTTCCAATAATTGCCAAGGAACTGCAGCACTTGGTTGAAAAATGTTGATGTGCATCTGTCCCTATCAAATTTATAGTTTATTTTACAAAATAAAAACGAACATCTGAAAAAAACCACCCACACAATTTTGCTTGTCAGGACTTAATTCACTACTTTTTTCAACAACAAATAATCAACTCAGTACATGTGAATATACGTATGTACATGATCAAATGTTTTATTTTACAGTGTGGAAAGATTTAAAACAATTAAAATCTTTGTTCAAACACAAGTATATATTACATTTCTTGCACTGAGTATGAGTTTTGCTTTTACAGTTCTTTTGGCAGCAGCACCTTGCCATCAGACCTAAAAGAAAACTGGAGGTGTGAATTTTTCTTTGTACGTCATAAACTTACTAAAATGCTCTTGAATACGTCTGTTTATAGTTTATTTTATAAAATAAAAACTATCATCTGAAAAACAGCACCCACACAATTGTGGGTGTCAGGACTTAATTCACTACTTACAAAACAAATTCAGCTCAAATACATGTGAATATACACACGTACATGATCAAATGTTCAATTTTACAGTGTGGAACAATTTAAAACTATTAAAATCTTATACATTACATTCCATACATAGAGTATAGGTTCTGAGTTTTCAGTTCTTTTGGTGGCAGCACCCATCACTTCATATGCATTGCCTGTAGGGAAACCTAGTCCGCACAATTGTGCATATCAACTTTCAAAACCTCATGGTATTTGACCATTGACCATTTATATTGGTATTATAAAATTACTCATTCAGGACAAATATTTCAGGTTTTCTATGGGAATCAACATCTATATCATCAGATGGCCAAGCAGGCATCAATTTTTGGTAATGAGACAAAGTCTCTCATAGTGCATTGGCACTGCCGGTGGCTCCAAGTACCCTACGCAGTGGCCTCCACGGTATGCACTAGCCATGTGTCTTGGTGGGTGTGCTAAGTACCAACTCATGAGCCCAACTTAGCACACGGGGACAAAACGCCGGCAACAAGGAATGAGTTAGCTGGAAAATTTATAATGTCCAATAACAGACCATTTATATTGGTATTATAAATTTACTCATTCGGGAAAAATATTTCAGGTTCCCTATGGGAATCAACATCTATATCATTCATTTCCTAATCTAATATTACCTGTGTCACCTGACTTTGTTCGACTGCACTCCATTACTTTTGTTTTGGACTTATTTATTTTCATCTTGTACTTCTTACCCAAGACTCCATCCATACCATTCAGCAATTTCTCCAGATCTCCTGCAGTCTCAGATAAAATAATATCATTGGCAAATCTCAAGGTTTTAATTTCCTCTCATTGGATTGTGATTCCCTTCCCAAATTCCTCTTTGATTTTCTTTATGGCCTGTTCTATATAAACATTCAAAAGGAGGGGAAACAAACTGCACCTTTGCCTCACTTCTTTCTGGATTGCTGCTTATTAAAAAAAAAAAAAATAATAATAATAATAATAATCCCGTGTGGGGATTTACCGGTTACCTCCATCGGGCGCGTCCCATTGGAATTGGGGAAGCTCGCTGGCTCTGCCGCCAGCAGAGTCAGAGGGTAGTAGGGAAATAAAATACCACCGTAAAAAAAAAACTGGTCCCTTGCCAGGGTTACGGCGAAGACTGGTAAAAGACCAGAAGCCAGAAAACATGAGGTAACCTCTAGGGCTAACAACCCTAGTTGTAAAAGGATGGGTACCCGTCCAAAGCAGAGTCAAGTCAAAATGCATGATGGCACAACATTTCAAGAAACATACCCCAGGGGGGTAAATCTTCGGATAAATCCCTCGTCGTGAACGCCACGGCGCACGAGTCTCATTTGGATTCTGGGGGAGACTCGACATCATGCAAGAGACGAGTCGGAGCGTCTCGGTGTAACCCGAAGAGTCAAAAACTCAGGCCAAAATCTAAAACCTTTCTAGCAACTTTCAACATAAATTCTCTTACACAAACTGGCAAGCTGAAAACCCTCACCAAAGCTCTTCACGAAAATCAGATATCCATAATGGCCCTACAGGAAACAAGGTACCCAGATGAAGAGATTTTTGAATCCGAAGGCTACCGATTTTTCAAGAGCAAAGCACAAAGAGGAATCCTCAATGGAGCTGCGATGCTTGGAACCGCGTTTGCTGTTAGAACCAAGATCCTTAAATCGGTTGCAAATTTCGAACCTGTGAATGACAGATTGTCTATACTCACAATTAAATGCACGAACAAAACCTACGCCCTAGTTAACGCACATGCTCCTACAAACGATAAGAACAAGTCTGATTCAGACGAAGTTGATACTTTCTGGGACCTACTGGATGATAAATTAAACAAAATCCCCAAACACCATGTCAAGCTTCTTTTGGGTGACTTCAATGCCCAACTAGGTCGTGAGCAGAAGTACAAGAATGTTATAGGAAATTATCCTGCTCACAAAAGAACCAATCCCAACGGCAAAAGACTGGTGACCATTTGCGAAAATCACAACCTGCAGGTCATGTCGACCCACTTTCGCCATCTACCCAGAAAGCAAATGACTTGGCGTTCTCCCGTCCAAGCTCTTGGAGAGTTCCAAATTGATCATGTTGCAATCTCCAGGAGAAACAGCCCTGAGATTATGAATGTCAAGGTAAAGAAAGGCATCAATGTGGCCTCAGATCATTATATGTCTCTTATCAAATTCAAACCAATTCCCGCAAACACAAGGAAGACAACCAAACAGATCACACGCTTTGACAATGATAAACTTCGGCAAAGGGTCGAGGAGTTCCAGGAGAAGGCTAGACCAAATGACTGTGAATTTAACAACGCCAAAAGTCTCCTTGTTGAGGCCGCCAAAGACGTTGCAGAAATCAAGAGAAGCAAAAAGCGTGCCTGGTGGAATAGTACCTGTGAATCAGTCCTCCAAGAAAGACTCAATGCGTGGAAACAGTACTACTCTACGAAATCAGAAAATGATTGGGAAACCTACAAAACCCAACGTGCTGAAGCAGCTACGGTGTTCAGAACTGAGAAACGTAAATACAAAAAATCTCTCATTGAAAAGATAGAACAAAACTTTAGGAAGAATGAAAGCAGAGAGTACTACAGAGCCATCAAACGCAAACTCACTGGCTATAAACCACCATCTCTATGCTTTGAGCGAAAGGACGGCACACTGGCAACATCAAATGAAGAAAATTGCAGCATTCTGGCAGATTACTTCAAGAATTTACTTAACTGCTCTAAAACGCAAAGCGCCATTGAGACCAAGGAACCCTTACTCAGGTACCCAGATTCCAGACCACCTGACAGAGATGAAATCAAGCACCACATTGCCCGTCTCAAAAATAACAAAGCGCCGGAGGAAGACTCAGTAGTAGCAGAACTATGGAAACATGCCCCAGAGGAATCACTTGATATCTTGCAAAAGCAAATAGAAGAAATTTGGAACAAGGAGACCCTACCCGAAGATTGGAAAATAGCTTTGATCCATCCATTACACAAAAAAGGCAGCATGAAGAACATCAACAACTACAGAGGAATATCTTTGCTACCCGTGACTTACAAAATTCTATCACTTGCCATCCTGGAGCGTTTGGAAGCACAAGTCGAACATCAAATAGGTGAATACCAAGGAGGGTTCAGAAAAGGTCGCTCAACAGCTGAACAGATCCAAAATCTCAAAACGATCATCAGATATTGTACACTAAGGTCCAAGCAGTATGTGTCTGTCTTTGTGGACTTTAAGAAAGCGTACGACTCCATTGACTGGGAAGTCCTGCTAAACATCTTAAATGAATTTGGAGTTGATTTGAAACTGCTGGCATTAATTAGAGCCACCCTGACTGATACAAATTCCAAGGTGAAGTTCCACGGATGTCTCTAGCATTCCTTTGACATCAAAACAGGAGTCCGACAAGGTGATGGGCTATCCCCGATACTCTTCAACTGTATTCTTGAAAAGATCATCAGAACCTGGCAGGTGAGATTACAGGAAACCAACTACAGTCCATTGAGAATAGGAACCAAATCCAAGGGGATCGCAACAGACTGCTTAGCATTTGCCGATGATATTGCTGTTCTCTCAAACGACATAGAAACCGCTAGAGCTCAAGTTGAAATTTTAAAGGAAATTGCCGAACAAACTGGTTTACAGATATCGTTTGAGAAAACAGAAGTAATGACTAACATCAAAGAGGCTCCACCAAAACTCCATACAAAATACGGGGACATCGCCCGAGTGGACAAATTCAAATACCTGGGTGAGATCATCATGAAAAATGGACTGGACAAAGAAGCACTTCAGGAGCGAGTACGCAAACTGGAAATAGCCTACCAAACATCCCGCACAATCTACAACAAAAAATGTCTTTCCCAAAACACCAAGATACGTCACTATGAAACAGTTCTGAAGCCAGTAGTTCTATATGCAGCCGAAACCCTGTCTCTAAATGCCAACAAAGGACTCCTTGAAGAACTGGAGAAAAGAGAACGCAAAATTGTGAGAGGAATCTTGGGATCAAAGTACAGAAATGGAATCCATCAAAAGAGATCCAACAAGGAAGTCTACAGCAAAATAGAGAAAATTACCGACACAATCAGAAAAAGACGGGCACGATTTTACGGTCATCTGAAAAGAATGGACAGAAGAAAGTTAACTAAAGAAATCTTTCACTTTTTTGATTCAAACCCCAAAACCACAATTCCCTGGTTTAGAAATACCAAAGAAGACCTGCAAATGCTACATATCTCAGCTGAAGACGCCCTTAACAGAGATCTCTTCCGCAAGAAAATATTGACGAATGGGCTAAACCGAGACGAGCAACCGAAGGGAAGACATGGTACCCCTTGGACAGAGGAGCGTAAACAGGCCCACTCACAAAGAATGAGGGAAATTTGGGCTCTAAAGAAGGCGAAGTTCAGTGTCAAATGCAGCAAGACTTAACGTGGTCCTTGATGGCCTCAGCGAATTATATAATAATAATAATAATAATAATAATAATAATAATAATAATAATAATAATAATAATAATAATAATAATAATAATAATTGTACCGGGCGGTACACCCCTACGCCGCAATTTTAAATCTTGCGCCAATAAATCCTCCTCTACAGGAGAAACTCTGAACTTTAAAAACTGGATCAATTCATGAGTTTTCTCAGAAGATGTCACTACTGTAAATTTTGTGATTACGAAGTTATCAATACTGTGTGGATTTCACCTTGTTTTGTTTTCCATTGATCAAGAAGTGTGGACATTCTCTCATAGATGTCACTACCTAAAAACTATGATCATGCACCCTGGTGCGAAGTGAATGAGCCTTCTTGAAGAAATTTTGTATTCATAAGTTTTGTCTTTACTAAATTTCGTTCTTTTATTTGTGGGTTGGCAATATTAATCTTTCTTTCTGCCAGTTTTGAAGTTAGCCAATCAATAATTTCTGTAATTAATTTTTAGCCCATCCCGTGTTTCTTCTTTGATTGAATGTGTAACTTTAACCAACCAATAAAATTGAGTGGGTGTGGCTGTTTTATTCATGAAAGGTCTCGAACCTTCCCCGAGGGTTTAAAAACTGCTGATTTTCACGACTCTTCGCCACTTCATCAACATCTAGCTTAGTGTATGGACATGTAGCAGGAGGCAGGAAGCGCCTCTTTCATCAGTCAGCAGCCCTTCAATAAGGTAATGGCCATTTAACATCTTTATTTCTTGCTAGCTCAGCAGTTTAACCCGCGGGGAAGGTCCGAAACCTTTTACAAATGTAACCTATCTTTCAAAATGTAAATTCTGCCGGCTTATGTAAAACTTAAATCTGTAACAGTAATTCGGGGATAGAGTGTGCTTTACCCTCTCGAGCTCGCCTTCATTTTGTCTTGAGATGACTACGTTTTGGTAACTGATATTTTTTTTCTCTTCCTTAAAGTATTAAATTTTCTTATACGAGTCACCTCCATAGTGTGGGAATAGCCCCTGGTTCTTCGGCCTAGTGCCTTTTAGGTTTTAAAATGTGTATGTAGGAGTGCAAGTATACGCCTCCATTCCTTTTGGTATTCCGGGCCATTTACTTAATCTGTTCTTTTCCTGCTAAGGCCCAGTAGATTGGGTACAAGATACCCCTGTGTCATTGCTGTAACTTGTGCCTTAATGGCAATTAATTGCAAAATCTGACATTGCCTTAAATAGGCTTTTTGAAAACTGAGAGCGCGTCTGCTCTTTTCTGGTATTGTAAGCAAGCTTCTGGCAGGCTTGAGGTTAAAAGTTGGGAGCAAGTATTAGGGGTTTTCTGCCCTTTGGTAAATATGTGTTTGTGAGCTGTGAGCTCAGAAAAGGTAAAGTGAAGGCTTGAAGCCTAAGTTCTGTTATACCACCAATCTTGTCGTTCCTAGACTTAAATTTTGTTACTGGTACCTTGTTAGTTGTTGTTATTGGTTAAAGTTGAAAATTCTATGTGAAAATTGATAAGTTTTGCTATTTTGAAAATATAACCTTTAATTAAATTTTAATTCACATCTCGGCTTTGTAGTTAGACCCATTCCAGCCCGCACCTTCTTTCACCTCTGCATTCCATGGGTAACCCCGTAATAATAATAGTTATTATAATAATAATAATAATAATAATAATAATAATAATAATAAAAAACAGACAGCCAAAATTCAAGTTGGGGAAAATATAACAGCACCTTCAAATAAAACCAGACCGAGCCATGATTGAATCTGCCAAGTTGGACTCAGAAAGCCACCACCTTAACCGTCTGAACCACTCAGCTTGGGTAACCTAGATACTTCATAGAGCTCAACACGTCTGCCTATAAGGACACATACGATGACCATCACATGGAGTAAAAAAAATCATGCATGATTTTCAACAGCACATGCCATTCAGCTCTAACTAGAGCTTGCCCTGTAGACAAAGCTTTCCAAACATCCCTGTCTTATAATCAAGATAGTAAGACAGAGATGTGTTGTAGAACAGAAATGTCAGCTGTTCTGCACGTCATTCATAACTTCTGTACAAATGTTATCCAATGGACAGCTTTCTCACTGATGTGCATAACTTAAGAACATGTATTTCTATAATGCAAATGATTGGACCAATACTACTCTGTAATTGTCTAGAATTAGATTAAACACTTAAGGCAGATCTTTTGAACATCAGGAAAGCATCACACAAATAAACGCATGACCAACAGTCTATTAACACATTGGAGACCGTGTCTTAAGGTGGCATATGGGCAGGCAGACCGCCATATTTTGAAGGTTTTTAAAAAATTGTAGAAAATACTAGGTAGTTTGCAATTGTATTATGTATATATTATCAAAAAATTAAAAGTGTCTATTCTACAGATTAAAAAGTTGCATTAAGATCTATTGAATACTTTTCACATTACATATTTTCCAATGGTATGCCTTTTGCAACAACAAAAAAAGTCTGTCAAAAAAGTCTTACATATAATAATCTTGTGAGTGGAATATTTTGAATCATTCAGGGACACAAAGTGCTACATAACAAATTGGATACCACCAGCATGTCACTTTTCTCGTTACTTTGCCATTTTCCTCTTTTCCTTTATCTGCACAGGCTTTGCAAGTGCATCCAAATCACCAAAATTACTCGGCGAATGTGAATCAGTCCCTGCCTTTGAATTATCATCGCTTGCGTCACTTCGTTCTAAATGAATCTCCAGTCATATGAAGATCATGAAACATTAGCTAAATAAACTACAAAGTGCAAAATCACACCTGGGTGGAACATGATAGAATACCTTCATGACTAACATGAGGTTCGAAATCAGGATCTAGATCTGAATCATCTACCTCTTCTTCTGAACCAGTCATCAAAAATCTCTATAATTCCACTTTCTTTCAATAATCCAATCATGATAGCAGAAACAAAACGCAGTCTAAACACTTCGCACAATGTAATCAAAACTCTGAAAGCGCGCGCTTTGAACGGCTGGAAGCGAGGCTGGAAGCATGCATGGAGTGTAGAAGCGAATTTGATCAAAAATAAGCTGCTATAAGTTCAAGAAAACAGCGGCAGAGAACACGAACGCACGGTATAGCTGTTATACATTGTTTAAAAAGTGGTAGGTATAGTTTCCGCCCGATTCTCGTCGTGGCTGTGTTGACAATATAACAAATACGAGGGCCCGAGTTAGCCTCGGGCGCGGTCAGTCTGCGCTGTTACACCACCCCGATGCACACTCGGGCTCGGTCTCCAATGTGTTAAGAGCCTTATTTATCATATGTTTACAACTTAAGTAAAATAATCTATATACTGTATCTTTATAAAAATGTACGTATGTATGTAAATGACACATTTGCTCCTAAACCACTGGAGCAATTTCAACCAAACTTGGTACACTTATGACTTATTATCTGGAGATGAGCACTGTGGGAGGGGAGGGGGTAAGCCATCCCTAACACCCTTACAGGTGAGGGGTCAGGGGGTTTAGGTATACAAATAATCAAAATTAATGTCGAATCCATAGTTTTTGGGGTCGCTGAGATGAATAGTAACACTGGATTTTTTAAAGTCCAAGTTCATCCTCCTTTGGAATAGGGGCTGAGAAAGGGTGAAAAAATAAAATAACCAAAATTTGATTGGCAAGATTATGGATGTACAGTATGTGTACATGTGTATAGAATAGCTGTCAACTAAATTTGGTGCAAATATTACGTACTATCTGTGAAAAATGCTGTGGGGGGGGGGGGGGGGGAAGACACCCCCAGAACCTCCAGGGGAGGGGGTGAAATATAAATATAACTAAAAAAAACCTATATTAGTGTCAAATTCATAGTTAAGAGGACTATTGGAGCGATTTTAACCAAACTTGGTACAACTTGGTACACATATGACTTACTATCAGAAGACTAACTGCATAGGGGTAAGACACCCATAGCACCCTTAGTGGTGGGGGATGATGGGGTGAGATATAAAAATAATCAAAAATAGTGTTGTATCCATAGTTTAATAATAGATTAATAGTGACACTCTGGATATTTCATAGTACAAGTTCAGACCCCTTTGGCATTGTGGGTGAGAAAGTATGGGGGGAAAAATGACCAAGAATATGGATGTATGTACGTATTGTATTTTCCAGCATAGCTGTCAACTAAATTTGGTACAAATATTACTTTAACTTACTATCTGTGAAAAATGCTGTGGGGGCAAGACATCCCTCAAACCCCTAGGGAAGGGGGTGATGGGTAAATGAAACTAAAAACGACCAATAACAGTGTAAAATCCGTAGTTTTCAGGATTAATGGAGTGATTTCATCCAAATTTGGTAAACTAACGACTTACTATCAGGGAACTAACCACGTGGGGGTAAGATACCCCTAGCACCCCGGGGTGCTAGGGGTAATAATAAAAATTTCATGTGGCTATTTCTAGCCGAGTGCAGCCCTTGTAAGGCAGACCCTCTGATGAGGGTGAGCGGCATCTGCCGCATGTAGGAAACTGCGTGTTACTGTGGTGGAGGATAGTGTTGTGTGTGGTGTGCGAGTATGTTGGGGACAGCACAAACACCCAGCCCCCGGGCCATTGGAATTAACCAATGAAGGTTAAAATCCCCGATCCGGCCGGGAATCAAACCTGGGACTCTCTGAACCAAAGGCCAGTACGCTGACCATTCAGCAGAGTCAGACATAGGGGTGAGGGTGAGGGGTTGAGAGATAAAAATAATCGAAAATAGTGTTGAATCCATAGTTTTCAGGGTCGCTGAGAATAATAGTGACATTGTGGATATTTTAAAGTTCAGCCCCCTCTGGCATATGGGATAAAAAGAAAGTGTCCAAAATGAACAGGATAATAGACGTATGTATGTTCCAGCATAGCTATCAACCAAAATTGATGCAAGTATGACTTACTATCTGGAAAATATACTGTACGGGTAAGATACCCCTAGAACCACTAGGGGATGGGGTGAAATAAAAATATAACTCAAAATGACCAATAATAATGTCGAAGCAATGTTTTTCGGGACTCCTGGAGTGATTTCAATCAAACTTGGTACACTTATGACTTACTATCCGGTGATAAAACCTGTGGGAGTATGACAAACTTACCATCCATAGGGGTAGGGGTTGGAGGGTGTGAGATATAAAAATAATTGAAAATAGTGTCGAATCCACAGTTTTCAGGATCGCTGAAATGAATAGTGATATTCCGGATGTCGTTTAAGTCCACGCTGAGCCCCAATCGGCAGGTGGGAGGGGGGTGAAAAGGGGGGAGGAAAATAAAATGGCCAAAGTGAAAGAGATTATGGATGTTTGTGTGTATGTTCAGCATAGCTGTCAACTAAACTTTGTACAAATATTACCTATTATCTGGAAAAAATACTGTGGGGGCGAGACATCCCTAGAAAAGGGGTTGAATATACAGTAACCAAAAACAACCTATATTAGTGCTGAATCCATAGTTTTCTGGACTACAGAAGTGATTTCAACCAAACTTAATACACTGGAGACTTATTATCTGGGGACAAAGTGCGTGTAGGTATGACAACCCTAACACGTGTATGGGGTGGGTGGCGGTGAGATATCAAAATAGTCGAAAATAGTGTCGAAGCCATACTTTTTAGGGTCGCTAAAATGAATAGTGACACTCCAGATTTTTTTAAAGTCCCAAGTTCAGCCTCCTTTCACATAGGGGTGAGAAAAGGTGAAAAAGAACATTTCCAAAATGACCAAGAAAATGGACATATGTGTGTATGTTACAGCATAGCTCTCAACCCAAATTGATACAAGTATGACTTACTTTTTTTTTTTTTTTTTTTTTTTTTTTTTTGCTAAGGGCTTTACGTCGCACCGACACAGATAGGTCTTATGGCGACGATGGGATAGGAAAGGCCTAGGAGTTGGAAGGAAGCGGCCGTGGCCTTAATTAAAGTACAGCCCCAGCATTTGCCTGGTCTGAAAATGGGAAACCACGAAAAACCATCTTCAGGGAGTATGACTTACTATCTGGAAAAAATACTGTGGGGGTAACCCACTAGAGTAGGGTTGAAATTTAAAAATAATAAAAAATGACCGATATTTGGGTCAAATCCAAAGTTTCCGGGGTCGCTGAGATGAACGGCGACACTCTGGATGCCATTTCAGGCAAAGTTCAGTCCCAATCAGCAGTGGGGTGAGAATGGGTGAAGAAAAGGAAAGGTCCAAAGTGACCAAAATTATGCATGTATGTGTGTTTCTTCCAGCATAGCCCTCATACAGTACTGGTACACATATGACTTACTATCTGAAAAAAAAAAATACTGTTAGAAGAAAACACCCCTAGCACTCCTAGGGGAGGGGGTGAAATGTAAGAATAAATGAAAACAACTGATATCAATGTTGAACCCATTGTTTACAAGGTTGAACTGTGACACTCTGGATGCTGGTGCAGTCATACTTCAGTCGCAATCAGAAAGGAGGTTGAGAATGGGTGAATGGGTTGCATGTAAGCTTTGGGAAGGCATTCTTTCTGATTATATAAGACATGTTTGCAAAATTAACAACTGGTTTGATAGAAGGCAGTTTGGGTTTAGGAAAGGTTATTCCACTGAAGCTCAACTTGTAGGATTCCAGCAAAATACAGCAGATATCTTGGATTCAGGAGGTCAAATGGGCTGTATCGCAACTGACATGTCCAAAGCATTTGGTAGGGTAGATCATGGGAGACTACTGGCAAAAATGAGTGAAATTGGACTAGACAAAAGAGTGACTGAATGGGTTGCTATATTTCTAGAAAATATCTCAGAGAATTAGAGTAGGCAGAGCTTTATCTGATCCTGTAATAATTAGGAGGGAAATTCCTCAAGGCAGTATTATTGGACCTTTATGTTTTCTCATACATATAGGAAAACACACACACGGAGTGGAATCAGAGATAAGGTTTTTTGCAGATGATGTTATTCTGTACAGAGTAATAAATAAGTTACAAGTTTGTAAGCAACTGCAAAATGACCTTGATAATGTTGTGAGATGGACAGAAGGCAATGGTATGGTGATAAACAGGGTTAAAAGCCAGGTTGTGAGTTTCACAAATAGGAAAAGTCCTCTCAGTTTTAATTACTGTGTTGATGGGGTTAAAGTTCATTGCAGGGATCACTGTAAGTACCTAGGTGTTAATATAAGGAAAGATCTTCATTGGGGTAATCACATAAACATGATTGTAAATAAAGGCTACAGATCTCTGCACATGATTATGAGTGTATTTAGGGATTGCAGTAAAGATGTAAAGGAGAGAGCACATAAGTCTCTGGTAAGACCCCAACTAGAGTATGATTCCAAGGCACCCTCACCAGGATTACTTGATTTGAAAGCTGGAAAAAATCCGAAGAAAAGCAGCTTGATTTGTTCTGGGTGATTTCGGACAAAAGAATTAGCATTACAAAAATGTTGCAAAGTTTGAGCTGGGAGGACATGGCAGAAAGGAGACGAGCTGCCATGGAATAACATTAGTAGACAAGTAAGTCTGAGTGGTGTTTTTTAAAGTAGGAAAGTTGGAATTCAAGAGGAGAAATTGGGGTAAATATCCTTTCATAGGAAGAGGAGTTAGTGGCTGGAACAATTTACCAAGGGAGATGTTCAATAAATTTTCAAATTTTTTGCAATTATTTAAAAAAGACTAGGTAAAAAACAGATAGGGAATCTGCCACCTGGGCCACTGCCTTAAATGCAGATCAGTGGTGACTGACTGATTAATTGATTGATTGTTCCCTCCACCTGCTCTAATTTGTCATTGTGTTCACCCCTGGCAAATGTTCCTTCTTCATAATTACAATTTTCTGTGTCACTTGAATGTTCCCATTCCATTACTTCTGCAAAGATGAGCACAATGAAAGAAACAAACTATGCAGGGATGATAACTAAATAAACCAATATTTTCATGTTTTAAAGATTTTCTTTGAACTGCTTTTTTCTTAATTAGTGAAGCTGCTTCCTTTCTAAAGCCAAGCAGACAGCCACTGATAAGCACGACAAAATGTCTGTTGTAAGAGGAGACAGCCAGCAATCTCCAGTGCTGACCTAGAGGTCATGCTGACCACAGCAAGATAAGAAACTAGATATTAAGTTCAAGGACACAATATTGATTAGAAGCCTACAATAATAAGTAAACATCCCATGATGATCTACAAAGCTTAGTTTTTTGAAGCTGCAATGAATGAAACATGGTCTACCTTCCAGTGAATTTATAAATGAGATTCTATTACCTCTGGCAAATGACTCCATGTCAAATGTTCTACCTTTTCAGCTCCCTTTATCCGACTCCCTGCTGGGTCGAGTAATGGATCGGTGACCTCCATTTCTATCTGTTCCTCTGCCACTCCCCTCTGAATATTCTCAGAACATCAACAACTCTTCTTCACTCCTTCCTTTCACTTTCTGCATCCAGCTTCTCCTTAATGGACCTCTAGGTCTCCTTCATTCAGCGTCCATCACAGCACTGCTCTTGGAATTCTTGTTTCATCCATCCTTCTGATGTGGCCATACCATTTCAGCCCGTTTCTATTCCAACCTGAAGTTTCTCCATTCTCAGGCTATCCTGTATCTTTGTATTCTTTAAATGATCCTTCCTTATTTGGTGTACCATGCTTTACAATTTTTCTTCTCTCAAAAGTTTCCATTTAAAAAAATATTTGGAATATCACAGGAAAAAGGAGTGAATCTTATTACACTGACACTTCACTGACCATGATGATGTTGATGCTTGTTGTTTAAAGGGGCCTAACATCGGCCCATGATTATGTTACAATACACAAACTTTCATGCAGGGTTGAGATATGATTACAAATTTATGGTCATTTGCTCTATCATCCTGGAAGAGGCAATACAGAATAGTGACCTACAGGGACAACTATGGTCCATAACTTTAATACTGGTCGTCGTCGACATCGTCGTTAAATTTGACAGGTTATCTTTCATTTTTTCTTTCTTTATGCTGTATTTTAGCAATGTCTGTTATGCCATGAAAAGAATGAAAACCTACAACCCGTTTTCCAGTCATTGACCGGGTCAGGGATGTAATGAATGAAACATATATAGGCTGTTATTACAATAGGGTCGCCACTCCCATGGTGATTTATTAATGAGTGATAAATGCTATGAAATGATAATGGAGAGTGTTGCTGGAATGAAAGATGACAGGGAAAACCTGGAGAAAAACCTGTCCTGCCTCCGCTTTGTCCAGCACAAATCTCACATGGAGTGACCGGGATTTGAACCAGGGTATCCAGCGGTGAGAGGCCGATGCCTGTTATGCCATACACTACATAAATAAATCAGGTTATCCGCCAGTTTTTCTCTGCTTGTAAGTGCTAAACTGATTTTAAAGATTTTTGTACCTTAACATCTAGGGCATCAGATCCAAGAGAAGAAATGCGAAAGTTCTCCCTGCTCTCCTGAAGTATGAGGATATCAGGTTTTACAAGGTTTGGAATACCCCTCCTCATTGTAAAAGGCAGCTAAGAATGATGTGCCCCCCCCCAGATATCTTAACTCTCTCTGCAAGTAGCAGCATCTATGAGGTCCCTAGTCAAGTCTAGCATGGTTTCCACTTCTTGTACCATGCTCCTCAACATCATCTTTTCTATCTGACCTCATTCAGTTGACACTTGTTGTCTTCCAATCCCAAAGGTATTAGGTCTTTCATTTTTCACCCCCTTCAAGATCTTTCATTTTCTTTTGTCAATACCCTCGTTCTACAAAGGGTCACACCCTTCCATTTCTTTAGAGTTGAGAGAAAACTGTTGCTCACTTGCTGGCCCAACAGTTCAGAGGTAGTAAGTCTGCCTCTTACACAGAGGCTTTGGGTTTGATCCCTGAATAGGTCAGGGATTTTTACCTGGATCTGAAAGCTGATTTGAGGTCCACTCAGCCTATGTGAGAATAACTGAGCAGCTATGCGACGATGAAATAGCAGCCACAGTCCAGAAAGCCAAGAATAACAGCTGAGAGAATTTGTCGCGCTGACCACGCATCACTTCATTATCTACAGGCCTGTGGGCTGAACAGCAGTCACTTGATAGACCAAGACCCATCAGGGCTACAATGTCATGAGGTTTGGTTACCTCGTTGTACTTCCCCTTGTACTGATAGCCATCATTGGACCACAGCCCAACCCTATGGTAAACACAGTGAATTTACCAAGCAGGCTCAGAATGACTAAGACTCGACTTGATATCAGTCTTGTTAGTAATGAGCAAAGTGATAACTCTGTCACTAGTGGTGGCAGCTACAGAGTTTCAATAAAGGGCAACAAATATTGAGGTCATCAAAACCTGTCTACTCATTTTGTGAATGAAATGATGATGATGATGATGATGATGATGATGATGATGATGGTGATGATGATGGTGGTGGTGGTGGTGGTGGTGGTGGTTGTTGTCATCAGCCCATCAGTGCTATAGCACTATGAGGCTAGCTTACCTCATTGTATTTCCCCTTATACTGATAACCATCACTGACGCAGTGCATGTCCCTGTACAAAGGGTACTAAAGGTCTCCCTTGATATACCATCTCAAATCAAATAACCAAGGTGAAATTTTAGGAGTGTGATTGAGTTTAAAGAGTATGTCATACTTTCTGAATACACTTTGCTTTATAAGTAATGTAGGGTACTTTGATGGAATATCCATGACACAACCATTGTTATCTTCTCCTCAACCTCAGCCTTCCTTGTACTGTCCACACAAAGTTATTAGAGATCAAATGTCATCTACGAGTAAATACAGTATTTTAATCCCATCATTAGCATATGAACCTGCCACATATACTTACTTTGAAGAAGGTCTCCTGAATAGGTGGATTGAAGCGATAACCTTCTGGTACTCCCGGTCGCCTCTTGAGGAACGAACCTGTTGCCAAGCGACGTGTCACCCACTCGATGGGAATCATGGCACATTTTTTGGCAATGAAGGCTGTATCACCAGCACTTTTAACATATGCTGTGCGAAGACCTACAAAGATGTTCATATCTAATTACATTCAAATACTGATATAGTGTGCTGCCATGTATAACTAAAAGAGTTCATCATAAGTCATAAGTGTGTAACTCAAGAATATAACAATTTGCTCTATGTCGCACCGGCACAGATAGATCTTATCATGACGATGGGAAGGAAGTGGCCCTGACCTTAATTAAGGTCACAAGGAAACCATGGAAAACCATCTACAGAGCTACTGACTGTGGGGTTTGAACCCACTATCTCCCAGATGCAAGCTCACAGCTGTGTAACTCAAGATACAGTAACATGGATTTAATATAAGAGTACAACAAACCTGTTGCAATTCAAACTTATTTTCTATCACAATTAAATATCAGGATGAAAACTGGCAATGTTAAAGAGTAGTGAAAAAATCTATAAGTGCATTTGTTGGCAGAGAAAAAAGAGATAGACAGATGAATAATTCCTATATCTGTAGCAAAATCATGGCTCAAGGCCACTGCGATGACAAGCAACATCTCTATGTTTGCAAGTAGGGAACCCATGACCTGATCATAGAGATTATGAAAGTGCGGTTGTACACAGTAGTGCAGATTAGGGCATGGAAAGAGAGGTGCCGAGCAAGAGGTAAAAGTACAGTAAGTGCTGGAGGATCAGAAAAGATAAGACACAATGAATACCATGGCAGAATGACAGAATGAGAGAAAAACTCAAGGAAAAAGTTTAAATTATGGAGAGAATGAAAAAAAAGAAAAAGCAAAGACTAAACAATGTAGAATTATGCTCAGTGATTAAAAGTACTGAAGAAAGCTGTTGGTGAGGAAAAGGAAAACTCAGGAAATAATATTATATATAATGGAAACAAATTTATGAACATATCAAGGTTTACCCGAATAGTAGAATTAATATTTATTCATCCATTCATGCCTTTGTTAGTAGAAAAGTTAAGAGCTGATAGCCCTCTCTTACACTTAACCACAAATCAAGTGATATACTGATTGGAAAGACAGACTGGTTTAGAAATGAAACTGGACTAAGACAGAGCAGTGTGCTGTTGCCTCTTTTTGTTTCTAATGGTTATTGATGAAATTGTAAAGGAGACAAAGGGAGATGGAGTTATTACTATTTGCAGATGATATTGTGGTCTGGAGAGCAAACAGCAAAGTACATGACCAACCTGATGCTCTGAACAAGAACATTGAAAAGTATGGTATGAAAATCAGCACAGAGAAAAGCAAGACCATGGTGATGTCAAGAGGAGAAAGAAAGGGAATTGTGACAAATGGTGGTCAAAGTCTTGAAACTGTTGACAGTTTTAAATACCTGGGGAGTGAATTACTGTAATGCAGAATACAAGGCTGGACATGGAGATTAGTAAGTGGGTTAGAACAGGTCAATGCATTCTGCCAGAGTGTAAGAAACCTTGTCTGGAATAAGAAAGTATCAAGGAAGTGTAAAGAGATAATGTACAAAATGTATCATGCACACCCATATTGACTAATAAGGCAGAGACCTAGACAATGACAAGTAGGGAGGAGAGTAGAATTCAGGCCGGTGAAATGAAATACCTAAGAAGTATGATAGGAAAGACAAGGAAAGATAGATGAAGAAATGAAGATGCGAGAAAAGAGATCAGAATGGAAAACCTAAATGAGAGAATGGATAGGAGTAAACTAAGATGGTTTGGACATGAGGAGGAAAGAATACCAAAAGAGATGATGGAGATGAAGTTCATTACCGGTTTACTCCTTGGCATGGAAACTCTCAAATTCCTGATTCTACAGAAGAATATGCGATCACAATTTTACATAATAGGACTGTGTAACAAAAATTTAAAAGGATGGAAACCATTATTCTGGCTTGGGTTTATTGAAACAGAATAAGGAAACTAAACGTACCAAAGTCTCAACAATGCCAGAAGAAGATCAAGGAAAACTGAATTAACAACTCAAGAGTCCATATTGTACATTGTAAGCCAATGGTATAGCAGTGGATCCTGTAAAATCTCTGGAAGTTTAGCAGTGGTGTGCTCAGAAGAAATGTAGAAATTTAAAAAATAAGATGTAGAATACATAAATACATGTAAAATGGCTGCTGTAAAAATAAATCATGAGGCACGAGGACCCAGCATGAAATTTATCAAGAAGCTTCAAAGAGAGTACAAGAGTAGGAAAGATCATAATATAAAACTGGAATTAGAGAGGATAAATTTCCAATTTCTTTTAAATCATTCATGAAAAGACTACATAAGCAATTGATAGGGAATCTGCCACCTTGGCTCCAGCTCTGTATGCATGTCAGTGGTGACTGATTGATTGATGACATCCAAACAGGTTTGAGAATTGGGGAGACTTTATTCCCAGTTCCCAAGCCGAGTATCATCATTAGAAGTCCTAGGAGTCCGAGTACAAATACTTATTAGAAATGAAGAGGCATCTCCGACATGTGCCAAAACATCTCCCTCCTCGTGCTCAAGGTCAGGCGGAAATGATTTTGAAAATAACATTTTTACCCAAAGCATAATTTGTACTTACCAACAGAGTTCAAGATCTCAAACACTTTGCCATTGGTTTGGTTTGAGATGGCTGCCTTGCCCTCCAGCTCGTGAGCCTTTGCACCATCACCAGCAGTAATACGGTCTTTACTCTGCACCAGCACATGTCCAGGAAAACTGGATATATCAAATACTTGCTTTGTCTTCCCCTCGATGACCAACTCTCCCAGTTTGTAACCTTCAACTGAAAATGTTCAGATCTATGTCAATAATCAGCATATCAGTAGCACATTGATACAATAAAATGAATTCAGAACTTAAGTAACGGAAAGGAATAAAAACAAGAGACAAATCACGTCATATAGGCTACAGGGTGGTTGGATACATAGTGAACCAGGTATATGACCATTAGATAAGTAATTTGAAAAAAATAATTTGATACCTGATACCAATGTCAGCTGCTGAAGAAGCCAATCAGTTCGCTTCATGGGCTATTTCAAATGGCTTTTTAGGGTGGCGTTGCTAAAGCTGCAAGTTGCTTGCATTGCATGCGAGTCCGGTCCACTGCAACCATGCCACACGGCTGCTTACGAACATTTCCGTAAATAAACCAATCACTTAACAGATGCTGATGTTGAGAAATGAGCATCAAACACACTATGGATTTGAGCCACTGTCACTGTAGCGTACTTGCGTACTTGCTATGGCGTGATCCTGTCAGCTCTGAAGTCCGTGTTCAAATCCTTCCCCTGGAAAGATTTTTTCTTTGATTGGTGCTCTCAAGCTACATGCAGATTTAGCAACACTGCCTCACAAAGTCCATTTGAATTCACCCGTGAAACGATCTGATTGGCTAACTTCAGTAACTGATCGAATGAGAAAGGTACGAGATACCAAATTATTTTTTTCAAATTAATCATCAATATGACCAACCCTCTAATACTCATATACTTGGTTCACGTAATTTCCGACCATTCTGTAGAAAGAGATATCCTATTATGAGTTTATGTTCTTGGCTCTCTACATTTATAACTAGATATTCCACAATTAACTCATAATTGTCTAGTATTTGAAAGAGGCTTCAATTTAAATACACTGCTGATATCTTTATCAGAGATTTTATTCTCCGTCCCAACTATTATATTAGATACTACCCATATTATTCCATTTTTTTTCTTTTTCAACAACTTTCTTTATGTTACACCGACACAGATATGTCTGAAATGTCATTAACATCTCCCGTATGCAGTTATCAGACTGTGCCTCTTATAAGGGCTTCTGATAAGTTCACCTGCATACACCCCAGCGTCAGTGGGTAGGGTCTGACACATCCCACTCTGATGAGTCTAGTGTCAGACCTAAGACGAAACGCTGGTTAATAGAGCAAACGCCTGAAAAGCCTTACATCTGATATGTTTTTTGACATTTTTGACTTGCTCTATTGGTGAAAAATATCTAATTCCCTCCATGGGAATTTAGAATTTTCCATACAGATATGTCTTACGGTAATGATGAGATACGAAAGGGCTAGGAATGGGGCAGAAGCAAACATGGCCTTAATTAAGCTATAGTCCCACCCAACATTTGCCTGGTGTGAAAATGGGAAACCATGGAACACCATCTTCAAGGCTGCACACAGTGGGGTTTGAACCCACTAAAATACCAGAAATATGGACAGTGGCAGATAGTACCCAACAAAGTCATGTACAAAGAGTTGGAACCCTTTACTGATATTATGCCTACAAGGAGACTGGGATTCTTTGAACACATAATGAGAATGCAGGACTCAAAACTTCTGAAACAACTGGTTCAGTATAACCTAAAAAGGGATGCAAATAGATCAGAAATTGGCTTTACTCAGGTGCAGTGAATGAGCACTCTCCACTTATTTTTGTCCATGTACGTGCCTTCTTCCATAACCTGCTGCAAATCAAGACCACGCCCAGCCAGATCTTTTCTAATCTGACTGATGTCCGGCCCTGCGGTGTAAGGGGCCACGGGGCCGCCTGTCACCCAGCGGCCCCGGTTTCGATTCCTGGCCGGGTCAGGGGTTTTTAATTGTAAATGATTAATATCCCTGGCCTGGGGACTGGGTGTTTATGCCGTCCTTAATGTTCCTTTCTCACATTCAACACTCTACACTTCCGCAATTCCAATTACACACAGGTTCATATCATATGGTGCAAGTAGGGGCAAAAGAACTCTATAGGTTGACGCCCCGAACAAATATCAGATTTACAAAAAAAAAAAAAAAAAAATGCTAGATCCATCTCTTCCTTGGCTGCCCTCTTGATCTTTTGCCTCCTAGTTCATTCTCAAACCACACTCTAGCTATTCCTTGTGGGTCCATTCTTTTGAGACGACCAAACCATTTCAGCCTGACTTCGACACAGATCTCACCAAGCAATTGTTTCACTTGGACAAGATGGTGTATCTTGTTGTTTCTTATGAATCATAGATCTTAAAAACTTCATTTACACAGCTTGTAGAAGACACAACAGAGAAGATAAAATTACATACATTCATATTCATTATAGACCATTATGCCTTACAGCATTCAGTCTCTGTGAATTTACTACATGCCGCCACAATCCTCTATTTGTAACTAGTTCTTTGGCCTCATTTAGTTCTATGCCTCATATCTTTAAATCATTAGGAACTGAGTCTAACCATGGTCATCTTGGTCTCCCTCTACTTCTCTTACCCTCCATAAAGGAGCCCATTATTTTGGAGCCCATTATTCTGCTAGGTGATCTATCCTCCTCCAATTGCCTCACATGATCCCATCACCAAAGCCGGTTTATGCGTACAGCTTCATCCATCGAGTTCATTCCTAACGTAACCTGAATTTCCTCATTCCAATACTCTCCTGCCAATGTTCCCACCTGTTTAAACCAGCAATCATTCTCGCTACTTTCATGTCTTTTATTACTAACATAAGAATAAGATATCCTAAGTCCACCCAGATTTCACTCCCGTAAAGCATACCGTAGTTGGTCTGAAAACAGTCCGATGTAAAGATAGTTTCTTCCGGGAGCTGACTTCCTTCATACAGAATACCGTTGATCGCAACTGCAAACTCACTGCATTAGCTTTACTGCACCTTGAGTCAATCTCACTCACTATACTACCTTCCTGGGAGAACACACATCCTAAATACTTGAAACTATCTACTTGTTCCAGCTTTGTATCCCCAATCTGATATTCAATTCTCTTGGATTTCCTACCTACTGACATCAATTTGGTCTTGGAAAGGCTAATTTTCATCCCATACTCATTGCACCCATTTTCAAATTCCAATATATTAGATTGCAGGCTTTCGACACAATCTGCATTAAGACTAGGTCGTCAGCATAGACCAGACTGCTTACTGCATTTCCACCAAACTGAATCCCTCTCTGCCACTTATACCTTTCCGCAGATGATTCATGTACACTACGAACAACAAAAGTGAAAGATTACAGCCTTGTTTAATCCCTGTTAGTACTTTGAGCCAAAAACTAATTATACCATCAATTCTCACTGCAGCCCAATATTGTCAACATAAATGCCTTTGATTGATTTTAATAAACTACCCTTAATCCCATAGGCCCCTAGTACTGCAAACACTTTTCCCTCAGTACTCCTGTCATATGCTTTCTTTAGATCTATGAAACATAGACATAACTGTCTATTCCTCTCGTAGCATTTTGCAATTATGTGATGCATACTGAAAATCTGATCGTGGCAGCTGCTCTATGGTCTGAAACCACACTGGTTTTCATCCAACCCTCTTAATCACTCATCGCACCCTCCCTTCCAAGATGCCAGTGAACACTTTGCTTGGTATACTGATCAGTGAGATACCTCGATAGTTCCTGCAATCCTTCCTGTTCCCTTGCTTAAAATATATAGGTGTAATTACATCTTTTGTCCAATCAGAAGGCATCTTACTAACACTCCATGCTAATCTTATTATTCTATGAAGCCATTTCATCCCTGCCTTCCCACTAACTTAGGCTATATTTAACCATTTTAGGTGAAATAAATTAAAATGAATTTTTAAGTCTTTGTAAAAATTTAAACATTTTTAAATTTTTGTTTAATAATATTATGTAATGTCCGCCTCTGTGGTGTAGTTGTTAGTGTGATTAGCTGCCACGCCCGGAGGCCCGGGTTCGATTCCCGGCTCTGCCACAAAATTTGAAAAGTAGTACGAGGGCTGGAACAGGGTCCACTCAGCCTCAGAAGGTCAACTGAGTAGAGGTGGGTTCGATTCCCATCTCGGCCATCCTGGAAGTGATTTTCCGTGGTTTCCCACTTTTCCTCCAGGAAAATGCCAGGATGGTACCTAACTTAAGGCCACGGCCGTTTCCTTCCCTCTTCCTTGTCTATCCCTTCCAATCTTCCCAGCCTCCACCAAGGCCCCTGTTCAGCATAGCAGGTGAGGCCGCCTGGGCGAGGTACTGGTCATCCTCCCCAGTTGTATCCCCCGACCCAATGTCTCACGCTGCAGGACACTCCCCTTGAGGTGGTTATCCCTTGCCAAGTCCAAGGGAAAAACCAACCCTGGAGGGTAAGCAGATTAAGACAGAAAGAATATTACGGTATATAATATTGTTCACAGTGATGGACACAATGTGTTAACATATTTTAATTTACTTTAAAACTGTACATAATAGTTGGTGTTTGTTTTTGTAACAAAAGTGGTTTATTAAAATGGTTGGTAAAGTTAAGAGAGTAAGTTACTACATACTGTGTGAGGGAGGTCCCGAGATTTCAGATGCTTTGGGGTTTACACATGGTTTATGAAGTGAGTTTTTTTTTTTTTTTTAAACTATAGAGTAGACCTAGTGTTAAGTTCTCATATCTTTGAGTTGATTCATTCTGTATTTCTTTTGGAAAAAAATGAAGTGACTTATTGTAATTTTCTAAAAAATCAAGCTAATGTTGTTATTTTCTCTCTTTGTGGGGCCTATAGGCTGATGCTGGTGCTACAGACACAGAATGAATACCGAAGGGCACAACGGTTCATAATGATTATGTATGTATATAACAGTTACTGTCCAAACTGAAAAAGGAACAAACTGGCTCGCTAACTAATAACTGACTTAGCATTATATCCTTGGCAGAATTGTCAGCCTTTGGTTCAGAGGGCCCTGGGTTCGATTCACTGCCGGGCCAGGAATTTTAACCGCAAATGATTCATTGCTCTGAGTCGGTGTTTGGGTGTTTATGTTTGTATTAATACAAATCTTCATTTACCCCACATACAGCATAATACCACACTACCAACCACCTTAGAAACACCCAGTAGTCAATACTTCCCTCCACACAGGGTTGGTATCACAAGGGCATCCGACCGTACAACTGGGCCAAATCTATATGGATCGCCAACCTCAAGAAATTGACGGAATAAAAGGCAGAGAGAAGAAGTGCGCTAAATGGTGTAGAATCATTTAGAGAGGAACCGAACAACCTCCGGGTATAAGCCTACTTCTACGCAGATATTTTCAGTATCGCATAATTAATTAAACTCTGAAACCTTCACCGGAAGAATATCCCCTTCCCCTTAGTAACAGTGGGCTGTCCTCTTCCTTCTCACACTTCCTACGAGAGTTAACAAGTGCAAGGTCGACCACAACTCTGAAGGCTACGAGCAAGAGAAGCTTCAATTAACAGGGCAACTCACCTTCAGTAGCCATGTCTCGTATTCGTTCCTCCTTGCCTTCCTGGAAGTTCCGTCGGCAACTAACTGAAGTGGTAGCAAATGCGTCTGATATAATGTACACACACTTGTTGATCAGTCGCCCTGTTTTGTTTTTTTCTTTATGTTCGTCAAGAACATGTCTATCCCCACCCTTCCTTCAGCGAGTCACGTGGGTCAGCTATTCGGTTTTGAGTGGTGCCCGCTGGACAGATATGCACACAGTAAGCTTGGTAGAGAAGCACATGGTGGATTGAGTCAGACAGTGAAGTTCCGGCAGTTCTTGAACGAATATTATAATTGAAGTAAGTATTCTTTGCTATTGTAAATCAAATGTCTGTATGTAGCTGAGCATGCAAATGAATGCTTCTGTGAAGTGAAAATGTATCGTTTGTGTTACATATCATAATATTGGGGTTTTCTTTAGATGTCAACATTTACCGCGTGTTCATGTAGTTGTATAGAAACTGTTAGAATACTATGTTTTCCTTAACACTTGTAGGTATATTTATCTCGTAATCATTACAGTATTATTTTAAATAGATTTCGGGCATGACACGAGGTTACTATTCATACACAATTTCCAAGTAAAACTTGCTACCGACACAGCTGTTGCTGACATACAATTTAGATCGATGCCGCACTCTAGAGGGGGTTGCAGTGATATTACCTGTTATTTATAAAAAAATATTCATTTATTAGATCGATTTTTGTTTGTGAATAGCAGTGACTGTAAACCCCAGTAAGTCCAAGATGTGAGCTGTTCCACGCTGGACCTCAGGTACCGGTACATTTTGGGGGGGGGATTGATATTTAGAAGTGCTTTAAGGGCAAATTTAATTACAATACTTCAAGAAATTCAAAATATGTTTTATACTCATTGCAGATAAATATTATTACAATATTAACCTAACAAGCATAGAAATAATAAAAATTGAACGTCAGTCGTGCACACTTTTCAGAATTTTTGTTGCGAATACCACCTACAGTGTTATGACAGCCTGCTGCAATCCCCTTGTGGCTGGGGGCAATATAATGACAACCACGGTATCCCCTACCTGTCGTAAGAGCCGACTACAACGGGTCCCAGGTGTTCTTAGTTGGGAGCATTGGTTGGCGACTACGGGACCCTTAGCTGAGTCCTGGCATTGCTTCCACTTTCTTGTCAAGGATTCTCACTTTCATCTATCCTATCCGACCTCTTTTGGTCAACTCTTGTTCTTTTCCGACCTCGACGGCATTAGAACATTCGAGGCCTATGGAGTCTCGATTTCATACCCTTCGTGGTCCTTGTATTTCTTTTGCCGATACCTTCATTTTTCGCATTGCCGGGCTCTTTCCGTTTCGCCTCTAATTAGTGTTAATAGAGGATGGTTGCCAAGTTGTATTTCCTCTTAAACAATAGTAACAATAATCACCACCACTTAGCCTACTGCGTGTGATTGGTGGAGAAATTTAAAGTCTGCTTTATACTAATTGCAGATATATTATTGCAGTATAAACACTGAATGAATAACGATTTAAGATATATTGTGCAATTATTTTTAAAATACTTCGGACGTTAGTAGGTATCATATTGGCCCATTGGAGTCATTTTATGCCACTTTTGAATAAGAATCCTCTTATGATTAATGAAAGTTGCTGTGCAACATGCTTAATATCCTCATAGCCAACAAGTGATAGGCTCTTGGTTTTTAATTGTAGGCTTGTTAACTTATCTGACGCTGCACCAAGAAAATGACACCTAATGGTAATACTTTTATTTTTCTGTTCCAAGAATTTCCAGCTTGAAGTTTGGGCCTGTAGTATCTCGTAATTGAAAAAGTGTAAACATTATATTTATACTGTATAATCAGATTCGGGAGCCACCGTGGCTCAGACGGCAGCGCGTCGGCCTCCCACCGCTGGATACCGTGGTTCAAATCCCGGTTACTCCATGTGAGATTTGTGCTGGGCAAAGCGGAGGCGGGACAGGTTTTTCTCCGGATACTCCGATTTTCCCTGTCATCTTTCATTCCAGCAACACTCTCCGTTCTCATTTCATAGCATCTATCAGTCATTAATAAAAATCACTTTGGAAGTGGCGACCCCATCGTACTAATAGCCTATATATGATTCATTCATTTCATTCCTGACCCGGTTTTCATTTTCATTCGGATTTGGTGTGCAGTTCTTTGGGCTGAAGACGTAGTGCGCCACCCCTCGCTCCCTTCTGTATGGTACGAAATATCCCCATTCTTTTTTCAGTTTGTTTGAAAGGTGAGTGCTAAAACTCTTACGATAATTCCCCAAACAGTTCGTGAATATTTAAAATTGGAAAGAGTTAAACTTAAACAATTAATTTTGGTTTGCCTGTATATGTATGTTGATATAATAATGAGGAAAGGGCACGAAGGTCGGAGTGTCTTAAGGAAGTACTGGGAGGACCGCAAAGCCCGAACAATCCCTTCAAAGAAACCTGAACAACGGACTGACTGAAGTGAAGCTATGCGGTCATAAAACAAGAAGAAGAAGAAGGATGATATGAACCATATGTGTACAGTCAGGAAAATATGATACACATCTATTACTCTTCTATATACCTTGGATGCGCATCTGTTTTTTTTATATTTATTTTACAATTGGCTTTACGTCGCACCGACACAGATAGGTCTTATGGCAACAATGGTATACGAATGGGAAGGAAGCGACCGTGGCCTTAATTAAGATACAGCTCCAACATTTGCCTGGTGTGAAAATTGGGAAAACACGGAAAACCACCTTCAGGGCTGCCGACAGTGGGGTTCGAACCCACTATCTCTCGAATGTAAGCTCACAGCTGCGCGCCCCTAACCGCAAGGCCAACTCGCTCGGTCACGTGCTATTGATTGAAACTTTGTTATATAGGCCTAGCGTGATGCTTCAGATTAAACATTAAAAATCCTTTATTGACTTGTCTTTTATATATTCTGATTTCAAGCGACTTTCCTACATTTCTTGGGCCGATGACCTAGCTGTTAGGGCCCCTTTAGACAACAAACATCATCATTATCCTATATTTCTGTTTCTTATTCTGTTAGGGTGAAAACAGAAAATTCACCAGCAATTTGTCTATTCGAGATTATTATTATTATTATTATTATTATTATTAGCTAATGTCATTAACTTTGGACATGTTTAATTTGCTAATATTTCTATTCGAGATGATTATTATTATTATTATTATTATTATTATTATTATTAGCTAATGTCGTTAACTTTGGACATGTTTAATTTGCTAATATTTCTATATTTTTAAAATTTTATTTCTTTTCTGTGGTGCGGGTTCCTAGACTACAGACTAATTCCGGTCCTGATATACACTTATTAGCAACAAAAGAAATGCGAGGAGCCCTCCCAGGGACACATAAGTGGGTACAGACACAGGACATGGTATAAAGAAAACTTCAAAATGTTGCACCACACCTAGCATTTGTTTCAGGATAACAAACCCTCGCAGGATGCACTTAGTACCGTTAGTAGTACGGTGTTGCACCACCCTTTGCACGGAGACAGGCGGCTCAAACGGTCGGGCGTGGAGGCATACAGACGTCGGATGTTCTCCTCTGGAAGGTCCTGCCACGGCTGGCGCAACTGATCCTCCAAATCTGCCGTCGTTTCCGCTGGTCGAAGTTGCCGTCCAGTTTGGTCCCAAACGTTCTCGATGGGCGAGAAGCCTTTTTAGAGACCTTGCTGGCCAAGGAAGCATATTGAAATCACGAAAACAGGTTAGAGATACCCGTGCTGTTGTGAAGCCGGGCATTACCCTGTTGGAAAATGGGGTTGTTGAACTGCACCGGGAAGGAAAGCAAATACGGTCGCAGAATTCCCTGGGCTTATTGTCGCGCCATCAGGGTTCTTTCAGTCACCAGCAATGATGAATCGGAATCGTCGGAAATGACACCTCTCGTTGAGCCGGTGTACCTCTCTACAGTGCAGCTTGAATCATTGCACTGTATCAAGACAGAACCGTGGCTCGTCGTGCTGCACGTTCCTGGCAGAAGTTCAAACGTGCTCGGCGATGCTCAGGTCTTCATGGTGGAAGTCGTAAGGAACGCCGCAACGACATATCTTGTTCTGCTATCTGTACAAGCGTGGCCAACCCCAACTGCATGGCACTACAGCCCTGACGGGCCTTGTCCTACCAAGCGACAGCTGTTCAGCCCGAAGGGCTGCAGATGACGAGGTGACGCATGTTCGTTGCGACAAATCCTCTCGGCCGTTATTCTTGGTTTTCTAGACCGGGGTCGCTGTCTCACCGTCAGAGAGCACCTCATTGTAATCAGTAATCACGTAGGCTGAGTGGACCTTGAACCAATCCCCAGGACAAGGTAAAGATCCCTGACCTAGCGGGAATCGAACCCGGGGCCTCCGCGTGAAAGTCAGGCGCGCTACCCCTAGACTGCGGGGCCGGCGACGCGTGGCCAGCACCGATGCATAATGTATTCAGAACGGTCCAAGTGGGGAGCAATGCGTCGATGACGCGGCCTTTTGCAGACTCATGTAGCTGGTCGGATGTGCGGTCGGGCGTGCTGTGCGTTGCATCTATGACTGAGGAAGGGATATGTACGCTCCCTTCAGTAAGACTGTGGTAGCTCCTTTACCATTCCAATCCTATCGTCGCTGAAAACATATTTGAGTTAGTACGACGTGATAAAAAAAATGAAATGGCGTATAGCTTTTAGTGCCGGGAGTGTCCGAGGACAAGTTCGGCTCGCCAGATGCAGGTCTTTTGATTTGACACCCGTAGGTGACCTGCGCGTCGTGATGAGTATGAAATGATGATGAAGACGACACATACATCCAGCCCCTGTGCCAGGGAAATTAACCAATTAAAATTCCCGACCCTGCCGGGAATCGAACCCGGGACCCCTGTGGCCAAAGGCCAGCACGCTAACCATTTAGCCATGGAGCCGGACATGGTGAAAGTGATTATTTTAAGAGGAAGTACAACTAGACAACCTCCCCTCCTAACACTAATCAGTAGGGGGAAAGGAAGTGGTTAGAACTTTCGAAAAATGAAGTAAGGAAAGAGAAAGAATACCGTCGGGATCGGAAAAGAACAAGAGTTGACCAAGGGAAATTTGATTCGATAAGAAACCCATCGGATATTCGTTTTTCCTTTACATGTTACCTAAGTGTATATTTAAGATGTTAAATCATACGTATCATAGTGTATTTATAGGGTCAGTATTGTTAATACTTACCTGTTAGAAGAAAGTGGTGGAATTCTTATATCAGAAGCTCATGTTTCATATGTAGCGCGTCTTTTGGTGCCTGATTTGTGATTCAGGGCAGCCCACGGCTAGCAAGTGTAGTACATTTGAATATAGCCTACAGTGGTTCCAATAAAAATATAGGTACTCTGTTCATCAATAACTTTGTAATAAATCGAGATACAAGTCTTGACATTTGGTGAAGATATAGCTTAACTTAGGGTCCCCCAGAAGTAGAAGTCTGTCGAAGTGTTAGGTGTGGAGACCATACTGAAAATTCGACACAGTCTCTTCTGCCTATCCATTGTCCAGGGAGAGTTTCACCAAGGTAGGCTGATGACACACGGAGCGGTTTTTGCCGAGTCGGCAGCCGCGTCGGCCGCCGCCTGTGATTGATACACAGAGCGGTTTTTGCCGACTGTGACGAAACCACTGCCTGCTCGAACTGCATCTAAAATGACTGCTCAGAGCAGTCATCGGGTGCGTATCGAGCAGGCAGTGGACAAAACACATTAGTGAGCGTGACGTTAGGTGAGGAAGCTAGCTAAAATTACCGAAAAATAAAGGATTGTTCTTATTCTTATTCCAAAAGACTACTTACTCTATATGTCCTTTTACGTGTATATTATTGAATTTCAAAGATACTTCATGATATCTAATACAAGCATACCTACCAATGATGCAATCGCCGCGTAAATTCAGCCACGCCCGACTAGAGCGAAGCATCAAGTCAGCCGTGATTCAGCTGAATGTAACAAATCTATGGCGCTAGAGCGCGCACAAAGTCTTCAAACCGCTCGCTGCACCGCCAGCTACACGACAGGCCGAGTCGGCAAATCTGCCGCCTGTCGGCGAGCACCGCTGTGTCTGTTTCATCCACTGATCTCTATACCTGGATGGCTGGTAGCTTGGGTAGCAGTAAGCCGAATAGATGACTGGCGTAGTAAGATGGCAGCGAGCGCACGGTGCAATAGACCACGAGGAGCGCGCTTGCTTTGTTTATGCTTAGTTCAGTGACGCCAGGCCTCTTGATTGTAGTTCCACGGGTGTTTTGTGCTGTTATTGCAAAGTAAATAGTAGTGTATTTTACGAATTTAGGTTCGTTGCCTTGTAGTATACTTGTGGATTACAAGATTCAATTTAAGTATGTACGTGTTTATCTGAAATATGAATGAAGAAACATTCTACGGGGTATTAACATACCGCAGTGTTCAGCTTATGGATGTACAAACAGAACCGATCAGCAGAAGGAGAAATCATTTCATCGGGGAGTTTTATACTGTACATAAGAATCTTCTAGGGTAGTGTTTTGAGTTTTAGGTTTATTGTATCTTATTTCGCATATTCTGGGAGCAAAATGGCAATTAATTTTTGTAGGTTTCCTTTCTCGAGACCCGAACATCTAAGATCATCGATTAGGAGTACAGGCGGGAGAGTTGGGAGCCTTCTAAGACAGCTGCTCTCTGCTCGGATCACTTAGAGGAAGACTATTTTGATAGAAATGGACAAACTGTACACCTTAGAAGTGATGTACAGCCAACTGTTTTCAATTTTACTGAACATTAACTGCAAGTAAAGATTTACTTTTTTTTAATTTCTCATAATTAAACTGACGGTTTCGATGAAATAATTGACGTGACCTTATAACGATCTTAGAAAATGAAGTCTGGAGGAATTCTAGACCTTATTTACATCAGTAATAATTATGGGTTTCAGCCACTGGAGTGGTGGGAGAAGGGAAAGTGTGGTGGGTGTTTGGGGCTATCCCATTATACTATTCGTGGTATTTGGGACTCTTTTATCTGGTGTTACATATTTCTGATGATGACTATCAATATCGCTTTGCTACCTGAATGTAATTAAAGAGGTCTGTAATAGTAAATTAAGCTGCAGGTAATGTGATATATTGACAAGTTTTGAATATTTGCTGGTTTTATAAATGTGTACATTTGCTTCAATGATATTTTAATTTGATAATATGCGCGTTATTTCATGGAAACAGGAAACAGAAATTCATTATCAAGCACCGATTACGATATGTCGAATCTAGGCCTGTATAGTGAGCTACGTTTATAGGTACATCATTTTAAGAATGCATAATTTCGTGGCATACATGTATACAATTTACAGCAATGTTTCCAGAAACTGATTTTCACTCGTATTGTGTTACCGATCGCTAATTGCATGTACTCAGCACCTAAGTTAATATTTGTCGGCCGTAACTATACACTCATGTTTATTGCTATCCCGGAGATTTACTGACCTCGGAATAACGTGTCAGTGATCCCAATGTCCTTATGCTTTGAGTGAACATGTCTCTATATTTTTAATTATTCCAATGTGCCATTAATTGCGACTTAAAATTGACTGTATTATCATTGCTTCACCATAAGGAGAGCTGTAGGTTGGGTACGCCAACATGGCGAACCGCGCGCTCAACCTGGCGTAATTTCTCCTGCAGCGGAGAGCTGCCATCAGCGATCCATGTATAGAGATCAGTGGTTTCATCCCATCTGATACAATAGAAACATGCGCCGACGCGGCGGCCGACACGGCGAAAACCGCTCCGTGTGTCATCAGCCGTACTCTCTGATGTCTCGGTGGTAGTGAGCTGGGGCACAATCTTGTTGCAGATAAAACCTCTTGCCCCCATACAGCTCTCGGATCGCAGGTACGAGTAATATTGATTTCTGCAGCTTAACGAGTTAAACCGCGCCGGTAACTGTTCCTTCAAAGAAGTACAGCCCAGTCAACCCCCGAGAGAACAACCAACACCACACAGCAGCCCTATATCCCGGTAAATTGACGGCTTTGTCCACGTAAATGTGCGGATTTTCAGGGGCCCATTACACGCAGTTGTGTCGGTGTACAGTACCGTTCAATTTGAATTGTGCCTCATCAAACCAGACAATCTTCTCTGCAAAAGCTTCATCCTCGCGCATGTTTTCGAACCACTCACAGTACTCATTTCGTCGATCTGGGTCATCCTCTTTCATTGGATGCAGCAATTTCAGGATAAACACATTCCACTTTTGATTCTTCGAAATTCGCCGGACACTTGATCGATTTATTCCGGTTTCATTAGAACTCTTGTTTCACAGACTTCTGTAGCGAACTTGTAAACTGTTGTAACATAACAGCTGAGTTTGCAGGACTTGTTGCAGTCACAGGTTTCCTGGAATTCCTTTGCGCATATCCTTCACTGTACCATCGGCTTTGAATTTGTACTTTCTGAGACATGTCGGTGGGTGTGTTCGCAAGTCCTTTCTCCATTGTCGCTGTACTGCAGGAATGTTTTCAAACATGAAGTACACTTCATAATCACATTCGTTTCTTCGAATGATAGCCTTGCATCCGTCATTTTGCGTCGCTGTTCATGTTACCTATAAACAAACAAAACAAAAGTTACCAGTCCAAGGCCACCTAAAACCAATACATTAAGCTACAACTTCACCAAATTTGAGACTTGTATCTCAATTCATTACAAAAGTTATTAATGAGCAAACAGTGTGTACATTTTTATTGGACCCCCTGCATTCCGTTTTTTCTAGAAGTACTTGTGTTATTTTCAAAATAATCATAGCGCTCAGTTTGTAATTCTCTTCGACATAGAAAACCGTTTATGGTAGTTTCATTTAAGAGAAAAGTTAGTACAGTTATCTTGGCAGATATTGGAATCCTGGAAGAGTACTGCAAGTTTGATTAAGAGCCCCTTGGTAACATTACTGAAACTGGGTATTGATGTACGATACCTTAATGATTCACGAATTATTTGGGGTGGGCATCTTACCCGAATAACCCTGTATAAGTCCCATAGTCTAGGACACCACTTCATGCATATCCTAACAACTATAGCTGCATGTATCTTCTCTGCTCTTACCTTAGATTTACTTTCCCAGAGTTCCCTGAAAATATTACATAGTTCTGCT
Source organism: Anabrus simplex (assembly GCF_040414725.1). Classification (NCBI taxonomy): domain Eukaryota; kingdom Metazoa; phylum Arthropoda; class Insecta; order Orthoptera; family Tettigoniidae; genus Anabrus; species Anabrus simplex. Next base: position 68,694,480 of record NC_090267.1, on the reverse strand, counting down.
GTTCTTCCTAGTTTCTTCCATTCTGTTTTTAAGAGTAACATGAGTGTATGTTTCAGGTTCATTTTCAGTGTTACCCCTCTCTTTTTCCTTATTTTCTTGTTTCTTTGTTGGCGCTTGTAGCCCGGAAATTTTCATCCTATCGTTTTCATTTTATTTAATTTTTATCTCGGAAGCTGGGCTGAGTGGCTCAAACGATTGAGGCGCTGGCCTTCTGACTCCAACTTGGCAGGTTCGATCCTGGCTCAGTCCGGTGGTATTTGAAGGTGCCCGAAAACGCCAGTCTGAAAGTAGTTACTGGGATGTAAAATCCATTTTTTGTTTTGTTTTTCGAATTGACTGCGTGTTAACAACCAATCTCATTTTCAGTGTCTATGTCTTGTTCGTCTGCCGGCTTTGACATCCTGCCAGTATCTGTTGAGCCCGTCGATCAGAGCTTTTTTCCGCTCCTCTGTTGAAGGGCTTCTCCGTCTTCTGGGTTCTGTCTCCACCATAAAACCTTGATAGCTTTTCACCATTCTTTTGAAACTAACCCTGTCATTGAATCCATCCTCTGCAGTGCCTACCTCTCTCAGATCACTCTCACACTCTTGGAACCATCTCAACTTAGATGGCTTTGGTTTTAGAAAATTCCAGATTTTCTTTGTGAGCCGGTCATTATTCATACGGAAAATGTGCTCATAAAACAGCAATCTTCTCTTTCTAATTGCTGTTGTTATCGGTTCCATCTTGCTGTATACTTCTTTACTGGATTTCAGTCGAACTTGCCCGTCAACCCATTATTATTATTATTACTATTATTATTATTATTATTATTATTATTATTATTATTATTACTGTTATTATTATTATTATTATTATTATTAGGATAGGTCAATCTCTGTTATACCATACCCTTAGTGAGAAGTACTTGTTTTCCCCTTAAAAACAACGTACAGTAGCTATCTGCTTCATTCCTGCAGCGAGGCACGTGTTGGAGCCCTGGTCGCCTGGGAAGAGAAGTCAGTTAAAACTACACTTCGTGGTTTTCTCAGGTTTCCTCCTTCAACCCCAGACTAGTGCTATCTGACTCATTGGGATCGACCGTTTTCTTCTCAGTCCTGTACCCGATAGATAATTTTTCGGACCACACAAATTAATTCGAAATATTCTTTATATAACAGGGGACCGTGGTAGTAGAGTGGCATAGTTACTGGCTTATAATCGAAGAGGCCGCGGTTCGATTCTTGAATTGAAAAATCACGTATGTTTGGTTCGTTCGGATTCCTAGTGAAGGCTATATCTTGTCGACCCCACGATGTAAGGGTAGCGTGCCTGCCTCATTCCCGAAGGCCCCGAGTTTGATTGCCGGCCAGGTCAGAGACTTTTACCTGGATCTGAGGGCTGGCTCGAGGTCCACTCAGTTTATATCATTACAATTGAGGATGGTGAGATGGCGGCTCCGGTCTAGAAAGCCAAGAATAACGGCCGAGAGGATTCGTCGTGCTGACCACACGACACCTCGTAATCTGCATATCTTTGGGCTAAGCAGCGGTCGCTTGGTAGGCTATGGACCGTCGGGGCTGTTGCGACATGGGGTTTGGTTTGGAAGGCCATATCTTACGGGGAAGAAGTTTACGACCAGTCGGCTAAAAACAGATAACTGGTACTATTATTAGCACATGGACCTGAGGCTCACTTAGCCTACACCAAAAATGAGTACCAGGTTAATTCCTGGGGGCAAAGGCGGCCGGGCCTAGAGCTAACCACTCTACCCCATCACGTGCCGAGGTTAACAATGGTGGAAGCCATTACTTTCCACTCCAAGGGCCTTCATGGCCTGTACGGAAGTGACTTTGCTTTGCTTTGCTATTATTAACATAGTCCGGTTCCTTGGACGAATGGTCAGCGTGGTGCTCTTCGGTTCAGAGGGCCCCGGGTTTGATTCCCGGCCGAGTCGAAGGACTGCGTATTTGCGCTGTCCCCAACATCCCTGCAACTCGCACACCACATGAAACACTATCCTCCACTATAATGACACGCAATATCCTATACACGGCAGATGTCGCTCACCATTTTCGGAGATTCTGCCTTACAAGGGCTTTAGCGTTAAGTACCGGTATCTCCAAGAAAGGAAATAATAAAAATACGCCAGACTGTTTCTGAATTGTTCTCCGTCTCATTGTTTTGTATTTTCTGTCGGTGGTGGCGGTAGTAGTGATTATTGTTTTAAGAGGAAGTAAAACTCCGCGTCCGGGATTATCTTGTCCGCCCATGTGTCCAGTAGCGCCGATTAGAAATTAGAAATCGGGGGGGGGAGGGGGAGGGCACAAAAATTTTACATAGCAAAAAAGCCCAAGTTTGAGGTATGTGTGTGTGGGGGGGGGGGCATCAAAATTTATACCGCAAAAAGTACCCAAGTTTGAGGTATAAGGGAGGAGGGTACACCAAAATAATAAAAAAGCTACAAAATGGTAAATTTGGTGATGCTCTGTCGTTCTTACTGCCTACACTTCCCTCAAAAACCAACTGGATAAGTCCTGGGTATCTTAAGATGTGTCCTATCTCTCCCTCTGATATAATTTAGCCAAATCGATCTTTTCTCACCAATTCGATTCAGTATCTCTCCATTCATGATTCGATCTACCCACCTCACCTTCAGACTTCTTCTGTAACACCACATTCCAAATGCTTCTATGCTCTTTCTTTCTGAGCTAATTGTCGTCTATGTTTCACTTTCATACAATGCCACGTTCCACACGAAAGTCTTCAAACACATTTTTTATAATTCCTACATCAATGTTCGAAGCGAGCAAATTTCTTTTCCTAAGAAAGGCCTTCGTTGCTTATGCTAGGCTGTATTTTATGTCCTTACTTCTGCCATCTTTAGCTATTTTATTAGCCAAGTAACAGTATTCATCTACTTCCATTAAGACTTAATTTCCTCCTGCATCACCTGACTTCGCTCGACTGCACTCCATTAATTGTGTTTTGGGCTTATTTATTTTCATCTTGTACTCCATACCAATCAGCAATTTCTTCCAGATCTTCTGCAGGCTCACATACAATAATTATATCATCAGCAAACCCGAGTGTTTTGATTTCTTCCCCTTGCGTTGTCAATCCCTTTCCAAATTCATCTTTGATTTCCTTTACCATGTGTTCGATATACACATTGTCTCCTCCCCCTCCTTTTCAAACTGCAACCTTGCCTCACTCATTTCTGGATTGCTGCTTCTTTTTTCAAAGCTCGATTCGTAACGCTCGTTGCTTATGTCGTTGTTAATAATAAAACAAAATAATAATAATAATTTCGTGCGGGTATTGCTGGCCTGGTATGGCAGACTGTACAGGGAGGGTGGTGTATAAGGAAACTGCGTAGTGGTGTGGTGGAAGATAGTGCGGTGTGTGATTAGCAGGAATGTTGAGGATTGCACAAAGACCTAGTCTCCGAGGCAAGGGAATTAACCGTTTAAGAATGAAATTCCTCGACCGGCCGAGAATAGAACCCGAGGACCGAAGGCAAAGACGCTGACCAGTCAGGCGCTTTCTTCGTCGATGTTGTTCAAAAGGAATTGAATGTCAGCAAGTATCACGATGTCATAAGCGTAGCGGATGGTGCTTGGTTGCTTCACTTTGATCTTGATTCCTGTTTCACCTTCATCAAGGGCAATTCAAAACAGGCTTCAGAATTAATTCACAGGCACGGACAAGGCGTACATAAAAACATGGTTATGTTTTAGGTTTGGTGAGAGGATATAACCGTTTCATTTTGTGTCGTGATCTCTTCAATAACGTTTGATGCTAGCTGTTGCGTTTCAGTACAGCTTCTTGATTATGTTAAAATATCTACTGTCAAGCCCAGTATGTTAAAATAAATCTTATATTGAACTCTTGAGTTACGTAAAAGTAACCCAGATGATCATTCGATCACCACTGATCTGCATTTAAGGCAGCGGCCAGGTAGCCGATTCCCTATCTATTAGACATGATACTGTATAGGCTTTTGGGCTTATGCCGTGTCAAGAAAATAAGGTGAAATCTATAAGTACGGGCCGTGAAAGCTTCAATGGCAACATTAAAAATCCCTACCTGTTGTTTACTTAGTCCTTTCTTAAATAATTGCAAAGAATTTGGAAATTTATTGAACATCTCCGTAGGTAAATTGTTCCAATTCGTAACTCCTCTTCCTATTAACAAATATTTGCCCCAATTTGTCCTCCTGAATTCCAACTTTATCTTCACTTCGTGATATATCCTACTTTTAAAAACACCATCCCCGACATCTCTTAGTCGAGCAGCTCGTCTCCTTTCTTCGTCTTTCCAGGCCAAACTTTGTAACATTTTCGTAATGCTACTCGACGAGATTGACGTGCAGATTACAAATATTCATACATTATGTTGCATCGTCAGTTGTATTATACAGTAGTTCATGAAGATGTATTAATACGTGTTCACTCACCGAGATCAAAAAGTGGGTTTTTGCTGGCTTGTTGTAAAATGTTATGAAGCTGCACATATCCACGAAGTAGGCTAATGATTTCGGGAAACAGCTCCTGATCGCAGTAGGCGTATTTCATGAAGCCTTGATGCAAGCCATCTTCCAAATCACACATCCGCTCGAGTAATGTCTGAAACCTCTGTGGTGTGGCAGTGAAGTCATCACTTCTGCCACAGTCCAGGAGAGGCATATCGAAGTATACAAAGACAGAGGAACGGATGGTAGTGGTGGTTGTAATGGGGTTTAAGAGGAAATACAACTGGGCAAGCACCATCTATTATCACCGAACAAGTGGTTATGCGGTTTGGGTCACGTAGCTGTCAGTTTACATTTGGGAGTTAGTGGGTTCGAACCCCACGGTCGGTAGCTTCGAAGATGGCTTTCCGTTTTCCATTTTCATACCAAACAAATGCTGGGTTTGTACCTTAAGGCCATGGACGCTCATTTCCAAACAATTTTTTCGTTTTGTCCCAAAAACTCGAACACGCCGAGGTGCCGGAATTTTGTCCCTCAGAAGTTCTTTAGTAATAATAATAATATTTGCTTTATGTCCCACTAACTACTTTTACGGTTTTCGGAGTCGCCGAGGTGCCGAAATTTAGTACCGCAGGAGATCTTTTACGAGCCAGCAAATCTACCGTCACGAGGCTGACGTATTTTAGCACCTTCAAATACCACCAGACAGCCAGGATCGAACCTGCCACGTTGGGATCAGAAGGCCAGCTCCTCAACCGTCCGAGCCACTCAGCCCGACAGGAGTTCTTTTACGTGCCAGTAGATCTACCGACACGAGGGTGATGTATTTGATCCCCTTCAAATACCACCGGACTTAGCCGGATCGAACATACCAACTTGAGCTCAGAAGGCTAGGTCTCTACCGGTAAAGCTACTCTCCCCGACACTTCATACGCGATTCCGCAGAGAAACGGGACAAGGGTTGGACACGCACATCACTCTGGTGGTGTTTGTAGCATCGCTGACACCTCAATCAATTTCATATTGTTTTATTGGTGTAGTGTAAGAGAAGACCTAATGGCCTTCACTACGTCAGTAAAGACATTTATCTTTCTTTCTTTCTTTCTTTCTTTCTTTCTTTCTTTCTTTCTTTCTCTTTCTATGTATCTGTTGTCAAAGCTAAGCATGAGACTGATCGCGGTATATGATCGTCCTTCCCTCCATGGGTCCAAACGTCATAGATCACTGATTGCTAGTTTGCTAGTTGCTTTACGTCGCACGACACGGATAGTTCTTATGGCGACGATGGGACAGGGAAGAGCTAGGAGTTGGAAGGAAGCGGCCGTGGCCTTAATTAAGGTACAGTCCCAACATTTGCCTGGTGTGAAAATGGGAAAACACGGAAAACCATCTTCAGGGCTGCCGACAGTGGGGCTCGAACCTACTATCTCCCGAATACTGGATACTGGCCGCACTTAAGCGACTGCCTCACTGATTGCAAGCTACTGCCTATTCTTACCAGCAGTGTGCACCTGTCTCCTGGCACAGGCCGACAGCTCTACTGTGGTTCTACACCTCTGAATTCGGGATACGGAGAGGGGCTGGTCCCCACCGTCGGTTGTCCTGAGAATGTTGTTCCGTGGTTTTCTATTCTCCTGCGCTAAGGCGAGCAGCGGGATGGCCGCCAACCCCCTCACCACCGAGCATCTCCTTCACTGCACCAAATCTGGCCTGAGAGACGTCACCGTCTAAGAGGCCCGCCTCCTCCTTCAGGGGAGGAATGAAAACACGTTTGTAGTAGTTATTTATCCCTGTGACAGTATGGGAGCTGCTGAAGTTTGGGTGGTGTGAAATAACATTCAGAGCACTATCAGTGCGTGTGAGTGTTAAGAAATGTGCAACTCATAGTGCCCGTTCTGTTGTATTTTCTGGCCTAGTGAGGGAAACAGTGACGAACTACCTCATTCTTCATCATGCCTTGTATTCCTCATTTTAGACCCGCCTTCGGTTTTTGCGGTTTCCTTGTAACAACATAGGATCTAACCATCCTCCGGGCTTAAGACTTAACAAACAAAACGCTACCATTGATGCTTTCACGGCTCGTACTTATAGATATGATGTAGGCTTCTGGGCTTATGCCGTGTCAAGAAAATAAGGTGAAATTCTTTACGTTTCGCAGAGAACTTTGCTGACCTTATTTTCTTTACACGGCATAAGCTCAGAAGCCTATTATCATGTCTACAACAAAATGCTATCTTAAGCTTATCCCATCCATGGAGTTTCTGGAGTTATCCAGGTTTATTTTGGTTTTGGCTGGAGATGTACGGCCTGATGCCCTTCATGACGCCTCGTGGTTTTTGAGGTGAAAGTCCCAACCCAGGATTTCAACCTCAGCCTTCCGGATCGGAAGCTAGCAACTAATCCACCGAGCTATTCATGCCCCCTGAAGATTAACAGACAGGCAGGGATCAAATTAATGCGGGTTGTGCATAATATTTTTCAGTGCTCAAGATGGAAATTTAGAAGTTATGGTTTACTTCCCAAGGTTCAGTTTGTGTTACATCGCCTTTGACGCACAGAACTTCGTCACATGGACATTATCAGCAATGAGTTAGCCAGAAACTAGTGGCAGTTGACATAGGTTGCAACAAATGACCTTAATGTTAGTGTAGATTACAGTGTGAAAGACAGACTTAGTTGACAACGTTTTGTTTGTGTTCATTTGTTTTATGTTTTTTAACATGGTGTAGCCGAGAATATGTGTGTTCTGTGATGTATCATGTTCTTGTGTTGTTTTTTCTTGATCAGAATGAATAGTTTTCACTTCCCTAGTGACAGTCCATCTTAGTTTCTGTTTTTTGTAACACCTTGGCGCCATCCCACTTGCCTCGCGCCTGCAATGCTCGCTAGTTCTGCAGCGAAATTTGCCGTATGCAATAAAAAGACCAAATTAAGGACAGTGCCTGACATTACACCTTCGTGGTATTCGCATTACGAGGCGAAAAATCTCATGCAGATATTGGCAAACACTTACTAGCGATCAGGGGCGTATCCAAAAAGGGGGTGGGGTTAGAACCCCCCCCCCCTCCCTCCTGAAAAGTTTACAAAAAGCAAATAAACAGAAACTGACCATAAACGAATAAGCTTTCAGAGACATAATTATAGAACCAGTAGATCTGTTGAATGTTTTGTAAGTAGCCTCGATTGTAAACTGAACATACCATTCGCTGTAAACTTGTTGATCTTGATCGTATTGTATAACATTAAAAACTTTTCAGTCTGTCAAATACACAAAAATGTCGATATAAATTATAATGCTTAAACATACCGGTACATGTAAAAATAACTGTGTGTATTTTGTACAGGTATGTTTATAGTGTTATAATTTATATTGACATTTTTGTGTGTTTGACAGATTGGAAAGTTTTTATGTTACATTTTATTAAGCCGACACTAGAAAGTATGGCTTCCTTCTTAACAAAAAAACAAAAACAAAATTTGATCGTATTTTTCTTATTCTGTATGTTAATGGTAATATTTTGTAGTTTACTGCAGTCCGAATATCAACATAATTCACTTGTATCAGTGTCCTTATAATAACAAGTCTTGCATGCGCGCACCATACACGCTCAAGCAAGCACCTTAATTGTTTTGTATCCTCATCTTGTAACTCTGTAACCCCACTATCGGCCGATCCTGGCTACGCTACTGCAGAAGACCTTCGTTCAGCGGAATTCCTGAGGCAGCGGATAGGAAATCTTATCCTGCGAGGAAATGCAGGCAGGTTAATGAACACGTTTCCAGATACCGCTCCATTGGATGACATTTTCTCTGTCTGAACCTGCTGAACCTTGATTTGTATGTTTTAGTTACGTACGTGTATATCAGATATCCCATTGCCATCAGTGGTCTGCCTCAAAGCTTTGTTCTAGCCCCACTGGTATTCAATCTTTACTCATATGCCTGAAATTTGGATATGCAGACAACTGGACAATTGCAAAGCATTCCGTATAATTGAGTAATTCATAATTTATCGCTGTATTTGTTGAAATACGGGGTTGTAAAAACTAATCGGCAAACTATAGTATGAGGCAAAACAAACTTCGCTGAAATTACAGACATGCTGTGAACATCAAGATAAATCATACTCATAACATGCAAGGTGACGACTGCAACACGTACTGTATCTAACTGCGTCGGTACAGCGTGTGTTAAAAATGTGAACACAGATTACCGCAAGGACACCAACATATTATTGTAATTCGGGAACATTCGTATATGGGTCATCTGACTAGAAAAGTCATTATTTCAGCTAAGGACAGATATTCCTTTATAGGAAGAGCAGTTAGGGATTGGAATAATTTACTGAAGGAGATGTTTGATAGATTTCCAATTTTTTTGAAATGAAGTCTAGGTAAATAGTTGATAGGAAAACTGCCACCTTGGTGAAGCCCTAAATGCAAACCAGTGATTATTTATTTATTTATTTATTTATTTATTTATTTATTTATTTATTTATTTATTTATTTATTTATTTATTTATTTAATTATTTATTTTTAAAAATTATATTTTCCATTTCTGGAGTGGCACATGGCTCTGAGGTTCACTCCGCCTACACCAAAATGGAGTGCCAGGTTAATTCCTGGAGAAGAAGGCGGCCGGAAATAGAGCTAACCACGCTACCCGCAACAAGTGCCGAATAGCGGAAGCCTTTACCTTTCACTCTTCCGAGGGCCTTCATGGCCTGTATGGAGGTGGCTTTCCTATTAACTCGCTGTGAAATTCATATGAAAACAGACATTTATGATGATTTGCGATTCCAAGTCCAGAGTGTTAACGGTTAAAAGGCAATCCTGTCCCGGTGACCACCGCTTTCACCGTTACGTATAAACGACCCTAGGCGAGACACCAGTGAGCCAGAAAAATATGGCCCTTTAGTCACAAAGCAATGTTCTTTCTTTCTTTCTCCCTCACCAGTGTCTTCACCGAGCGAGTTGGTCATGCGGTTAGGGTCGCGCAGCTGAGAGCTTGCATTTCGGAGATAGTGGGACCCCACTGTCGGCAGCCCTGAAAATGATTTTCCGTGGTTTCCCATTTCACACCAGGCAAATGCTAGGGCTGTACCTTAATTAAGTCCACATCTGCTTCCTTCCCACACGTAGCCCTTTCCTATCCCATCGTCGCCATAAGTCTTGTCTGTGCGACGTAAAGCAAAACCGTAAAAAACAAACATAAAACGGTGTCTTCGTTGCCAGTACTCTCTGCATTTCATGGGTTCCTTTTTCTATAATGTCGTAACAGTTCATAGCTGGTTTGTTCTCAGTCCTTGCTGTTATCACTAAGAACGACATTGCTGGCTCCACAGCGACAACGCAGGTGATCAGAGACTTCACCCACTCGAAAGGTATTGTTGATCAAGCCCCTCCCTGCCATCACCCTGTGGATGGGGGCGGTCGAAGACATTCCCTGCCTATAGTAAGAAGCAACTAGAAGGGAAACAAGCCTCTCAGACTGGGAGCGTGGGTTGGCGACTACGATTTTCCTAACTGAGTCGGGCATTGCTTCCATTTGTGTTGGGCTCCTCACTTTCATCTATCCTATCCGACCTTCCTTGGTCAACTCTTGTTCTTTTCTTACCCCGACGGTATTAGGTTTTCGAGGCCTGGGGAGTCTTCTTTTTCCGAAGTCTTTCTTTACTCTTTGAAATGTCAGACCTGTTCTGTATTAAGAGAGGATGGTTGCCCAGTTGTATTTCCTCTTAAAATAATAACCACCACCACCACCACCTCTCTACATCATAAAACAGTGACAGCAACGCTGTACTGTACATAATGGGCTAATGATCTGAATGTTATGACTAGTGAAAGGATTTTCAGGTGCAACACCTTTCCAAAAAATAGATATTTTCATACAGATAGGTCAATATATGTATTTGGGGACATGAAATGAAGGGAAATAAACACAATTTGTTACACCTTTTTTGTGAGAAGGAAAATAAACAGGACAAGGAATCCGCCACCTGGGCGTCTGCCCTAAGTGCAGATCACTAGTGATTGATTGATTGATTGATTGATTGATTGATTGATTGATTGATTGATTGATTACTACATGTTGCCACCTTTTTCTTTCTATTTCATGCTTCAGCACTTTTCCTCCCACTTTCTGCTGCAGATTTTCTTGGGCGAAAATTTTGATAAAATTAAATGCTTCGTATATGCCCTAGACTCAACGAACGCAGAAGTCATCAAGCAGGCCCAACAATTTCTCAGAAACAAAGGACCTAGTGTTTGAACATATTGCAGTGCATGGCTAGAAGTATTTGCCTGATGTGATTCAGAGTTTGGAAGAAGTTGATGAGTGTTGGGGAGAACCTTAATGGATTTACTAAAGACAAATTCGAATTAAATTTGAAGAACAATCCAGCTGTGGAAACCTTTGACTGAACTCCCTTTATGAGTGCTGAGTGGTTTCTATATATGTCGAGCGGAGTTTCTCTCTGTATACAAGCACCAGTGCTTGACTGTCAAAAACATTGAAAAGTTGTGTGCAATCCAATATAACCCAGTAAATGTGATAAGGAAAGTTGATTTAACTGGTTTAAACCTTAATAACGTGATTTCATCAACACCTTTTTGTATGTATTTTCAGAACCTTTTATCCCCCTTTTCTGACCATGCTTGTCACCTTAAATTCCTTCCCCTGGTATGACTAACAAATACGATACCCCGTCTTCAGTGTTTCATTTCATTGCGCTATGTTTGTAAATTCGTGTGGTGCATCTCATCTGAGGTAATCTCCCAATGGGGTTGAGCTGTATGTAGGCCTAACCCCCCCCCCCCCCCCCCCATAGCGGCTCTCCTGCTAAACTTAAGTTTCTGGCTACCGGGTGTCGAACCCGCCTTTCCGAGGACATCAGCTAAATGCGCTGTTACGCTATGGAAATGGTACACCCCCTGTGGGTGGGGGTGGTAGAATAACACCCACGGTATCTCCTACCTGTCGTAAGAGGAGACTAAAAGGGGCCCCGGGGGCTCTGAACTTTGGAGCGTGGGTTGGCGACCATGGGGCCCTCAGCTGAGTCCTGGCATTGCCTTCACTTACTTGTGCCAGGCTCCTCACTTTTATCTGTCCTGTCCGACCTCTCTTGGTCAACTCTTGTTCCTTTCCGGCCCCGACGGTATTACGTATGGAGGTCTAGGGTGTCTTTCATTTTCACGCCCTTCGTGGCCCTTGTCTGCCTTTGGCCGATACCTTTATTTTTCGAAGTGTCGCACCCCTTCCATTTTTCCCTCTGATTAGTGTTATATAGAGGATGATTGTCTAGTCGTACTTCCTCTTAAAACAATAATCATCACCGCCACCTGAAAATGGTACATTGGCTTCGAAAGATCTAAAATACTTTTTTTTACGTCTCGCCGACGCAGATTGGTCTTCTGGCGACGATGGGATAGGAAAGGCCTAGGAGTGGGAAGGAAGCGACCGTGGCGTTAATTGAGGTATAGCCCCAGCATTTGCCTGATGTGAAAATGGAAAACCGCGGGAAACCATCTTCACGGTTGCCGACAGTGACTTCAGGGTTTAAACTATAGTGAGACATGTCGTAAAAGGTGAAATTGAGAAGTCAGGCAGGAGTAAATGGAAGCAATGCCAGGCTCCCTCTCAAGTTGAGAACCCTTTGACGGAATCGTAAGGGTCCAGAACATTTTCCCGCCAAAGTCAAGTTTACATTTAATGAAGATATACTAGAGAAAATAGTTCATTGTCCATTTTTTTTTTCGGACTAGGCACTCGATTACACATCAGACATCATCGGAACATATACAGTACATGTGGTAAGTTTTTTTTACCGGCACAGTACCATATATTCCCCGGCATAGAGTTTTGTCAGTTCTAGTGGCCATACCCTTGATCGCCTAACTTTGCATTAATATTTTAGCCTCGAAAATAACATATTTGGAATAAATATGCCGTAGGGTGAATTTATTCCTGTAGCTCCTTTAAACTTCTGACGACATCTGGATAATGATGTCTTCTTTTTTCTGGCAGTGAGAACTACTGAACCACAGATGGTGCATTCCAGAGATGATAGCTATTTGTTGAGTATCATACGTTAAGTGGATTGTCCAGATGGTGCAGTAGGTCGAAGGAAATATCCACTACCGAGCTCGATAGCTGCAGTCGCTTAAGTGCGGCCAGTATCCAGTATTCGGGAGATAGTAGGTTCGAACCCCACTGTCGGCAGCCCTGAAAATGGTTTTCCGTGGTTTCCCATTTTCACACCAGGCAAATGCTGGGGCTGTACCTTAATTAAGGCCACGGCCGCTTCCTTCCCACTCCTAGCTCTTTCCTGTCCCATCGTCGCCGTAAGACCTATCTGTGTCGGTGCGACGTAAAAAAAACAACTAGAAAAAAAAAAAAAAGAAATATCCACTCCTCAACCCCAAAAGAGACTGGGAAAGAAGGAATGTACTGTGTCATATGCAGAACCAGCCCTTGCATTAGAGACCATCCAGAATGTATAAGTTGGTTAAAATATTGCCAAGTGATCCACTGGGAGGATTGGGAATTTTCCGTTTAAGGGCATGTTTTGGCTTCCATTTCGGCGTTTGAGTTTCCGCGTAACCCGAGGTGATTTGCATTACATTTCACGCCCAATTCAAGGGAGTAAGCTAATTTTCCATAGAACGCCTCTTGACAGAGGGTTTACTGTATCTAACATGGGCGGTCTGAGTGGCTCAGATGGCCTTCTAAGCCCCAAGTTAGCGTGTTCGATCTCTGTTCAGTCCGGTGGTATTTAAAGGTGCTCAGACACGGCAACCTCTTTTCGGTAGATTTATCGCACGTAAAAGAAGCCCTGCAGGACAAAATTCCTGCACCTCGTTTTTCATGCTTTTTACAATTTGCTTTAAGTCGCACCGACACAGGTCTTATGGCGACGATGGGATAGGGAAGGCCTAGGAGTGGGAAGGAAGTGCCCGTGGCCTTACTTAAGGTACAACCCCAGCATTTGCCTGGTGTTAACATATTCATGGCTGCCGACAGTGGGGTTCGAATCCACTATGCAAAGCTAAGAGTTGCGCGCCCCTAACCCGCACGGCCAACTCGCCCGGTTGAGAAGGTATCAATATCTATAGAGGCAGAGATCGATATCCGCAGAAAGATCAGGTCTGTTTGTTTGGGCTGTTGTCTCAACGGAAGGTAACTTTATTGGACGGAAAGAGGAGTAGGTTCTACGTCGCTCAGATGGCAGGTCTTATGATGACGATGCGATAGGACAGATGGAAAAATCATTCTCAGGGCTGTCGGCAGTGGAGTTCGAACCCACTGAATGCAAGCTAGCACTCACCTGAACGGCGAAGCAAACTTCGCTCAATCCCTATTTTGAAACTGAAGTATAAGGAAGCCATTATCAAGAGTGCCTTTTGCTTCTGCATTCAGTTATTGTTGTTATTCTAAGCTTATGTACTTCCATGGCTCCTAGGTCGACGCCACTTACTGCTGGTATCTGATCATCCCCAGCCGACTCATTTGAGTGTAGAGTTACATAACGATAAACCTCATTATGAGTAGACGAGTGGATTGAAGGTCGCTCGAACAGCCAAATTAAAATGGAGACTGGCTAGATGACGCAATAAGAAATTAAACATTACAAAACGCGCTTCTAAAACCGTTGGATATCCAAAAGATGAAAATACAGGGCGGCCCAAAAGTAGGTATACAGTAGGTGTACAGTATGTGGTGATGGAATAATGGTAAACTGTAGTTATTAACACTCAATGGGTAAACATTAAACGCAAAATACTACACCCTGCTTAATCCTTTACATGTTCAAAATGGCTTCCATCAACTGAACACCATGCTTCCTACACGCTTTGACACACCGTTTGCGGTCTGCATCAGATTCTCCATAAATGCTTCTGTTATGGAACTCCTTCATTTCATCCACTGTTCATGGTTTTCTCTCATAAGGCTTAATTTTCAATTTGCCCTAGGAAAAGAAGTCCATTGGTGTTAGGTCAAGTAAAAATGGTGGCCAGTCAATACTGGCACGCCTTCCTGTCGAATGCTGTGGGAAGACATTGTCAGGGTAGATTCTTATCGCCAACAATATAATAAGGAATTGCACTATCTTGTTGGGAACAGTTCACTGAAGTTCGCTCTAGTTCCGAGTTGTGGCACTACCACGTCGTGCAACATGTTGTTACGATCATCGGTTCAAGAAGACTGGTCCTACAACACCTTCACTGGAGATGGCACTCCATAATGTGACACCTAGCTGGTATAATTGCGTTTGGATAGTTACGGCCAGCCTAATTAAACCAGCTTTATCTCTTCAAGTGGCCTGACGACTTGAAACAGGCCTCATCTGACCAGGTGATTCTATCAAGTAGGTCTCAGTCTTCAGAGATTTGGTTACGCGTGACTTCTCTGGATTGTAATCGCCGGTGTTGTGCGGAACGGCTACCACATGATGAGATTATTCAGTAAGAGTTGCAGTGATGTTCTTGGCGAGGATAGTTCATGTGTTGCACGTCGTGTAGACTCTTTAGGACTGTTGACAAATGTCACGGCAAAACTCAACCCATTTTCCTCTGTCGTGGATATTCGAGGGCCTTCAGATTTGGGTGAATTTACTACTACTACTACTACTACTACTACTACTACTACTACTAATACTAATAATAATACTACTACTAAGCAAGTGGCCGCGCGGTTTGGTTCACGTAGCTAACATCTTGTATTCGGGAGATAGTGAGTTTGAACCCCGCTGTTGGCAGCCCTGTAAATGGTTTTCCGTGGTTTCCCAAGTTCACACCAGGCAAATGCTGGGGATGTACATTCCCGATTCCTAGCCCTTCCCTAACCTATCGTCGCCATGAGACCTATCTGTATCGGTGCGACGTAAGGCAGATTGTAAAAACTACTACTACTACTACTACTACTACTACTACTAATAATAATAATAATAATAATAATAATAATAATAATAATAATTGTATGGCCTCAGCTACTGTGTACAGGTATTTTAATTTGACGCCATCTGGTTGCCTGCTCGTCAGTTTCAACGGTCCGTTTAACTGTTTTTTAATATATCGATGCCATCCGTACCGTCTTGGCATTTCTAGTTTTCTAATATTGAAAAATCCACGTTCTTTGTTCTTAAGCTCCCTCACATTCATTTATAATGTCTGTTAAGAAAAAAGAAAGATTAACAAAACAAGGTGTACATTCCATTAGTTTAAAAAAATGTATTTGGCATTCGGCTAGCCATGCCGCTAACAAAATTTCATGTATAAATACACCAGCAAATGTACCCGTACTTCGCTACGATATTCTACATTGTATACGGATATCGAAGAAAAAATTACCGTACACGCAGTGAGTAAGATGTTCTTAAATTGCATGTATCTTAGAGTTATCCAAGAAACAGGATGAGGAGGTCCAAATACGTAGTTCCCAATGTACAGTATAGTGCGAGTTGCGGAGTTGTGATGATAACGGCCCCCTTGTCTACTGTGGGGTCACAATCGATTTAGGGAGTTTTCTTTACAATTGCAGACCCCCTTTCCTACTTCCAGACATAATCGGTTTTGAAGAAAGTTGCATGTTCTCTTGCCTTCTGCCAGTCAAATTGGGAAGGCAATTATTCATTACAGTGGTCGGTCCTCCTTACCATCGCCCTCTAGTATACAAGAAGGCGATGTCGTTACTAATGCTAGTTACACAGGAGTTGGGAGAAAGAACCTATTCCTACTGCTAGTCAAAGTCCACCTGCTGACAGTCACTATTGATTTGCAAAGTATTAATCACAATGGCAGACACCCCCTTTCTGAATCTATACAAATCGACTTCAATGAATAATATATAGATCGACATACGAAAGTGTATGCATGTTTAGATTATTGCAGATCTTTATTTACAGATTAACTGTTCTTAAACAGTACGTTTATCGACGAACGGATTGCACCATAAGATGCCTCTTTTAGCAGCCTAATAGCCTAATGGTTGATACTATGAGATATTCTCGTATCTCCTCTATATATGGGTTAGACTGAGTTAGAAAGTGTGAATAGGGAGACATTTGGGTAAGATTTTCACACACTGCATTACTTTCCGAATGCTTATGTGACAGCTAGAAACATAGAATTTGGCTCACATATGGCTACAGGGAGGACCAATGTTCGTGCCGAATTTGATGATCGCGTCTTTCTTATAAGTGTGTCAACCTATGAATAATACGTGTTAAAACTGCAAAATTTATGTAAAATGGAGAAACACACCCAAATCGAACGCATTAGGGATAGAGATACGACAAAATGTCATAGGACCAAAGTTGTAAATCACTCCACATTGAGCAGAGATTGTGCCATCCGTTTTGTGATACGACTTACCGTTTAGCCACGAAATACATTGAAACGAAGGTATGCACCATCGTTAAAGTTTCCTCCATATTTCGATATTTTCTGGGGGTAAAAATTGAAAAATATAAACATCTTGGACATTTTCCGTCGGTTACAGGCTAAAACCTATAATTTTGCCAAATTTCAATTTTTTAGCTCTAGCAGATTGTGTCGCCATTTTGATTTTGGGGAGAGGAGTAAAAATGAAGACTTTCAGGAAACGAAAGCTAAAATATATGCAGATGGTCATTATTACACCCGAAACTGATATCTGTACGATAATTTCGCCAAAGTAAATGTACAGACACGTGAGATACAAATGTACTCATTTAAATAGTTCGCCCCACTTTTTACCCCCTTAGCGATGGAATATCCAAGAATCCTCCCTTAGCGAGCACCTACACTGGTATATAAATGTATCCCCAAAATGTCATTTCTTCATGTCGCGTAGTTTTGCCTGGGCGTTGATTACAGCCAGTCGGAGTTAGCCTTTTGTACATAGAGACTAGCAGTTACCCGCGGCTTCGCTCGCGTGGATTTCGTAATTTGATAAAAGTAATCGTTCCTCTATGCTGTACCAAGACATCTCAAAATCCCTAAAGTATAAAAACTCAACGAAAAATTGAGTTTCATTTACCCCAGAAACTATTTGTAAACCACTTTTGTGGCATTGCCTTTTGGCGCAAAGATGACCATGCGACGTAGAATTGTACATGTGAGAAATAGTCTTCTCTCAATTCAAAAACAAACAAAAAAAATACATGTATCTTTATTTTAATTTAAAGAGATTTCAAATGCCTATTTCCACGTCTGTAACACCTTCAGTTTTTGAGATATAAGTATCCGCATAAAAAGAATTCATCCCCTTGATCAGTCCTTCCCCCACCACCACTTAAGTGGATTTTCTGAAAAAAGATGGTTTTCCCGTTTTCAGACCAGATAAATGCTGAGGCTTAGCTTAATTAAGGCCATGGCCGCTTCCTTCCCACGGCTGGGGCTTAGCTTAATTAAGGCCATGGCCGCTTCCTTCCCACTGCTAGCCCTTTCCTGTCCCATCGTCGCCATAAGACCTGTGTCGGTGCGACGTAAAGCAACTTGTAAATAAAAAAATTAAAAAAATTAAAAAAAGAGAGATTGAGATTGATATTTACTCGCCCGCAACACCAAACCACGCGTTGAGTTACAACGCTGATTTTTCCGTAATCTTGGCGGTCCCTGCTAAATGAAGGTTACGCCTACAACGTTGTGAAGAACATTTGTCTGGGTGTTGAAACAGGTGTAATAGGCCCGTTTCCATTCATGAGGCAAGGAATTTGAATATGAAAGTAATACTGTGACAAGGTCTCTTGTTTCAAACAGAGACGCAATAAAAACCTGTTCCACGCAGACCAATTTTCTTGCCTCATTTATTTTAGTTCGACAAATTAAAAACATGGTAATAAAGTTGACGTTCATGAGGAGGGTAAGACGAATGGGATCAGTCCGAGGACACGTCATTTTCTATACCCACAGCAGGCTAGGCCTGACTTTGTACGGTTGCTCAAAAAAAAATAGATAAAAGATAAAAACGAATTGGCGTATGGTATTTTATTCGGTCCCCGCAGGTACACTTCTCTCAGAAACAGCTGAACCTATAGATATAATATTTGTTGAAGATATCCACAAGGTTTGTATCTACATGGGAGGTGAATTATCTATATATTTTTTTAAAATGAAAACTAAAGTCAGCAGTCCGGCCATTCTATCCGGTCGATTTCCTTAATTTTTCTTCTAACTAAAAGTTATTCATGCACAGATTTGTCATCAGGTACTATAAATCACTTAACTTCCGCCTTCCTCAAATTATTTGATTTTTCAATTTTTTGTCTCTTTGAAGCAATCATATATTTGGTTCTAATTGGCCGGGCTGAGTGGCTCAGACGGTTAAGGCACTGGCCTTCTAACCCCAACTTGGCAGGTTCGATCCTGGCTCAGACCGGTGGTATTTGAAGGTGCTCAAATACAACCTCTTGTCGGTAGATTTACTGGCACGTAAAAGACCTCCTGCGGGACTAAATTCCGGCACCTCGGCGTGTCCGAGGACCGTAAAAGTAGTTAGTGGGACGTAAAGCAAATATTATTATTATTATTATTATTATTATTATTATTATTATTATTATTATTATTATTATTATTATTATTATTATTAGGTTCTAATTGAGGTACGGAGTTCGTTTTAGCCTAAGAACACTCAGTGGATCAAGCTTTCATTTCAGCTCACAACTATTCAAATTGGTTTATTCTGAGGAAAGTTTTGAGTGCACATTCAATTTAACGTCTCATTTCTTCAACATTTTTTCTCATTGAAGCAATCGTATCCTTCGTTCTAATTGAGGTACGCAGTTCTTTTTGATCTAAAAAAACCACTCAGTGGATCAAGCGCTTTCTTTTGAGGTAATAACTACTTAAATTGGTAGATTCTGAGAAAAGTTATGAGTACATTTGTCTCCATGACGAAGATCTTTGAAGGACTTTTTAACAGTTCGGCGCGTGGTGTTGTTCCAAGGAACGTTTACTTCAATTTCTTTGTGTGATGTATTTTCAAGTGTTTTCTTGAAATAATATTACATTCTATTACCACAGCAGATCATGTGCTTTATTTCATTAACTCGAAACTTTACATGCAAATACATACGTGAGGATAATAACGAACACCACCATACTTTGTACAGTACATTGCGGGCGGAGCCAGTGGGAAACTGCTAGTGGTACATAAACATAAGAAAGGTTTTACGAGTTGACATGTAAGGCTGGGAACATGCTTGTCAGCTATATCAGGTGCCAAAGTACTGTACACTGGTTTGAGGGATCATTGAACTTACGGAAGTGATGGGGTGTTATTTTGAAGACCCCTGTGGGTGGGGGCGGTAGAATAACATCCACGATATCCATTTCCTGTTGTAAGAGGTGACTAAAAGGCTCTCAGGTATTCTTAACTTGGGAACGTGGGTTGGCGACCGCGGGGTCCTTAGCTGAATCATGGCATTGCTTCCACTTTACTTGTGCCATGCTCCTCACTTCCATCTATCGTATCCGACCTCCCTTGGTCAACTCTTGTTCTTTTCCGACCCCGACATCATTAGGTGTCGAGGTCCAGGGAGTCTTTCATTTTCACGCCATTCGTGGCGCTTGTCTTTCTTTGTCTGGCCGATACTTTCATTTTTTGAAGTGTCGAACCCCGTCCAATTTTTCCCTCTGACTAGTGTTAATAGAGGATGATTGACTAGTTGTACTTCCTCTTAAAACAATCGCCACCATCATACGGGTCCCCTAGCTGAGTCTAACATTGCTTCCACATCCTTGTTCTATCCTCATTGTTTTCACCTTTTCTGTACGACCTCCTTTGGTCATCTCTTATCCTCTTCCGACCCTGACGGTATTAGGTTTGCGACACCTTGGGAGTCTTTCATTTTCAGGACCAGTGTTGCCAACTTAGCGGATTTTCCGCTAAATTTGGCGGAATTAGAAGACTGTCGGCGGAGAAATATATCATTTAGCGGACAGCGGATATTTTGGCGGAATTCTAGATTTATTATAGCGGAATTTAGTGTTTTATCCGTTTTACGTTTTTTTTTAATTTGTACTCCAGTCTTGTCTCCGATCTATTCCGTATTTCTTGTCAGGAGCTAGCAGTGACATGAGGAAAACATGTTATTTGGATTTGATGTTATGAGATCAAGGTATCATAAATCTGTCATTCGTGGGGAAAGGTTACTTATCTCTTAGTTGACAGATAATGAAACTGTGAGAGAGTAGCTTTTATATTATTATACTGTGAAGGGAGACCGTTTAATGAACTGGCCACTTCTTTGTGTGGCCCTTGAGGTAGGGGATTCACCTAGTTTGCACCCGGCAGTAAAACTCCTACAAGTTTTAGCTCGCTGGCTCGCAGGCAGGGAGTTAATCCCAGTGAAACTCAAATATCAGGTGAGTGCAGGCATTTATTATTATTATTATTATTATTATTATTATTATTATTATTATTATTTCTTAATCTGCTTACACTCCAGGGTTGCTTTTCCCTCGGACTCAGCGAGGGATTCCACCTCTACCGCCTCAAGGGCAGTGTCCTGGAGCTTCAGACTCAGGGTCGGGGGATACAACTGGGGAGGATGACCAGTACCTCGCCCAGGCGGCCTCACCTGCTATGCTGAACAGGGGCCTTGGTGGAGGATTGGAAGGGATAGACAAGGAAGCGCCCGTGGCCTTAAGTCAGGTACCATCCCGGCATTTGCCAGGAGGATAAGTGGGAAACCACGGAAAACCACTTCCAGGATGGATGAGGTGGGAATCGAACCCACCTCTACTCAGTTGACCTCCCGAGGCTGAGTGGACCCCGTTCCATCCCTCGTACCACTTTTCAAATTTCGTGGCAGAGCCGGGATTCGAACCCGGGCCTCCGGGGGTGGCAGCTAATCACACTAACCATTACACCACAGAGGCGGACTGTTGTTATTATTGCTCGTTTTTATTGCTCATTATTTGAGATCGGAATTTTAGCGGATTTTTAGTAGTATTTAGTGGATATTGAAAATATAAGTTGGCAACACTGTTCAGGACCTTCGTCGCCTATTCCTCTCTTATTCTTTGAAGTGTTAGAACTCTACTTTTTTTTTTTTTTTTTTTTTTTTTCGTTTAACAAGTGTTGATGGTTGTTCTGTTGTACTTCCTCTTCCCACTATACTCACCACTTTCATCATTTGACTAATCCGAGAATGATCGGAAACGATTCTGCTCACGCAGTTGCTTCGAAGAGGTGTTTATTTTACGTCGCTCCGCCACAGACAGGTCTTAATGGCGACGATGGAATAGGAAAAGGCTAGGAGAGGGAAGGAATCGAGCATTGCCTTATTTAAGGTGCACCCCAGCATTTCTCTGGTATGAAAATTGGAAACCACGGAAAACCATCTTCAGGACTACCGGCAGTGGGATTCGAACCCACTATCTCCCGGATGCAAACTCACAGCCGCGCGCCCCTAACCGAATGGACAACTCGCCCGGTCTATCATCAAACAAAATGGTGCATGTTCTACCAATGTGATGTATTCGCCTATTTAATATACAGTAATCACAACGGAAAATTTCTTCTCGTGACCTCGTTAGTGATAGCTCTCATTACTTAAAACAAAACTGGCCATTCTTAGCTGGAATGCGCAAGAAGTTGGCCCTTTGCTTTTACGGCGTCAGGATGAAGAATCAAACCTTATCCCACACTCATGGTCATTGGTTTAATGCAGGAGTGGGCTTAAGGTGAATACAATAGGTCAGGGCCTCTCAAACGCCCGAAATCTCACGCGTGCAAATCGAGGCGCAAGTGCTCCGTGCACTGTGCATCGGTCGCGCTCCTCTTGTCTCGGACCAACGCTTCGTCTCTGGGCTACTCGGCTAAGCTCGGCTAAGCTCGGCTCTACTTGGCGCAACTCAGCTTGGATTTTGAGCGCTATGGGGCAAGTGTGGCAGAGGGAGACAGGGGGAGCGAGCAAGACAGGCGTGAGGAAAGAGAGAGTAAGCGCTATTGCTCCAAATCGAGGAGTGGGGGTTCTGCACTCTGGTCAACCAAGCTAAGTCGTCCTTTGCACCGTGCACAGTGCATGCACCAAGCGCATGCACCCTGAGAGGCCCTGCAATAGGTGTACCGTGCTTATCCGCTTGCGTGTGGGCCAACTCGGCCACCTAATTCAGTCTTACATTTCGGAGGATTCGTTCCTTCTTGTAATCGTTGATTTGGAGTAAGGAATTATACAATTTAAAATGTAAGGATTGGACAGATGAAATATCTAAATTAGTTATTAGTTATATATTTCGCGAGGCAAAATAATACATTACAATCATTTACATGCATTGTAATAATAATAATATTCAAACAAATTACAACCTACATACCCTATTTTAAATGTTAAAAAAAATCACTTATAATACTTCAACGTACTAAATACTGTATGCAAAATAGACGCATGTTATTGAGATGTGAAGAAGACCTGTTAATGTTTCTGGTGGATACTGCACAGGGGTGAACAGTGACCATCGGGACGTCAACCAGCTGATGGCTTCTTCGGTAGCTGCATGCAAGCCGTGAGTGTTTCCCTCAAATCTTCAAATCTTTGATGTGTCATTAGTCACATAAAGGGGGCTCTATTATTCCCCTCTTGTGCTGTCAGAACCTGCGTCTGCCGTGATTCGTCCGCAGTCGGTTCAATGATGTCCAAATCTTTCGTGGTAAATTGAAGGCAGGGGCTCTCTACCAGGATATTGATTAACCCTAGTTGGTCACGATTTAACGTAGCCTACCCCAGTTTTCACGCCAAGCTTGATCCACGCTGAACTGGGATTCAAGCAGCTTCCATTGAGGGATTTCTAGATTTTAATTTTCTTTGACACTATTGACAGTCTTCGTAGCGTTTGTGCTGATTGTTGCATGTTCAAGTTTCTGTAAAACTGCGTTCAAACAGGTGAATATTTTTACACTTTGAAAACGTTATCTTACTGTTTCTCGTGGTAAAGCAACAAGTAAAAAATACGGCATACAGTTCGTGACTGTGATTTCGGCCGGAGAAAGAAGCAGTTAGACTTTCTGTCTAGACAACCTGAACAATATTACTTGCTAATGGAAAACTTTGTCCACACCAGAACAGTGGAAGTTTCACTTTTGGGAGATGCGAAGATGATCTGTAGGAGAGGGAAGTTCTGTTTCACATACAGTAGTGTTGATGATGGCTGCCAAGTTGTACTTCCTGTTAAAATAGTAATCGCCCCTACCACCACTCACAAAGTGGTAATCTTCAGAGTTCACTAAAGGATCAAAACAGACTTCTACCACAAATGCCGTCCTCTTGGACCTGGGTTCGATTCCCGGTATGGCCAGAAATCTAAGGTTGGCAAGAGGGATTGTGGTGAAAATTGTACATGCAGTCCACGTGCATTGGGGGCGTGGCCTGGAAAGAGCTGCACTATTTCGGGACGAGGATACGAATGTACTTTACTTGTACCGCGAGTCGTGCTAGAGTCCCAGACGGTTCAGTAAAATTTCTCTAAAAGTTCTAGATTTTTTTACATTTATGCATTATTATTATTATTATTATTATTATTATTATTATTATTATTATTATTATTATTATTATTATTATTATTATTTACAATATGCGTTACGTCACATCGATACAGATAGGTCTTCTTGGCGACGATGGGATAGGAAAAGGCGGGGTCTGAGAAGGAATCGGGCATTGTCTTAAGTTTTTTGTTTTTTTGTTTTTGCTATTGGTTTTACGTCGCACCGACACAGATAGGTCTTATGGCGTCGATGGGAGAGAAAAGGGCTAGGACTGGGAAGGAAGCGGCCGTGGCCTTGATTAAGGTACAGCCCCAGCATTTGCCTGGTGTGAAAATGGGAAACCACGGAAAACCATCTTCAGGGCTGCCGACAGTGGGGTTCGAACCCACTATCTCCCGACTACTGGATACTGACCGTACTTAAGCGACTGCAGCTATCTAGCTTGGTCATTGCCTTAATTAAGGTACATCCTAGCATTTGCCCGGTATGAAAATGGGAAACCACGGAAAAGCATCTTCAGGTCTGCCGACAGTTGAGTTCGAACTCACTATATCCAGCAAGCTGACAGCTACGTGACCCAAACCGCGCAGCCACTTACTCGGTATTTACGCATTATATGTGTATTATGATCCACGCAGGGCCTCTCAGGGAGGTACATGCACTGTGCACGGTGCAAAAGACGACTTCGCTTGGTTGACCAGAGTGTAGACCCCCACTCCTCGATTTGGAGCAATAGCGCTGCCTCTCTCTTACCCCACGCCTGTCTCGCTCTCTCCGTCTGTCTCCCTCTTCCTCACTTGCTCCGTAGCGCTCCAAATCCGAGCCGAGTTCAGCCGGGCTCAGCCGAGTACTCAGAGACGAAGCGTTGGTCCGAGCCGAGTCGAATGGGACCGATGCACTGTGCACAGGAACTCTGCGCCTCAATTTGCACGCGTGAGGTGAGAGACCCTGTGATACAGCATTGAAATAAATTCGAACTTCTGCCATCAAGTAGTATCTTTCCTTCCCATCTTGGAGTAATAACTTATATTGTACAACATATGGCAGAAATACCAACGCCGGATTTCCGATTGTATTTCCTCTTTGCTTGATGCACGTGTTAGTATGTATAGATTCCATTGTTTGTGGTTCAGAATTTTATTTCTGTAGAATAGATTAACGCTGTCATAATTCAGTATAACATGTCACATGTATATTGCACAGAGTGCTTCCGTGGCCCAGGCGGCAGCGCGTCGGCCTCTCACCGCTGGGTTTCGTGGTTCAAATCCCGGTCACTCCATATGAGATTTGTGCAGGACAAAGCGGAGGTGGGACAGGTTTCTTTTTTCTCCGGGAACTCCGGTTTTCCTAGTCATCTTTCTTTCCAGCAACACCTTCTCTTTCCAGCAACACCTTCCAATATCATTACATTTCATCTCTCAGTCATTAATCATTGCCGCACAGGACTGCGACAGGCTTCGGCAGCCGACACAACTCCTATCCTCGCCGCAAGATGAGGGCTTCATTCATTCCATTCCTGATCCGGTTACTGACTAGAAAACAGGTTGTAGGTTTTCATTTTCATGTATTTTTCACTGAATTTTATAAACTTACCTATAGTGAAAAACATCCCAAGTACCTTGACAACGTTCTTCTGAAAAATATGATTGGTTGAATCAGAAACTTCGTTTTTCCTCGCCTTTTCCCAATTTCCTGGGGGCGGCACTTCATGTAGGCCTAGATTTAGTACAGTTTTACGGCTGGATGACTTCTGATGCCAACCGTATGTAGAGTGTTTTTATGGTGGTGGTTTGTTCATCATCATCATCATCATCTGTTTACCCTTCAGGTTCGGTTTTTCCCTCGGACTTACCGAGGGATTCCACCTCTACCGCCTCAAGGGCAGTGTCCTGGAGCTTCAGACTTTTGGTCGGGGATACAACTGGGGAGTATGACCAGTACCTCGCCCAGGCGGCCTCACCTGCTATGCTGAACAGGGGCCTTGTGGAGGGATGGGAAGATTGGAAGGGATAGGCAAGGAAGAGGGAAGGAAGCGGCCGTGGCCTTAAGTTAGGTACCATCCCGGCATTCGCCTGGAGGAGAAGTGGGAAACCACGGAAAACCACTTCCAGGATGGCTGAGGTGGGAATAGAACCCACCTCTACTCAGTTGACCTCCCGAGGCTGAGTGGACCCCGTTCCAGCCCTCCTCCCACTTTTCAGATTTCGTGGCAGAGCCGGGAATCGAACCCGGGCCTCCGGGGGTGGCAGCTAATCACGCTAAGTGGTGGTTTGTTGCGAGACGTATTGTATGCAAAAGAAGATTGTATTTAGACAAACACAAACACCCAGTCCCCTCGCTAGAACAATTAAGCAAAGTTAAAATAATCCCCCCGCCTCTGTGGTGTAGTGGTTAGCGTGATTATCTGCCACCCCCGGAGGTCCGGGTTCGATTCCCGGCTCTGCCACGAAATTTGAAAAGTGGTACGAGGGCTGGAACGGGGTCCACTCAGCCTCGGGAGGTCAACTGAGTAGAGGTGGGTTCGATTCCCACCTCAGCCATCCTGGAAGTGGTTTTCCGTGGTTTCCCACTTCTCCTCCGGGATGGTACCTAACTTAAGGCCACGGCCGTTTCCTTCCCTCTTCCTTGCCTATCCCTTCCAATCTTCCCATCCTTCCACAAGGCCCCTGTTCAGCATAGCAGGTGAGGCCGCCTGGGCGAGGTACTGGTCATTCTCCCCAGTTGTATCCCCCGACCAAGAGTCTGAAGCTCCAGGACACTGCCCTTGAGGCGGTAGAGGTGGGATCCCTCGCTGAGTCCGAGGGAAAAGCCGAACCTGGAGGGTAAACAGATGATGATGATGATGATGATAAAATAATCCCCTACGCAGCCGGGAATCGAACGCGGGGCCCCCCGAACCGAAGAACAGTACGCTGACTATTCAGCCAAAGAGTAGGTATTTAATCAGTCAGTCAGTTAATCAGTAAATCCAATCATCTTAATCAACTGTTAGCCAATCGTAATACTGCTTGCAAGGTTAAGGAAGATGCCAGCAATGAGCCGTTCTTATACAGCCTATCTCACCAGCTACTGATCATATTCATTAAAATGTTAAGAAGTCACAGAATGAATGCAAAAGAAAATAATCTATTAATGTTGATAATTGTCTTCTATTTGATCAATTTTCAAATCTGAAAAGTTTATACCATACCTGCCTACAGTGTCGAAGTGGAATTTTTATTTTATTTTAACAAAGGCAACTAGTCAACAAATTAAAATTAAAGGCATGTTAGGGCGGAGCTAAGGTAGGAACGTTAGCCAGTCCTAACACTGCTTGTTAAGTTAGCATAGTTAGCCAACTTGATGTAGGGTATGGACAGTTGGAAGGACTGGTGTTATCTTATTAATAATGTTGGTTTTATGTCACACTGACTACTTCGGTGGTTTTCGGAGTGCCAGAATGAAGTACCGCAGGAGTTATTTTGCTTGCCAATAAATCTACGCTCACTAAGCTGACGTATTTGAGAACCTTCAAATACCACCGGACTGAGCCAGGATCGAACCTGCCAAGTTGTTATCAGAAGGCCAGCGCCTCAACCGCCTGAGTCACTCAGCCCGGCTGTTATCTTATTCTGAAGTTAGAAGTGACGGACATGCAGTGAGAATGATCGCAGGTAGAAACAGGTGGGAACAATACCAGGAAGATACTGGGAATGAGGAGATAAAAGCTAAGTTAAGAATGAACTCGACGGATGAAGCGGTGCGCAGAAACCGGCTTCGGTGGTGGGGACATGTGAGGCGAATTGAGGAGGATGGGTTACCCAGGAGAATAATGGACTCGATCATGGAGGGTAAGAGAAGTAGAGAGAGATCAGGGTGACGATGGTAAGACGTTTCTAACGATTTAAAGATAAGAGGTATAGAAATAAAGGAGGCTACATAGCTAGTTACATGTACGCTATTGTGGAGTTTTGAGTAAATTTACAAAGACTTGCAGACTGAATGTTCAAATGCATAACAGTCTGTAATGTATGTTATGTGAGTGTAATGGTCTAGTAAACTTGGAAAAATTTCAATCAATACTGATCTGCATTTAGGGCAGTCGCCCAGGTGGCAGATTCCCTATCCGTTGTTTTCCTAGCCTTTTCTCTAACCCATGGGTAAAACATAGAAATATCGAGCTCGATGATGTGTATTATTATTATTATTATTATTATTATTATTATTATTATTATTATTATTTATGTAGTTATGTCCGAACTTTATTTGGTATAAATCGCGGTCTTATTATTTGTGTATTGTATGTGAGGTTATGTTTCGACACGCTTGTTTGTGTATTAATAAGAGAGTATTTGATGTAATGGTATATAATTTATTATACCTGTATATTATGATGTATCAGTCCATGCAATGTTGTGCAACACACTGTCCAGAACAACGCAATTTGTCACGAGAGTTTAATCGAACATTCAATCCATTTGTGATTAGGCTATTGGAGACGAGAAAACATGTGCCATATTCTTCTAGAAGGCTGACCAGGCATTGTATATGAAGAAGCAGTCTTGAGGGTTGAGTAGAGTTGTTTAACACGAGTTGTGAGTGCAAGTCGTTAATCGAGTATGTGAATGTATTCTGTGATTGGTAGTACGCTGACATGCTACTGTGGCAGTCTTCTTCTCATTATTCTTCGTAACAGTGTTTTGTTCAAGAGCATAGTAGTCAAGTATTGAAGATGGCAGTTTATTAATGAGTGTGCGTAGAATATGTATATATAATTTGTAAATAAAATTGTGTACACAATTGGCAGCATTTCGTGTGCGCGTCTTTGTGATGACAACAGTGTATGTATGTATGTATGTATGTATGTATGTATGTATGTATGTATGTATGTCTGTGTGTCTGTCTGTCTGTCTGTCACAAAGGCACATTCGACACGAGATTGAAATATGTTATTAGTGGTAAACTTATTGTTGACTCAAGTTTAGTTTCAATAATGATGATAATGTTATTTGCTTAACGTCCGACTAACTACTTTTACGGTTTTCGGAGACGCCGAGGTGCCAGAATTTAGTCCTGCAGGAGTTATTTTACGTGCCAGTAAATCTACCGACACGAGGCTGACGTACTTGAGCACCTTCAAATACCACCGGACTGAGGGATCGAACCTGCCAAGTGGGGGGCAGAAGGCCAGCGCCTCATCCGTCTGAGCCACTCAGCCCAGCAGTTTAATTTCAAATACTAAGCTTTATCCAGTTTTATAAACATTGTTTGAGGTACAGAGCAATACTTCATAACATTAAAAGTATATAGACCCTATGAAGTTAATGACGACGGCAGGCCTAGTCACATTTTATTTCTCTTCTATTCTTAATCATTATGAAGTAATGGTTAGGCCTATATTGCTTCCATTCCTATTCCCTGCCGCCATGAAGTGTTTTTCTTTTGTATTTTATCTGCTTCTTCTGTAGATCTCTGTCACTAACGATTGTGTTCATACCGAGCGCATTGGTCGTATATAAGCTACTTTTCTCTCCTTTTGGTTGACTTAATATTACCCATGCGATAAGTACTCAGATCCATTGCCTGTAAATGAAGCAATAACAAACGCTGAAGACTACTAACAGATAGTCTCCTCACTGATTGTGGTTGCATCAGATTACGGTCATTAACGTCGACCCGACACATTCCCTATAGCAAGACACCATTTCGTAAATGCTGACGCAAAGTGTAACACGCGTAGAATGGACTTATCACTGCTCCCCAACCTCTGAACTCCCTCACCGATATCAACCAAACTGGAATATAACAGTGTAACAGAACATCCGATGGCCTCCTTCATATACTTCTTTATTTTGTCCTGACCCTATCATAACAATCTGTTTCTTACTCATTAGTTGTTGCACCCGCCGTTGACGGGTTATTCTTTGTACAATTGCAGCAGTAATGCTACCTAATGGAGATGAGTGGTAACAAAATCTGTCATCATTGATCTGCATTTAGGGTTGTCGTCCAGTGGCAAATTCTCTTAACAGTTGTGTACCTAGTCTTATCTTAAATTATTTAAAATACCTTGGAAATTTGTCAAACATCTCAATTGGTAAATTATTCCAGTCCATAATTCCTGTTCCTATAAACGAGGATTTGCCCCAATTTGTCCTCTTGAATTCCATCTTTATCTTCATATTATGTTTTTTTCCTAATTTCAAAAGCTGTGTTCAAGCTTATTCGTGTACTAATATCATTCCATGCTGTCTCTCCACTATTATTATTCTCGAGTCGAAAATTTACAAATTTACGCTTAATGTACCAATCAGTTTGAAGTACACAAGTACACATGTGAAATCACATTACACGTTGTTGTTTGAGTCATCAGTCCACAGACTGGTTTGATGCAGCTCTCCATGTCACCCTATCCTGTGCAAACCCTTTCATTTCTACGTAACTGCTGCATCCTACATCTGCTCTAATCTGCTTGTCATATTCACACCTTGGTCTACCCCTACAGTTCTTACCCCCTGCACTTCTCTCAAGAACCACCTGAACTAGCCCTGGGTGTCTTAAGATGTGTCCTATAATTCTATCTCTTTTCGTCAAAATATAGCCAAATCTATCTCCTTTCACCAATTCGATTCAGTATCTCTTCATTCGTGATTCGATTCATCCATCTCACCTTCAGCATTCTCCTGTAACACCACATTTCAAAAGCTTCTATTCTCTTCCTTTCTGAACTAGTTATCGTCCATTATACACTTCTATACAATGTCACGCTCCAGACGAAAGTCTTCATAAACGCCTTTGTAATTCCTATATGAGTGTTCGAAGTGAGCACATTTTTTGCCTTAAGAAAGGCCTTCCTTGCTTGTGTTAGTCTGCATTTTATATCCTTACTTCTGCCATCGTTAGTTATTTTACTACCCAAGTAACAGTATTCATCTACTTCCTTTAAGGCTTCATTTCCTAATGTAATATTTCCTGCATTACCTGACTTCGTTTGACTGCACTCCATTACTTTTGTTTTGGACTTTCTCTCTGAAATGACCAGGTTATAGGTGCTGCCTAGCATCAAGTAATTTATTTTCATCTTGTCCTCCTTACCCAAGACTCTGTCCATACCATTCAGCCTGATCGTAGCCTGTTCAGGCAACACCAGCCAGCTTTCGTTATGCCCAGGTGATAACTGCTCAGCTGCTGGCATTCATCCGCGGAAGGATGAATATCTCCCCGTAAAATTCTGTTGATGGTTCGTTTTTCAATGTCTTATTCGACTTGTAACTCGAGCAGTATCGATCTTTCGTTTATGTCCATGCACTGGGTAAGTACTGCACATGACATACGGACACGTCCCTGCTTGTTTCACGTCCGTGTTGAAATGCTGCTGCCCATCTCGCTACGGTTCGGTACGGACAAGCATTATTCCCCACAGATTTTACAAGTCCTGCGTGACGTTCTTTGGCATTGAGACACCGGTGAACGGCCTGTTTGATGTACGCACACTTCTTTCCTCATCACATGCAATCCGCACGGAGTCTGACTCACGACTGCAACCCCATCACCCTGTGTATGGTACCTGTCCAATGCACCGCCATCTCGTACTTGCGTCCATGTACTGTGTATGTCATGCTTTCCAGGACATATGGCCATTGTATGATTGATAACACCATGCAAATATGAGGGGAAAAGATGGTCACCGTGACTTATACCCCAGCCCTCGTATACCTTCAATAAAAGGAGCGTATCGAACGAACCGTGCACATTTCCCGGTCTCTTCAACGGAAGAATCAGCATCGAACTTCGTATATATACCACCTCCTGTGCTGTGATCTTTAGTCTTATATTGCTTTTTAATAGCGAGCTGGCTGCATAGTTCACGTAGCTGTGAGCCTTTCGTCAGGGAGATGGTTCGAACTCCAATGTCGGCAGTCTTGAAGATGATTTTCCGTGGTTTCCTCTTTTTCACACTAGAAAAATGTTGGGGATGTTCTTTTAAGGCCACGGTCGCTTCCTTCCCAGTTCTATCCCTATCCTATTGTCACCATAAGACCTGTCTGTGTCGGTGCGACGTAAAACAAAACAAAATACCTGTATTAATGTACGGTTATCTAACACACTCTTTACCAATACACTTGCGTAGACTATGATGGTGATTTTTATTTATTATTATTATTTTTATTATTATTATTATTATTATTATTATTATTATTATTATAATTATTATTATTATTACTGGCTTTACGTCCCACTAACTACTTTTAAGGTTTTCGGAGACGCCGAGATGCCGAAATTTAATCTCGCAGGAGTTCTTTTACGTGCCAGTAATTTACCGTCACGTGGCTGACTATTTGAGCACCTTCAAATACCAACGGACTGAGCCAGAGTCGAACTTGCCATGTTGGAATCATAAGACTAGCGCCTCAACCGTGTGAGCCACTCAGCTTGGCATTATTGTTTTAACAGGGAAAGTATAACTAGGCAACCATCCCCTCATAAACCCTAATCAGAAAAGAGCAGTGGAAGAGGTGCGACCATTCGAAGAATGAAGGTGTCGGCGAAAGAAAGTAAGGGCCACGAAGGGCTTGAAAATGAGACTCCCTAGGTCTCACTACCCCAATACCGTTGGGGTCATTAAGGGCCAAGAGGGGTCGGCTAAGAAATGTTTAAGTGAGGAGCCTGGCACAAATACGTGGAAGCAGTGATAGACCCAGGTAGAACCCCTTGGTCGTCAACCTCGCTCCCAATTTGTCAGCTTCTGGTGTCAATTTTATTCGCTTCCTACGACGGGCAGTCAATACCGTCCCCACCCACAGGGTGTTGTACTATCCGACTCAGAGGGGCTGACTAGACAGTAGCAAAAATGAAAATTTGAGGGGGTTAAGTTGGAAGAGAAAGAGATAGGAAGTAAGAAAAAGATCACAGAAACCTTCTAGGCAGCTCGGGGGCACCTTGTTAGTCTGGCTTCACTCTGAAGCCAATCCAGCACGGTTAAACATGAGCTGTCTCAGCCCACAGGATCAACGAACACAAACTTCAACGTCTCGGTGTCCCTTGAGAGGTGGGTATTACCTGCGAAAGAAAGAGAAGGTCCAGGAAGGAGATTTAAAAAAAAAAAAAAAACGTTAGGCCTAGGAATCCTAATACCGTCAAGATCGGAATAGAACAAGAATTGACCAAGGAGCCCAGATAAGACATATTCAAGCTAGAAGCCTGCCACAAGCAAGTGGATACATTACCAGTCAGCTAAGGGCCCCGTGGTTGCCATCCCACGCTCTCATGACAGAGCCACCGAGGTCCCCCTTTTGGTCGAGTAGCGTTACAAAAATGTTGCAAAGTTTGGGCTGGGAAGACCTTGGAACAAGGAGACGAGCTGCTCGACTAAGTAGTATGTTCCGAGCTGTAATTGGAGAGATAGCGTGGAATGACATCAGTAGACGAATAAGTTTGAGTGATGTCGTTAAAAGAAGGAAATATCACAATATGAAGATAAAGCTAGAATTCAAGAGGACAAATTGGGGAAAATATTCGTTTTTAGGAAGGGGAGTTAGGGATTGGAATAACTTACCAAGGGAGATGTTAAATAAATTTCCAATTTCTTTGCAATCATTTAAGTAAAGGCTAGGAAAACAACAGATAGGGAATCTGCCACCTGGGCGACTGCCCTAAATGCAGATCAGTAGTGACTGATAGCACACTCTTACGACAAGCAGAGGATACTGAATCTGTTATACCGCCCCCAACGAGAAAGGGATGGCTATAGTTTGTTACTACGTGTAACAGCGATTTCAAAGAGATACTTCTAAAAAAATGCATTTATTTTTATAATAATAACTTCTTTTTCAAGTTCCATATGCGTTCCCCCGGTGTTGGCGATCACCCTTGGAGAAATCGCCCCTTTCTTCAGATATCTTGCCGAGTTGTTCGACGTTGTTGATGCAAGCCCAGTCTGATGTTTTGAAGCCATGACATCGGTGATCTACCTGCTCCTTTCTTGCCTTTATCTTTCCTTGTAATACGAGGTGTAGAAGCCCGCACTTTCTGCCTCGTAGAACATGTGCTAAATAAGCTGCTTTCCTGGCTTTGATGACGTTTTCCAGCTCACGCTCAGCTCTAGCTCTCACTGACACTTCATTATTGGTTACAAAATCTGTCCAGGCTATTCCCACCATTCTCCTATGTAACCACATTTCAAAGGCCTCTAATCTGTTCATGGAGGAAGCTTTGACAGTCCAGGTCTCTACTCCATAAAGCAGTGTTGACCAGACCTAACATCTCAACAAGCCGGGCTGAGTGGCTCAGACGGTTGAGGCGCTGGCCTTCCGACCCCAACTTGGCAGGTTCGATCCTGGCTTAGGCCGGTGGTATTTGAAGGTGCTCAAATACATCGGCCTCGTGTCGGTAGATTTACTGGCACGTAAAAGAACTCCTTCGGGACTAAATTCCGGCATCTCGGCGTCTCTGCAAACCGTAAAAGTAGTTAGTGGGACGTAAAGCAAGTAACATTATTAACATAACTTTTGCCTGACCTTGAGGTTTAGATTATCATCACAAAGAATGATCTCATCGTTTGGAAAGATGATCTGAAAATCTCAATATGGCGTCTGATCTCTTTTTCATGGTCCATATTTTCTTTTATGGCCCTATTTTGATAAAATTCGGAATTAGTTACATACACAGGCTAGATACATCATCTCTCAACGTTGTTTATGAAAGAAATGAGACATTTGGAAGGTCTCCATATTCGGTCCAGACAGCCCGAGGAATTTTACTTGTTGCATCATCTGACTGAGTCGCGTTTGCCATCTTCCAGTCGCTTGCTTGGTGATAAGGAAATACAGCCGGCTTTTTCCACATCTTTAGGAATGTTTTCTTCAAGCGTTCAGTCCCTTCCATCTTTGTAGACACTTCTCGCGGGTGAAATTAATGTCGCAGTCAGTTTTCGCGTTACTGCTCACTGCAGAATACTGAATTCCGGGATACGTTTGAGATAGGGAGCAATTTCTTTTTAACGAGAGAGAGAGAAAGAGAGAGCGCCCTCAACATGATGAGAGCTTGTCTCAGAATTTTCAGATCATCATCAATTATTACTCTTATACAGACGAGGGAGGTCTGGCATTATCCATTCCTAGTCTGTCGTGTCTTGCTGTTCAAGTGTGTACGTCGTAATTTGAGTCTTCCACGACCTCTCTTCCGTTCCATTTGTATTTGCATTGTTTATTTTGTCATAATTTCCTCCAATACTTTAATAAATCCAAACACCGAGCTCGATAGCTGCAGTCGCTTAAGTGCGCCCAGTATCCAGTATTCGGAAGATAGTAGGTTCGAACCCCACTATCGGCAGCCCTGAAAATGGTTTTCCGTGGTTTCCCATTTTCACACCAGGCAAATGCTGGGGCTATACCTTAATTAAGGCCACGGCCGCTTCCTTCCCACTCCTAGCCCTTTCCTGTCCCATCGTCGCCATAAGACATATCTGTGTCGGAGCGACGTAAAGCAACTAGCTAAAAAAAAAAAAAAAAAAAAAAATCCAAACAAGATCATCCGCATATCAGACCGTACCGCAGCTATCGATATCGCCTAAACCGAGCGAGTTGGCCGTGCATTTAGGAGCGCGCAACTGTGAACTTGCATTTGGGAGATAGTGGGTTCGAACCCCACTGTCGGCAGCCCTGAGGATGGTTTTCGGTTGTTTATCACTTTAAAACCAGACAATTTGCTGGAGCTGTACCCTAAGGCCACAAATGTTTGCTTTCCAGTCCTAGATATTTCCTATCCCATTGTCGCCTTAAAACCTATCTGTGTCGGTGCGACGCAAGGACAATTTATAAAAAATATTAACAGTTCCTTTTTGCTTAGATTTAAATACAAGCATCAGTATCATCAGTAACATCAATATCAGTGTAGCCTCCGTGGTTCAGGCGAAGGACGCCGGCCTCTCACCTCTGGGTTCCGTGGTTCAAATTCCGGTCACTCCATGTGAGATTTGTGCTGGACAAAGCGGAGGTGGGACAGGTTTTTCTCCGGTTACTCCGGTTTTCCCTGTCATCTTTCATTCCAGCAACACTCTCCAATATCATTTCATTTCATCTGTCAGTCATTAATCATTGCCCCTGGGGAGCGCAACAGGCTTCGGCAGCCGGCACGATTTTTATCCTCGCCGCTAGATGGTGGGGGGGGGGGGGGCGTTCATTCGTTCCATTCCTGACCGGTCGAATGACTGGGAACAGGATGTGGATTTTTAGTTTTCATTTCATGTAATATCAGTATAATTCCTTTCATTTTTTTATTTTATTAAGAGGGATTATGACAGTATAGTTAATTGGTTGCTGAAATTTCATTTTAAAACTTGTATGAGATATTAGAATGGTTTGTTTGCTCTGTGTGCTTCCAGTTACATCCACATAATTCCCCGAAGATAAATTTCTAAAAGCCAAATGGGCCAAGTATATGCATCTTGATAATTTTGTAGTGACTGATCAGTTGATCACCTCAGATCGAGTAGGCGTACACCTAGGGTTGCCGGGAATTTAAGAGGGTAGTATGGGAGACGTCTGAGTCGGCATTGCCTGCCGCCGAATCAGATATATAAAACCAGGAAATCACGAATAGCATAACGGTTATTTCATGTCGAGCAATAGGAAACTCACTCTTACAGACTACATTTGGCTTCAGTGGAATTATCCCTCTTAGCTTAATGTCGTGGATATTTTCCCATTTCTCTAAACACAGACAGGCTCTTTAGATTTCGTGCAGGAGAATCGCTTCGTCTCTGTGTCTTTTTACAAACACTGAAGTCAAAAGTCGAGATGGGCAAGGTGTCAGACTGCTAAACCGAGTGAACTGCCGGCTATGTTGTGCTCTTCCTTATCGTCATCGCGGCAACTTCTCTGCCTTTGCGGTATGGCGGGTGTGCAGCTTCTTGGGCGAGTAATCGTGGTGCGCGAAATTAGCTTTCTGTATTTTCCCACCCAATATAAGACTATTACGTCTGGTTTTGTATTACAGAAGATCCCTGTCGTGTTATTTTTAAGTAGGCGTATTCCAAAATGTTATTTTTGGGACATATTATTAATGAAAGACCGGGCGAGTTGGCCGTGCAGCTGTGAGCTTGCATCCGGGAGATAGTGGGTTCTAACCCCACTGTCGGCAGCCCTAAAGATGGTTTTCCGTGGTTTCCCATTTTCGCACCAGGCAGATGCTCGGCTACGGCCGCTTCTTTTACACTCCTACTCTTTTCTATCCCATCGTCGCCATAAGACCTATCGTTGTCGGTGCGACGTAAAGCAAATTGTAAAAATAAACAAAAAAATACTGAAAGCACCAGCGCGTGTAGACATTGTGTTGTATGTTTAAGAGCGACTTACGCAGACCCAATTATTCCAACATTCTTCTGTTTTCATCCAAACTTTCTATGTTTTTATGACAGCGGCGTAGACTGGGATATGATGTGTAGGGCATAGACTGTATTATTTTTCCTATTTGCTTTACGTCTCACGGACACACATAGGTGTTAATGGCGACGATGGGATATGGAAGGGCTTCCCATCCTTGTGACACCGAAAATCTTCGATGTGTTAGTGCGAGACGTTAAAAAACTAGAAACAATTCCTTACTCTTCCATTACGCGTCGTAGATTTTGATGATATTGTCGGAAAGTGGATAATTTTTCACTCGGTATTTTGTGTGAGTTTCCAATTGTAGTACAAAACGTTTTCATAAAATAAAACCGTATAACTTACTTTTTTCTGGTAACTCTAAGAGTGAATACGCACCTTCCCCCCCCCCTCCCCCCTTACTCGTTATTCCGATAGTTTTCACAAACTCTTAACAACATTTCAAGACAGTTCCCGGTATACTGGATACTTCGTGTATAATTTGTCTTTTCGTCTTCACTTGCGAAAGAGAAAAGCACACGTAAAATCACGTTTCTCTCAACTCCTCGAAAACCTGAAATCGGCGGTATACTACACTAGACAACAGAAGGCACAGTTAGAATGGGTTTCTTGTATATTCATGTTGTGGGGTTTTGCAGTTGATGCAGAAAGGTGGATGTGGCGTTTTAATAACCTAGCTGTACAGGCACACGTTATGCTTTACCCCCTATTTCCCAACATTTACATCCTTTTCCTACAAAGTGCACAAATCCTCTGGAAGTATCAGTTCCTTTAACGACAGAGCAAGTGGCCACGTGGCTTGGGTCACGTAGTTATCAGCTTATATTCGGGAGATGGTGGGTTCTGACCCCATTGTCGGCAACCCTGAAGATGGTTTTCCGTGCTTTCCCATTTTCAAACCAGCCAAATGCTGAGGCTGTACCTTATTTTTTTTGCTAGTTGTTTTACGTCGCACCGACACAGATAGGTCTTACGGCGACGATGGGACAGGAAAGGGCTAGGAGTGGGAAGGAAGCGGCCGTGTCCTTAAGGCACAGCCACAGCATTTGCCTGGTGTGAACATGGGAAACCACGGAAAACCATTTTCAGGGCTGCCGACAGTGGGGTTCGAACCTACTATCTCCCGAATACTGGATACTGGGCGCACTTAAGCGACTGCAGTTATCGAGCTCGGTTGTACCTTATTTAAGGCCACGGCCACTTCATTCACAGTCCTAGCTCTTTTCCATCCCATGGTCGGTGAGACGTAAAGCAAATTGTAAAAAAAAAAAAAAAAAAAAAAAGTTCCTTTAATCTGAAATTTTCAGGATGAGTTATTTTCATACATGTAAATCAATTTGAGCTAAAAATTGTAAAACACCGAACTAAAGTTGTATTATCTTGTAAGAAATACGAATAAAATTTGTTAAGAAACAAATTATTTTGTTAGATTACTTTTCACAGTCCGAGAATATAGCAAGAAAAAGTTCAGTACCACGGGTAGTTTCCGAGATAATGCACCATAAGTCATGTTTTCAATTCCGTAGGAAAAAAATCACTAAAGAAATGAGCAAGATATGGATTTAAAAGTTAAGCTACTACTTACTTCATAAATGCACTCTCTATACGTGGTAAGAAGACATATAGAAGAAATGGATGATTCCAGTGACATTAACTATTGTTTCATCCAACATTATTTTCTCTCAAAATGTTATTACGGTGGTTAGAGCCCTTTCAGAGCTAGTTCGTTATAGTTATTTTTATTTCTTATTTATTAATAGGCCTAACCCTGTAGTCGTGTCCCAGGTGCTTCTGGAAATTAACCTGAAAGAGGGATCCCAGACGGTTCTTCCAAGTAGAAACGAAGAGGTGATGCTTCCTCCTACATTTAAAATGAGCCGTAAAGCTTAGAATCTTGTTGTCTCGCTGGTTTTGAGGGATTTAAAGATCATTCCCCGTCCTGTGTGGGTCGTGTCGTCTCCATCTGCCAACGTTGTCACAAAAAGAGGAGCAATGCTTTTTGTAGTTCGTTGTAGTGAGTGGTACTCTCATTGACATTCATAGTGACAAGTGCAGTGGGAAAAAATCTAAGCTCGCTTCCTCGTGCTTTGTACTGCTCGTTAAGAGAGGGTGGGAACGCAAGACAGTCGCTTGTCGACTGCTGTCCGGATCCCTGCGAGATAAGGTAGGGCAGCTACTGCTACTTCTGGACAGGTTTTATAAACGAGGCATTCTCAAGTGACTGGGCTAATTGAGACTTCCTGAACTCTTTTTCTTTTGCTACTAAAGGCATTTGATAATGTTGATTGGGTCAAGCTATTAGGGATTCGGAAGTTGATCGCTATCAAATGCTGAGAAACAAGGGTTACCTCTGAGGATGGTGATTTTTCGCAATTGCCATATCACGCGAAATGCTTATAATGGCTTGTGCCTTTGTATTTTCATTTTTCACTACCTGTAAACCACTTTCTAATGTTTTTTTAACGCGACAACATTCTAAATATACTCAAACTACGACATTTTTAGTAAAACGTGCCGTGAATTTGAAAAACCGATGATTTTTCCTTAAACGTGGCTCAGGTGGCCGCGCTGGCCTCTCACCGCTGGGTTTCGTGGTTCAAATCCCGGTCATTCCATGTGAGATTTCTGCTAGACAAAGCGGAGGCGGAACAGGTTTTTCTCCGGGTACTCCAGTTTTCCCTGTCATCTTTCATTCCAGCAACACTCTCCACTAACATTTCATCTCGCAGTCATTAATCATTTGTCCCAGAGGAGTGCGACAGGCTTCGGCAGCCGGCATAATTCCTATCCTCGCTGCTAGATGGGGACTTCATTCATTCTATTCCTGAACCGGTCGAATGACTGGAAAGAGGCTGCGGATTTTCAATAATTTATGATTTCTATTCTTCTTCTGGAAACTTAAAACAGAGGAGTTGGTGCCTCCTTGAACTGCCTACAAATGCTGAAAACAGAGGAGTTAGTGCCTCCTTGAACTGCCTACAAATGCTGGTGCTTGTTAAGCTCAAATTCCCAGAGTTTGGCCAATCTGTTCCACAATGTATTTTGAGTTCTTCCAAGATTGTAGACTCCTAAAGATATTTCACTTAATACATTTTAATGTTACGTGATAGGAGAACGTGATTGACAGATCAAAATGTCCTGGTGCTGTGTGTTGTGTGATTTCTTTCACCCGTGTCACTGATTCACGAAGATGTCTTAGTTAATTTTGTATATTTTCTCATTATTATTTTGGATCAATATAAATTTGTACTTTTTTTGCCCATATCAGTTTGAAATAAATTAAGAATTTTGTTATGATAATTATATTTTAATGTTCTATGCATATATGCAAATCGAATTTCATGTTGATATTGTTACGGATAAAACACAGATTGTTTTATTGGACTAATTTAATCTAGGATGACCTAATTAGCACACACACACACACACACACACAAACCGAGCTCGATAGCTGCAGTCGCTTAAGTGTGATAAGTGCAGTTAGTACTCGACCTATAGTAGCGAGTGAGTGATTAGGGCCCCACGCGTTCGGCGGTTCACTCGCTCTTCAAGTCAATTGTGTAGGAGTGTTCTTGTGTTATCTGGCGCTCTTTGATTCGATTTCTATACTCTTTGAGATCTTGTTTCAAATTCCCTTAACAGGGTTGCAGTTGTATTATGTCTTCTTAATAGCCAGGGTCTTGTCCATACTCTTTTTCTATTATTGCTAATTTCATCTTCGATTTCCTCCATTATAGCGGGTATAATTCAGTTGCAATAGTTCTTAAAAATTCACTTAATTTTTCACATTGTCCTCCTTCCCGGAACCATGTTACCATGCATAACCTTTGAACATTTCAATGCACTGACTCGTCCACTGTCTCTTCTCATGTGATCACATCTACACCTCAATCAGTTACTCGGCGGAGTAACAAAGCGAGTGACTCTGCCCAATACTCGGGTGTATTTCCGGCTTTAACAGGTGCGATTTAGCTGCAGTATCCCAGATAGGGCATACTCCAGGAGCCGGTTTTCTATGGTGAGCCCATTCTTGTCTTTAATAATCTGCATTAATTTAAATAAGCGGGCACTTGTTTGCACTGTTATGCTATTGACATCCAAGGTCGACGGAGTTTATACCTGATGTTATTCGCAGCAGCCACCGTCTCGTTGGGCCTGCACCTTGAGAATTTTAGTCTATCAGTCTGTTGAAGCTTTGAGTGCTATTTCTGGAGTGATTCTTCTTTCCTGGGATGGATTGTGTTGTTGGATGGCTGATTGTTGTAGTTGATTCTTGACTGGTCAGAATATGACCTGCGCCCTTTTGAAGGGGCGGAAGATCGGAGAAGACCGTGGATTTCTTCTGACGGAGTCCAAGGATGTCTTGAGGCGGTGTGAGCGAAGCAATCTCAGACGTATTGTCTGGCTGATGTTATTTTTAAATAATCAGTTAGGCGATGTATAGCGTATTTGGAGTTTACATAGCACGAGTAGAAAGCGACCCAATGAACGGCTCTTCAAGTTAACTCCGCCTCTGTAAGGAAACGAAGAAAGTGAGACCAGCACTTTTTTCCTCAGCCAAGGTTACTCGACCAGAAGCGTGTGCTTCCTTCCCGGTATGAAGAGTTTAGGCGGTTCAGTTTTTACGTCGTTGCAGCCTTGTGATCTGTAGGAAGCATGCCTGGCAGCGTGTCTGCCTGTTACCTGGACGCCCCGGGTTCGATAAACGGTTTGTCCAGTTATTTTAAATGTGGGCTGTTGACTGGAACGGGTTTCACTCAGACTCGTGAGACCAACTGAGGAACCGTGTGATGCGAGAGGCAGTGAACCCGGCCAAAAGCGGGGGTGGTAGAATACATCCACGGCATGATCTGCTTGTCGTAAGAGGTGACTATAGGGGCTGCCCAAAACCTCTCGCCTTGCGAGCGACCACAGGGCTCCTAGTTGACTCTGATTAGCTATCTTACCATGGAGGTATTGAAAATTTTCTGGAGGGCACCCTACATCAGTTCAGTAAGTCAATAAACCGAATTGTAAAATGACTCGGTACTAGCCAAACATGTCAACAGTAGCTGTGACGCTCGCCAGCACTCGGGAAAACTTCAGCAGCGGATGGGAATGTGAGCCACACGCCCGAAGGCCAGTCAGTATAGAGTTGGCGTATTCGAGAGTTCGCATCGGGCTGAGGAGCTCAAGCGCTCGAACACCGGCCTTCTGAGCCATTAGCAGTGCCCCCGCCCCTCCCCACACACTTTGTGGAGAAAACATTACATTTTAATTCCATTTTAGCTGGCTGAAGGCAGAAATTATAGGAATAATTAAAAAAAATTGTACAAGCCCTGTTGTCTTATCAGCTAATTCTTTATTCTATTTTCTGTAATTATTAAGAAACTTATTAGCGGAAATACGCAAAAAATGTCGGTCGTCGCGGCAAACCGATTTATATAGTGCCACAACAAGTAGTGGAGACTTAGCATGTGCTGTGAGGAGGGGCAGCAGGGGTATATTTTTTGCCAAGGTCATAGACACTGAGGTAAGATTCACCCGCTTGCCGCGCGCATTCGTCCGTTTGGCAGTCTCTTTAGTGTCGGTTAGTTTCTTAGCCTTACCGATGACAACAGATGCACTGTGGAAATTAAAAGAATTTCCCTGTGTAAGAAAGCCTTTGAGGAGAAGAAGCAGCTGTTAACTAATAAATCCTTGGATACTGAACAAAAGGAATTGTTTATCAAAACATTTAATTGGAGTGTGCTGCTATATGGCTGTGAAGGATGGACTCTCTTGAAGGAGGACGTGAAACGACTAGAGGCAATGGAAATGTGGCTAT
Source organism: Anabrus simplex (assembly GCF_040414725.1). NCBI lineage: Eukaryota > Metazoa > Arthropoda > Insecta > Orthoptera > Tettigoniidae > Anabrus > Anabrus simplex. The sequence goes on along the minus strand of NC_090267.1, from coordinate 68,651,389 downwards.
GGAGGAAGATGACAACAACTAGCTGGATTGAGAAGAAAACAGTGCTTAGAGAAGCAGTGCTTAGAGAAATAAACACCCACAGACATTTAACAACAAGGATTAAAAGGAGAAAAGCATCAGTTTTTGGTAATATTCCCCGGCATAATGACCTCATAATGAACTTGTTCGAAGGCAAGGTGATGCGAAAGAAAGGCAGAGGAAAACCACGGAAGAAGATCATTGAAGAGGTAGTTGAGATGATGGGATGCCAAGGTTATGGAGAGATGAAAAGGATCGCAGGGAGAAGAGATCAATGGTTGCAGCGACAAGGCAAACCCTTTAGATAATGATGAGTGATGAGTTTCTTAGTGTGTAATCAAATACTAATGACGGGATTCTGGTACACCAGTTACCTGTGAGTTACCTAAATGCGCATGTAACTTTAATTGCGCTGTTAACTTTAATGAGTTTCCAGATTTATAAGCCCTGGTAATAAACAGTGCAATTATCGTCATTCTCTATTCTATGCAAATGCCTTTAGGCTTATTTTGGTAATATCTAATTACTTTCACAACCAGAAGTTTTCTACAATGAAAAATGGTTGGCAAATATGTACACAGTCATATCAATCAATCTGATTCAACATGTAATAATCTCTCACAATATGAATACGATCTAATAATATAAGACCGGGCGAGTTGCCCGTGCGATTAGAGGCGCGCGGCTGTGAGCTTGCATCCGGGAGATGGTGGGTTCGAATCCCACTGTCGGCAGCCCTGAAGATGGTTTTCCGTGGTTTCCCATTTTCACACCAGGCAAATGCTGGGACTCTACCTTAATTAAGGCCACGGCTGCTCCCTTCCAACTCCTTCGCCTTTCCTATCCCATCGTCACCATGAGACCTATCTGTGTCGGTGCGACGTAAAGCCTATAAGGAAAAAAATAATATTTCCCCTTCTTTCTTATTCACAGTACGCAGACATCGTCTTAAAATCAATCAATCAATCAATCACTACTGATCCGCATTTAGGGCAGTGGCCCAGGTGGCAGATTCCCTGTGTTGTTTTCCTAGCCTTTTCTTAAATGATTGCTAAGAAATTGGAAATTTATTGAACATCTCCCTTGGTAAGTTATTCCAATCCCTAACTCCCCTTCCTATAAACGAATATTTGCCCCAATTTGTCCTCTTGAATTCCAACTTCATCTTCATATTGTGATCTTTTCTACTTTTAAAGACTCCCCTCAAACCTATTCGTCTAGTGATGTCATTCCACGCCATCTCTCCACTGACACTCGGAACATACCACTTAGTCGAGCAGCTCGTCTCCTTTCTCCCAAGTTTTCCCAGCCCAAACTTTGCAACATTTTTGTAACGCTATTTCGTCGGAAATCACCCAGAAAATTCGAGGATCTTTTCTTTGGATTTTTCCAGTTCTTGAATAAAGTAATCCTGGCGTGGGTCCCATGCACTGGAGCCATACTCTGCTTGGGGTCTTACCACAGACTTATATGCCCTCTCCTTTACATCCTTACTACACCCCCTAAATACCCTCATAACCATGTGCAGAGATCTGTACCCTTTATTTACAATCATATTTATGTGATTACCCCAATGAAGATCTTTCCTTATATTAAGACCTAGGTACTCACAATGATCCCCAAAGGGAACCTTCACCACAATCCCACATCAACTCAGTAATTAAAACTGAGAGAACTTTTCCTATTTGTGAAACTAACAACCTGACTTTTAACCCCGTTTATCACCATACCATTGCCTACTGTCCATCTCACAACATTATTGCGGTCAATAATACTACTGCCTTGAGGAATTCCCCTCTTAATTATTACAGGGACAGATAAAGCTTCGCCTACTCTAATTCTCTGAGTTCTATTTTCTAGAAACTTAGCCACCCATTCAGTCACTCTTTTGTCAAGTCCAGTTGCACTCATTTTTTTGCCAGTAGTCTTCCATGATCTATCCTATAAAATGCCTTATATAGATCAATCGCGATACAGTCCATTTGAGCTCCTGAATCCAAGATATCTGCTATATCTTTTTGGAATCCTACAAGATGAGCTTCAGTGGAATAACCTTTCCTAAACCCAAACTGCCTTCTATCAAACCAGTTATTAATTTCGCAAACATGTCTAACATAATCAGAAAGAATGCTTTCCCAAAGCTTACATTCAATGCATGTCAAACTAACTGGCCTGTAATTTTCAGCTTTAACTTATGTCTACCACCCTTTCCTTTATACACAGGGGTTACTATAGCAACTCTTCGTTCATTTGGTATAGCTTCCTTTATGCAAACAATTATCAAATAAGTACTTCAGACATGGTACTATATCCCAACCAATTGTCTTTAGTATATCCCCCGAAACCTTATCAATTCCAGCTGCTTTTCTAGTTTTCAACTTTTGTAGCTTACTGTAAATGTCATTGTTCTCATATGTCAATTTTAATACTTCTTTAACATTAGTCTCCTCCCCTATCTGGACATTATCCTTGTAACCAACAATCTTTACATACTGCTGACTGAATACCTCTGCCTTTTGAAGATCCTCGCATACACACTCCTCTTGTTCATTAATGATTCCTGGAATGTCCTTCTTGGAACCTGTTTCTGCCTTAAAGTACCTGTACATACTCTTGCATTTTTCACTAAAACTTGTATGACCGCCAATTATGCTTGCCATCATGTTATCCTTAGCTGAGTTCTTTGCCAGATTCAATTTCCTTGTAAAATTCTTCATTTTCTCCTTACTTCTACAGCCATTTCTAACTCTATTTCTTTCCAACCTGCACCTCCTTCTTAGTCTCTTCACTTCTCTGTTATGATATATTGGATCTTTACCATTCCTTACCACCTTTAAAGGTACAAACCTATTTGCATATTCCTCAACAATTGCGTTAAACCCATTCCAGAGCCTGTTTACATTTTTATTTGCCGTTTTCCACCGATCGTAGTTTCCTTTTTTAAACTCCCTCATGCCTGTTTTATCAGCCATATGGTACTGCCTAATAGTCCTAATTTTAATATCTTTCTTTCAGATTTATTTTTAACTACCACAAAAACAGCTTCGTGATCACTAATACCTTCTATTACTTCGGTTTCTCTACAGAGCTCATCTGGTTTTACCAGCACCACATCCAGAATATTCTTCCCTCTATTTGGTTCCATCACTTTATGAATAAGGTGCCCTTCCCATATTAACTTACTTGCCATTTGTTGGTCATGCTTCTTGTAGTTCGCATAACCTTCCCAATTGACATTTGGTAAATTGAGATCACCCGCTACAATCACGTTCCTTTCCTTATCGTTTCCCACATTGCTGATTATCTTATCAAATAATTCTGAATCAGCGTCTGCGCTACCCTTTCCCGGTCTGTACACCCCTAAGACATCAAGTTGCCTATTATCTTTAGAGATGAGTTTTACACCTAGAATTTGATATTTCTCATGTTTAACTTTTTCGGAGCTTACAAATTCTTCTTTCATCAGAATGAATACTCCCCCTCCTATCGTTTTTATCCTATCTGTACGATACACACTCCAGTTCTGTGAGAACATTTCTGCATCTATTATATCATTTCTTAGCCATGATTCAACTCCTATTACAATATCTGGTGAGTATATCTCTATTAAATTACTTAATTCTATTCCTTTCTTTACAATGCCGTATTTCTACAGTTGACCACTAACATTTTTATGTCATCCCTACTTGATTTCCAGTTCCCTGTTCCCTTCTCACCGCTCCCTAGGCCACCCCGTTTACCTGAATGTACCTCCTTATAACTCTTGTAAACAAATTTCCTAACTTAAATGTGCCACTGCTTTTTTAGTGAAGGCCATCTGAGCGCAGATCCCTATCACATACCCACTCTGGGAGTGAGATTTATAGATCCTAATGGGTGGGTAGGAGATAGGGATCTGCGCTCAGATGGCCTTCACCTAAACCGCAATGGTACATACAGTATAAGTTAGGAAATTTGTTTAGAAGGGTTACAGGGAGGTACATTCAGGGAAACGTGGTAGCCTAGGGAGCAGTGATAAAGAAACCTTGATCGTTGTCGTCAGTAAAATCATAAAAATACACAGCAATTACAAAACAGATCACTTTTCACGGATACAGGACGCAAGCGGAAACTAAAATAATCAGATAAATGAAAACGTGCAGCACACTTTGGAACCTATCATTCTGGAACTGAAGTTCTGCACTGATGATGCGTTATCCATCTGTTCTCGCTGTAATTGTTGCAGGTATTTTTTAGTTTCGAAAACTCTTACTTAAAACACGCATATACTGTTTTTCTCTTCAAGGATGCTGGACATGTACGGCAAGATTGCCTTTTCTTCAGTTTTTCTTCCGTATCTCGGCGGCAAGTCTATTCTTCTTTGACATGCAATTTGACCTGATCAGATGCCAAACCCTTTAAAAAGAATTCCAATTCCATTTTTTCCGGGCTTTCATGGCACAACTTCAACAACACGAAAGCATTACAAACTGCTACCGCCAATAGCCGTATCGCTAAATTTTTCATTAGTAGTTCCCTAATGTACTCCTCGAACTGATAATTTGTAGTTCTTAATACCTGCAACGGGCTAGTAATTTGAGATGTTTTACTTACACTGAGCACGCAACATGCATTGACAAAATACTCTCGTAATTGCTGACCTGAAGTCCACCTGAGAATTTCAGTCGAACGTAGCGAGCTAACCCTGACTCAGGATGTGAAGTGTGTTGACACAGAAAGAGAAGGTAACATAAACTACAGCTCCCTGCAAGATTTTAATTAAATATGTCCAGAAGTTTTATGTTTATTGGAAGTTTGAGACCTCACGTCACCGGCTAAAAGGTATAATAACGTTAAAAAAGCAATGATAAAATCTCTATTTATTACTCATCAGGCGTATATTAAGTGCATGCCGCTACCATTCAGGAGTACCTTCTTTACTACGTTCCAGCTTTCAGAAAATAATTTTTCGGGTTGTCTTTTTTTTTAGGCTTTGAGCGGAAATCTACCCATTACCTCAAACGGACTTGTTTCCAATATACTTCACGTATTCTTTCTTCATGTACTATCTGAATGAATTTTCACGGTCCACAGTTGCAGTTTTTTTAGAACTCATAGTAATTATTGTAGAATCTAACACCAATAGACTCAAAAAGTAACCGAACTCCGCCTTCCTATACGGGCAACTTCTCTCACTTGCGTGCATGGCGTATAGCCTATGGTCTCTGACGTAAGGGGAAAGTAATGGTTGAAATGTTCTTCTCTGACGTAAGGGAAAAGTAATGGTTGAAAAGTTCTTCGATGACCCGAACTTATATACTGGGTAGCCAAAAGTCACGGGAAGGAGTGTCCCATTTGAAAATGTGCCATGTATGATCCCTGAGCGTTGCGGCTAGCTGCGGCGCGGCGTAGCAGAGCAGTCTTGTCACAGACACCGCTGTCGTGAAGATGGCAGCACGTCGTGAGTTAACCATCTTTGAACGTGAGATGATCATCGGCGCACGGCGCATGGGCCGTAGTATTGCTGAGATTACAGGTGAATTCGGGTTTCCGAGGTCTGCATCTTGAATGTTGGAGAGAGAATGTTACCACCCGCATAAACCAACTGATGTTTCACGAACGGACATCACGTTGCTTCCGTAGAACCATACTGGGCGATCGACGGGCTACTGTGAGTCAGATCATCGCCCAGTTTAATGTTGGCAGTCAAGAACCCATTCCTACCGGGACTGTAAGGAGGCAACTGCACCGCATATACTTCACCAGTGGACGACCAAATTAAATGAAATGACGTATGGCTTTTATTGCCGGGAGTGTCCGAGGACATATTTGGCTCACCAGGCGTAGGTCTTTCGATTTGACTCCCGTAGGCGACCTGCGCGTCGTGATGAGGATGAAATTATGATGAAGACACATACACCCAGCCCCCGTGCCAGCGAAATTAACCAATGATGGTTAAAATCCCGACCCTGCCGGAAATCGAACCCGGGACCCCTGTGACCAAAGGTCAGCACGCTAATCATTTAGTCATGGAGCCGGAAAGCCGACGACCAACTCGTGGCCCTTTGCTGACACCTCCACACAGAGTTCAACGACGTGCATGGGCCCGCGAACATCGGCAGTGGACCATGGAACAGTGGCGGCGTGTGGTATGGTCTGATGAATCCCGGTTCCAGATGCATCGAGCTGATGGGTGCGTGAGAGAGTGGCGTATGCCCCTTGAAGCTATGGATCCTGCGTGTCAACAAGATTGTGTCCAGGCGGGAGGTGGCTCAGTTGTGGTCTGGGCGGCGTTCTCATGGTCGCAATTAGGCCCCATTGTCTGGCTGCAGGGAGCGCTGACAGGTGCACATTATGTGGAAATTCTTTCAGGCCATCTACTCCCCTTTCTGGCCCTAGAGTACCCTGACTGAGATGCCGTGTTTCAGCAGGACAATGCGTCATGTCACCGCTCTGTGGTGGCACGCAGGTGGTTGGAGGAGCACTCCAATGAAGTTACTACCATGGATTGTCCATCCAGATCCCCCCGATGTTAATCTAGTCGTGCATATATGGGATGCTGTCAATGCTGGCGTACGCTCTATGGACCCCGCACCAACTAAACCAGACAAATTGTGGGTAGCAGTGCAAGGTGCGTGGGTCCAGATCCCTCCAGAACGATTTGAACACCTTGTAGACAGTGTTGCCAACCCATAAATATTTCGCCGCTTATTTTTAGTTGAAGATCCGCTAAATTTCGAACTGAAGCAAAAGAGCATTGTTTTCATGGAGATTAACTCAACAGTCACCGCACTATATGCTCTGAAGCAGATGTGCTGGGTTGAGGTCCTGTGGTTTCATATGAAGCCACATGGTACCATTGTTTTTCATAGTATATGCTGGCACCTCACAGCAGCAAAGCACATACGGATATTTCCAAATCTATTTCGAAAGTTATTTTCACTTTCATTACTGTTTTTATTGTTTTTGATAAGTGCGGAAAGAAATAATGTCAAACAATTTCGCATTTATATTGGACTGCCAATAGATGTACCGTCCGTTTTTGGGATCACTGGGAAGCTCAACCAACTAGTCTTTTAAAGTTTAATTATTTAACCACTCTTTACGAAATATCTGACTACTTTTTTAAACCTCTTCTTTCGACATATTGACGTGCCAAAAAGAACCTGATGTCAAAAGAAACGCGTTATCAAACACGACACTGCCCGGCTCCTCAAGAGTACAGTAACGATTTTAACAAATTCTGACTGAGGCTATGGGCCAGAGCTGGTCTAGAAAACGAGTCGTAGTATGCAGTATAAGTTCAATACAATGGAAATAAGGAGACTATTTTGCCGCAGTAAGTTCTATACTTTTTTCCTGGTGATGAAAGGTGATATTGTTTCCGCTGAAAATCCCTAAAAGAAGTTTGAAAATCCGTCAAAAAATCCACTGTCCGCTAAATGGAAAATTTATCCGCTGTTCTATTTAAAAATCCGCCAAATTTGGCGGAAAATCCGCTGAGTTGGCAACACTAAATAGCTCAGAGACTGGAGTACATTAAAAAAAAGTAAAATGGATAAAACGCTAAATTCCGCTATAATAAATCTAGAATTCCGCCAAAACATCCGCTGTCCGCTAAGTGGTATATTTCTCCGCCGACAGTCTTATAATTCCGCCAAATTTATCGGAAAATCCGCTAAGTTGGCAACACTGAACGCGTGTGCGTGGCATGATCAGTCTCCGATAAGCCTTCCAAAAATATGAGCTCATGCTCCGCATATGTGAATGAGTCATGCACTCAAATGCTATTACTTAGGAAATGCATAGATTGATATATTGCATCACGCGCCCACACGATTACGCGAAGCGCTGTGCTAGTGTTTACTCGACTCACCTAATTTACCACGTGATAAATTAAAATCCACCAGAATGATATATTATTATTATTATTATTATTATTATTATTATTATTATTATTATTATTATTATTATTATTATTTTCATTTTTTGCAAGGAGTCTGCGGGGCCCTTACAGGCCCGGGCCCGCCTGCATTGCAGGTCCTAACGTTACGCGCCTGTAGTAAACGAGTGGTATTATGCAGCCTAAGTTCAATACAATGGGATTAAGTAGACTATTATACCGTAGTGATTCCTATATCGTTTTTTTCCTGGTGATGAAAGGTTACCGCTGAAAATAGTTAAAAGAAGTTTGAAAATCCGCTGTCCGCTAAATGGAAAATTTATCCTCTGTTCCATTTAAAAATCCGTCAAGTTTAGCGGGAAATACGCTGAGTTGGCAACACTGCTTGTAGAGTCGATGCCTCTTCGTATTGCTACCATTTTGAGGGACCGCGGAGGAGCAACTCGTTATTCACTCGTTATTAACATCACATTCAATGTCTTCCCTTGACTTTTGGCCACTCAGAATATAGTATGTACCTATTCTATTCGTACGGGCCGTTTCCTTTAGTACCTCAACGCACTGCCAGAAAATAATAATCTGAAATGGACTGAATATATATTCGACAAAACCTTCAGAAAACATTTGTCTGCTATATCTGTTTGCAATCTTGTTAACAAAACATACAGCCTCTAATAAAGAAAAGCGCGCCCATAATCTTGTATATTTCCTACTCGTACAAGCAAATAGAACACTTGAAATAAACAAAAAATGAAGGGTTCCTGGAACATGTTAGTATCTAGTGGAATGTCCTCTAGTCTTTTCTAACTGCCTGACATAGTCGCCGCATAGAATACACTAATTTCTTGCACATGTCCGGAGTGATTTTCTGCCTTTCTGATTAATCACACTTTTAAGTTCCTCGTTCGTACGCACACATTGCCTACGGATATTCCTCTTCAACGTAGCCCAAAGATGTTCGATGCGATTTAAATCCGGCGACTGAGGGGGGTGTTCTCTGCTGCTTAGGTATGTTCCAGATCAACCATGTGTTATTGATGTCAGCAGTGTGTTTTGGGTCATTATCACTCTGGAACACACAAACAGGTGGCATCCCCATTTCTTCGACACTCTACTTCACGTTTGCCCTCAGGATTGCATTATAGCTCTCCTTGTTCATTATTCCGTCAATGAAATGTATGTTACCCACACCACTGGCTGACATACAGCCCCAGAGAATTACAGACCCACCACCATATTTTACAGTTGGGAATGTATTTGCCACATCATTGTCCGTACCAAATTTTCTCCTTGCTCTGCAGATGCCATCTGCCCCGAAAAGGTTTGTTTTTGTCTCATCAGATCAGATAACATAATTCCAGAATTGGTTCTCCTCATTTATATGCTCCTTAGCGAATGTCAGTTTAAGCCGTCTGTTTTTTCTATTTACATATGGTCTTTGCCGAAGGATTCTTCCATAGTACCCATGCCGATACAGATTCCGACGGATGATGGAGTTGCTGATCATCTTTCCTGTTCGTTCCTCCGTGAGTTACCTCGATACTGGTACACTTAATTTGGAATCTGACTTTATCAGCTGAACAACAAAGAGTTCTTCCCTTTCAGTTAAACACTCTCTCCTGGGTTTCCTTGGTGTGTTCATTATAGTGCCTTTGTATTTAATTTTATCAACCACATATTGCACCGTAGAATGTGTACTATTGACCAGCTGTCCAATCTTTCGTAAGGAAAATCCTTTAAGTGCCAGTTTAAGTATAGAGTTCTTAAGCTCCGTACTTAACTCTGCACTCCTACCCATGTCCACTACAGATACACTAGGAAGGAGACTAAGGTACTTGACCAGTCGTATGCCGTGCATCGCAAACGTTGCGCATCATCCTGTCCATGTGTACGAATACAAGTTGTACATACGTTTGTCGATGCCGGCATGTAAATATCAAATATTCTTGCCTGAATGTAAATAAGTATGGTTTTGACTATAACAATAATGGCGTATGGCCTCCGGGGAGGCCCGGTGCAGGTCTTTTTCTAGTAGACGGCCTATTAGGTGACCTGCATGTCTGTGAAGATGAGGGCCCTACCTAAGATGATTTCTAATGTTGAATACGCCACACACACCCAGCCTCCGAGCCATTAGAATTAACCAATTAAGTTTAAATCCCCGACCCGGCCGGGAATCGAACCTGGGACCCTCTGAACCGAAAGCCAGTACGCTGATAAGTGATTCCTGAAGGTCGAACTCTCACCAAGGTGAGGTATGTTGCTTTTCTTCGGCGTCTTCGTGATGCATTTCGACGAAAGAGACTTTATTTCTGGCAAGGACAGAATTGGGTTCTCCATTATGAAAACGCCCCAGCACACCAGTCGCTCCGTAACATACCTTTCCTCCCTCATCTTCCGTATTCTCCATATCTTGCTCCAACAGATTATTACATGTTTCCGAAAGTCAAAACCTTTCTCTCCGGCCAAAAGGTGACGACGAACAGGACGCGCGCTCTGTCGAAAGAGACCAGAGATGGACTAGAAGACAGTTTTGAAAAGTTGGGCGCCAAGCGAGTCGGACGTGCGGTTTCCCATTTTCACACCAGGCAAATGCTGGGCTTGTGCCTTAATTAAGGCCATGGATGCTACCGTCCCAGTTCCCATACTTGCGTCGCCGAAAAACTTCGATGTGTTAGTGCTATGTTAAACTAATTGTAAAAAGTGGCAGAAGTGTGCCACTGCCTAGGGGACTTTCTTTGATGTCAACTAACTACTTTTGACGTTTTGCGGAGACGCCGAGGTATTGGAATTTTGTCCCGTAAGAGTTCTTTTACGTGCCGGAGAATCTACCGATACGAGGCTGATGTATTTGAGCACCTTCAAATACCACCGGACTGACCTAGGATCGAACGTGCCAAGTTGGGGGGTGAGAAGGCCAGCACCTCAACCGTTTGAGCCACTCAGCCCGCCACCACCACCTCTCAAGAAAAGATAATATTTTAACTATTTGTTAGTGTATGTTAGCTCTGTAACCTTGACAGTATCATCATGTCAATATCTTTGTAGGCATACTTATGGGTTAGTAAAAACCCAAAACAGACTCCTCAGGATGTCCATATTTGTTGTGACAGTATTGAAGGCCGAATGTAAGTGAAAATGAGATCCAGTTCATACGTACGGGTTACCACTCGTCTTCCATTTTCTTGGGAATTTCCGTAAAGCCACCAAATTATGTTGCTACGGACTCAATATTTTATCAAGAAACGGTTAGTTAGCGTAATTTCTTACGTAACTGCTTTCACGGCCGTATTGCTGAGCAAGACTTATTGCGTCATTTCTGATGAAATACTAAGATTGATGCCCTCTGCCAATATGTGGTAAATTTTTAATCTTAGTTGTTCAGCACTGTAGTTTCATCCTTAAGGTCAATCAATTAATCAATTCAGGCAATGATCGTTGATCTGCACTTACGGCTGTTCCAGATGGCAGATTCCGTTTCAGTTGTTTACCTAATCTTTCAAGGAAAGAAACCTATCGAGCATTTCCCTTGTGAATGATTCAAATTCCTTATTTCTCTTCCTATAAATGAGTATTTGCCTCAATTTGTCCTCTTCAATTTCAACTTTATCTTCATATTACGATCTTTCCTACATTTAAAAGCTTCTTCTCTACTAATGTCATTCCACGCTATTTCGCACTTAGACGAGCAGTTCGTCTCCTTATTCCTAAATTTTTCCACCATAAAATTTGCAGCATTTTAGGAATACTACTATTTTGTTGGAAATCATCCAGAACAAATTGTGCTGTTTTCCTTTGGATATTTTCGGTATCCTGAAAATGTTCATGTTTTGAAGAGAGATTCACCTCTAATGGCATATTGATGTGATGTATATTCACTTCAATGTCCTCATTTTCACAGTCACAAAATCACACACTAGCTTACCTCAGAAAGAGAGTGATAAAAGCACAAGGCAGTATTGGCTGAACACAAACAGCCGATCCAATGGTCATTTGAATTTAAATATTCGAAGATAACTCAAACAATCAGTTAAATGAATATTAATCAAGATGTGTGTTATAAAATATTAGTGAATGCTTTTAGGCAACAGTTTTTGTTGGTCTGTAATTCATAATTAATCCATTAAACTTCTGAACGCTACACCAAGGTAAATTTCCTGACTTTATCTATAATTGCTTTTTTTAATGTCTCATTTAGCATGCTGTTCGTCATTTCTAGTTCTTTCCCCTTTTTTACTAATTGCTGTTCGCTATTCTTTTTAACACACCTGTACTATAAAACTAAACTATATTTACAATAATATTATTTGGAATTCAGAATAAAATTACTTGATTATCTGCCAGGGGTCGAGACCAACTCCGTGACATATGTGAGAATAGACGGATAATAGAATAATTATGTTTCTCCAACCCATGTCCCGTTTCTCTGCGGGGACGGCTGTGAAGTGAGATGAATGTTCATGACGAGATTTATGACTGGATGCCCTTCCCGACGTCAGCCTCGTGAGAGGAGTTAATGAATGGCGTATGGCTTTTAGTGCCGGGAGTGTCCGAGAACATGTTCGGCTCGCCAAGTGCAGGTCTTTTGATTTGACTCCCATAGGCTACCTGCGCGTCGTGATGAAGATGAAATGATCATGAAGACGACTCATACACCCAGCCCCCGTGCCAGCGAAATTAACCTGCCGAGAATCGAACCCGGGACCCCTGTGACCAAAGGCCAGCACGCTAACCATTTAGCCATGGAGCCGGACAGAGGAGTTAATGAGATGGAATGATTGACGTATATATGATAGAAGGAAGGGAGGGGGTGAAATCCGGTGCCGACACTTAGCCTACTACTCTAGAATAGCACCAAGGGATATGTTCAAGGCTTAACGTCTCTATCCGAAGGACGAATCACCGGGAACAGGACATGGAAGATGTGGAGTTCACTCTTCAAGTGGAGAGTGCAATTCTCACCCACATGTGACAGCGGCGCACCACGGCAGACTATTCAACAAACGAGTATTAGGGGAGACTGTAGAAATAGAGCTTACGGAGGAGAATATGAGGAATTCCTTAATGGCAACCCCGAATTCCATCAACTAGATGTTTGTTTGAATGTAATTATGTTTCTCAGAATGTATCGAAAAAAGCCATACGCTAAATAAATACATAAATATCCATACGCCCTTACTCCATACAAATACTGCGGAGATGTTTGGAATTGAATCCAGACTTTTGGCACGCAATCTAGTGATTAGACATTGTATACCACCATCTCTCCTGCCCTGCCGGCCAACATTCTGATGGTGACAATTTTTTCGACCAACGGGACTCGAACCGGCTAACCACGGTGTCAGACTTGACGCCTTAACGACCACGGCCACCAGCCGGGCTAAACAGTCACTGCACTGTCTGCACTCGGTTTTTCATCCAACTAATACCATGATGAAAAGTAAATTTATTTAGCCACGCTAGGGCTGTTGCTGAGGCGACGGATTCCCTATCAGTTGTTTATCTAACTTTTTCTTAGTCTTCAAATATTTTGGAAATGTATCGAACATTTCCATTTATAAATTATTCCAATCCCTTATTCGTCGTCCTTGTAAATTAATATTTACCCCAAATTGTCCTCTTGAATTCGAACTTTATCCTCATATTGTGATCATTCCACTCAAGTTCACGATTGCTTTGAAAGACTGAATCTGTTGTTCATATCAACACCTTTTGCGGTTATTATTGTTCCTGAAAGGGGAATTCCTTGGCCTGCAGGGATCAACGAATCGCTGATATATTAGTGTCCAACTGATCGTTCTTCTTCTTTATTTTGAGAGCTTTCACATTCTCATCTGCGGTTTGCATTTTCGAAACATGACCACCGGGCGAGATGGCCGTGCGGTTAAACTCGCGCACCTGTGAGCTTGCATCAGGGAGATAGTGGGTTCGAGTCCCACTGTGGGCAGCCCTGAAGATGGTTTTACGTGGTTTCCCATTTTCACACCAGGAAAATGCTGGGGCTGTACCTTAATTAAGGCCAAGGCCGCTTCCATCCCACTCCTAGGCCTTCAGGCCTTCCCTGTCCCATCGTCGCCATAAGACCTATCAGTGTCTGTGCGACGTAATGCCAAAAGCAAAAAAAACAAAAAAAAAACCAAAAAAAACAGACTTTCAGTTTTGTCCTCATAACGTGTATCGTTCTTTCGCTCGATACTATAAATTGGCGCTCTTTTACCTTCCTTTAGACGTTTAATAATTTCCATTTTCAAACATTACTCGCTGACGTTTCTGAGCCATTTCAGCAGTTCAGGTAAAACTGAAAGAAAAAAATAATATAGGCGATTTAAGCGGTAACGTGATACAAAATAAAAACAGAGGATATACCATGAACACTCCGTGGTTCAGGCGGCAGCGCGCCGGCCTGTCACCGCTGGGTTCCGTGATTCAAATCCCGGCCACTCCATGCGAGATTTGTGCTGGACAAAGCTGAGGCGGGACAGGTTTTTCTCCGGGTACTCTGGTTTTCCCTGTCGTCTTTCATTCCAGCAACTCTCAATTATCATGTCATTTCATCTGTCATTCATTAATCATTGCCCAGAAGAGTGAGTCAGGCTTCGGCAGCCGGCACAGTTCCTATCCTCACCGCTAGATGGGGGCTTCATTCATTCCATTCCTGACCCGGTCGAATGACTGGAAACAGACTGTGGATTTTCATACTGTGAACAATCACGCTCACCTCGCTGACCGAAGTCCGAGACTGCGTTGCACCTTACACATTCCAGGGTGTGGTGGGAAAGGGTGTAACGCGGTTTTAACAATGTGCCGGTTGGGTTAGCTGTGTTTGTCGCTTGGGGGATACGGATTTGTAAACTGGAATTCCTTCCGAAAGGACACCAAGCTCCAGTATAATATTGGGAGGGTCATTGAATTAATAACAATTATATTATTTGTATCACATATGGACGGTATAACAGTGGAAAGATGTTAAAACATGTAAAACATAAGTAGGCCTAAGTCGTAAATAATTTCAGAGAATTAGGATCTTTTTTGTTTTGCTAGTGGCATTACGTCGCACCGACACAGACAGGTCTTAAGGCGACGATGGGATAGGAAAGGGCTAGGAATGGGGAAGGAAGCGGCCCTGGTCTTGATTGAAGTACAGCCCCAGCATTTGCCTAATGTGAAAATGGGAAACCACGGAAAACCATCTTCAGGGCTGCCGACAGTGGGATTCGAACCCACTATCTCCCGGATGCAAGCTCAGGGCCGCGCGCCTCTAACAGCATGGCCAACTCGCCCGGTGGCAAAAGACGTAAACGCATCACCGTGTTTCGTGTTGTAAAACGAGTTTCCCCCAGAAGTGTTATGTAAAGTAGGGACAATAGCTGCTTTATAGGACTTATTGAAATGGCATTACACTTCGTTTAGCTTACCTTATCTTGGGCGATGACACAACTAATCAAATGACAATTTGCTTGTCAACGCCGGTCGCATCCGGCACGGTTACAGATTATGCGGTCGCATGCGGCACGGTCGTATCTGGCACGCCACCCACCCCACAGATGTTCTGGGTACCACGTATTTGACACGACCCACAATAATTGCTGAATGGTAAATATTTTATATACTGTCCATTTCACTTCGCATATTTCTCAGAAAAGATATTTGGCCATCTGTAGAACTCACCGAATTGTGAAATCATTTTCTTACAGTGGACAACTAAAGCTTTGTCTTCGTTATTCTAAAACTTGAAGCGAATCACACACGAATAAATAAAACTGGTACTGTGTAAAACGAAACTAACAAGCACTTACGTATGTTAGTACTCGGACATTTCAACAACCTGACTGAAATAAGAATTTGTACCTATTACAGTGATAATACCTCCTTCTCTCACCGCAAGCCCATCTAGATTAGAAGCATTGTCTCTTCGCTCTCTGATGCTTGATGACGATGCTTGTTGCTTGAAGGGGCCTAACATCTAATTCCATCGGCCCCTTCTTCCCCTACTAGGGATGTGAATTTCCAGGGAGTTCGGATAAGGGTTGTAGAAAGTTACTTTATCTCACAGTTTTCGAACTGAGTACTGAACCTCTTGATATTTGAGTACGGTAGTAATTAGTATCATTAGCTGCCACCCCCGGAGGCCCGCATTCGATTCCCGGCTCTGCCACGACATTTGAAAAGTGGTATACGAGGACTGGAACGGGATCCACTTAGCCTCGGGAGGTCACCTGAGTAAAGGGGTTTCGATTCCCACCTCAGCATAAGTAAGTGGAAGCAATACCAGACTCAGCTAGGGGCCCTGTGGTTGCCATCCCACAATCTCAAGATGACAGCCCGTGGGGGATCTTTTTTCACTTGCTCATGGTGACAGTTAAAAAAATCACGCTTGCAGTTGACTCCACTGTTGAAAATCCAGTGACAGTTGATCGGAGTGCGATATGGCATAACCGACACAGTACATCTGTCTCCTTCAGTCGAATAGAACTTAGATTGTTTAAAAACCATTTTGAAGGTAAACCGGCTTTCTATTAATAAACAAATGACTCCAAATCCGAAGATTTTTTCTACTGGTTTAACGTCGCATAAACACATGGAAGGTTTTCGGTGACGGAAGGATTGGGAAGGTAGCGAACGTTGCCTTAATAATTACAATACAGTCCCAGAATTTGACTTGTGTGAAAATACGAAAGCACCATCTTCAGGATTGCCGAAGGTCGGATTCGAACTCACCATCTCCCGAATGCAGGCTCACAGCTGCGCGACTTTAACCGCACGGTCAACTCGCTCGGAGAATCCGAAGATATTGCATTACCTTCAGTTATTGTAACTGCACTACCTCCTAGTAATGACGAATTGTTTGTGTGCAGAAAAGTTCACAAGCTCTAAACGAAGTCGCATGTTTTGCTCAGTGCACAGTACACATTGCCGTATGTCGTGAGCGCCACTACTATAATTCCATTCAAGCATCGGCTTAGCGTTCATTGCCAACCAAGCCAAGGTCAAACTCCCATTGAATTATAATTATCAGCATTTGTTGTGTCTGGTTGCTTGGGCGTGGATGGTATCCTACGCTTCCCTTCTTCGACATACCATATATATATGAAAAGGAATTGTGCTAATGTATCTTGAAGAATCTACCAAGGTTGTTTGATTGGTTACGTTCCAGAAGCGACCGTGCCGGATGCGACCACGCTGATATTGTGTCGCTACCGACTAATCAGTCAGTCAGTCACCGTTGATCTGTATTTAGGGAACCGTCGAAGTGGCAGATTGCCTATCGGTTGTTTACCTAGTCCTTTCTTAAATAATTTCAGAGAATCTGGAAATTAATCGAACATTTCTCTTGGTATATTTTTCGAATCCCTACTACCTCCCTTTCTTATAAACAAATATTTCCCTCAATTTGTCCTCTTGAATTCCGATTTCATATTGTGATCTTTCCTACTTTTAAAAGCACCACTCAAACTTATTCGTCTACTAATGTCATTCCACGCCATCTCTCCATTGACTGCTCGGAACATACCGTTTATTCGAGCAGCTCGTCTCCTTTCTCCCAAGTCTCAGCATAACAGTGCAAGCAAGAGACCTGAACATTACGGCATTGTGATCCTCTCTCCAAGATCTACTGTGCATCAGTTATCTTCCATGCTGTATATACTGGAATGTGGTTTGATATTGTAATCTCACGAAACGAAATGCTACCACTTCTTATGATTACTTTGAACGTTTTCATATTTTATTTTTTAAGCGCATGACTTTTAGTGCCGGGAGGTCCGAGGACAAGTTTGGCTTGCCGGATCTGTAGCTCCTTTTCCTGGTACACCCCATGGGAGTGAGCTACATGTACTGCTATGTGAGGGTGTTGTCTCTGGCTGTAATTATAATTGTACGGGCTAGGAATGGGAAGGAAGTGATTGTGGCCATGTGAAACGTACCATCCCATCGTTTGGCTGGAAATGAAAATGAGAAACCACGAAAAACCATTTTCGAGGATGGCCGATGGGGATTCGATCCCAGCTGTCTCCCGAAATAAACGTAACAGGCAGTACCGTAACACACTGAGATAACTTGTTCGGTAACTTCTCCCAGACATGGAAACGCAGCTCCATATATGGGCATGTTGTATGGGCCTGTTCTACTTGCTTCACACATCACCATATTTCGTGTTGTAAAAAAACCTTTAAGTTTCCCGCAGTAAATTCTCCTAAGGCAACGTAGGAAGATGCTGCTATGTCATTTCTGTTTGCCGAAAATCCAGGGACTGAACTTCATGACTTCACGATCCCCAAGTACTGTGTTTATAGATAAGGTAACTGTAAAACAAATATAATCACCGGGCTGAATGGCTCAGGCGGCTGATGCGCTGGCCTTCTGACCCTATTTTCGCAGGTTCGATTCTGGCTCAGTCTGGTGGTATTTGAAGGTGCTCAAATACGTCCGCCTCGTGTTGATAGATTTTTTTTTTTGCTTCACGTCGCTCCGATACAGATATGTCTTAATGGCGACGATGGGATAGGAAAGGCCTAGGAATGGGAAGGAAGCGGCCGTGGCCTTAATTAAGGCACAGCCCAGCATTTGCCTGGTGAAAATGGGAAACCACGGAAAACCATCTTCAGGGCTGCCGACAGTGGGGTTCGAACCTACAATCTCCCGATTAGTGGATACTGGCCGCACTTAAGCGACTGCAGGTTCGAGCTCGGTGTTGATAGATTTACTGGCACATAAAAGAACTCAAGCGGGTCTAAATTCCAGCATCTCGGTGTCTCCGAAATCCGTAAAATTAGTGCGCGTAAAGCCAATAACATTATCTATCTATAATTATATTAAAAGTGTTAACTAAAAACAGCTTTGGCAGATCCGTCCTTCTGTTCTACTTGCTTCATTTTTGTTTTTGTTTTCTCTACAGAATTACCTGCCGGTGAATCATGAGACATTCATAGGTAACGAAGTTCAGCCGACTTGGACTAATCATAAAATAAAAGCATTTATAATAAATTGCAGGGGAAGGCTTACCCTAACCCGCAATACATTCTGTACTTAACAGGTTACTAAGCGACTAAGACTTCCATTCATATTTTGATAGGGTATATGATTTTTCATCCTTAGTAATGTCCGACTCGTTGGCTGACTGGTCAGCGTACTGGTCTTCGGTTCAGAGGGTCCCGGGTTCGATTCCGGCCGGGTTGGGGATTTTAACCTTCAATGGTTAATTCCAATAGCTCGGGGGCTCGGTGTTTGTGTTGTTCTCAACACTCCTGCAACTCACACACCACACATAACACTATCCTCCATCACAATAACACGCAGTTTACCTACACATGGCTGATGCCACCCACCCTCATTAGAGGGTCTGCCTTACAAGGGCTGCACCCGGCTAGAAATAGCCACACGAAATTATTATTATTATTATTATCCTTGGGAATGCCATTGTATGCAGCCATGTTTGATTACCTGTCAAGCCAGAGAGTATACACTTCCTCTGATCACGGAATATACTCTTTGATTCTCTAACTTTTCCCAGCTTCCAAATATATTCAACAGATGGCAGAACGTCCCTAATAATTTACATGCTACTAAGAGAGAAAAGTATACGTACAAATAGAACCCATCATGATATACGCCTTAGACATTATCTGGGAACACCTATCGAAGGATAACCCAGGTACACTAAAGGAGTGAAGGTCATGTATCTTTTAAAAAATTCTCTGCCTGGCAAAAAACCGCTCCTTCGAGACTAACCTATGAGCTCATAGGCCAATGCCTTCAACAACACAATACCAAGCTTTACATCAAGAACTGCGGGAGAAGAAAGCGAATATATGGTTAGATTTTTACCAAACAGACTGCATGATGACGTTAGAATGGATGAATTCTGACTACGAAGTGCGGCGTACCATAACGTGCTTGTTATTAAATGTGCAGGTAAAACAATATGACAAAACGAGTTATCTGACCTATTATAATGAGGCTGCTGGGCAGCACGTGCCCTCTGTTATTATTATTATTATTATTATTATTATATATTTCTTAATCTGTTTGTCCTCGAGTTGATTTTCCTTCCGACGCAGCGAGGGATCGCACCTTTACCGCCTCAAGGGCAGTGTCGTGGAGCGCGAGACTTAAGATCCGGGATACAACTGGGAAGAACCACCAGTACCTCGCCCAGGTTGCCTCACCTGCTATGCTGAACAGGGGCCTTTTGTGGGGGATGGGAAGATTGGAAGGGATAGACAAGGAAGAGGGAAGGAAGCGACTCTGGCCTTAAGTTAAGTAGGCTACCATTCCGCCACTTCCCTGGCGGAAAAGTGTGAAACCACGGAAAACAACTTCGAGAATGGCTGAGTTGGGAATCGAGCCCGCCTCTACGCAGTTGACCTCCCGAATCTGTGTGGACCCCCATTCTAGCCCTCGTACCACTTTCAAATTTCGTGGCAATGATCGAGATCGAATCGAACCCGGGCCTCCGGGGGTTGCAGCTAATCACACTAACCACTACACCACAGGGGCGGACATTATTCTTATTTACAAACATAATCTTCGTTAAAATATAACTGAACTTGTGTTATTGTAGTATTCAGAATAGAATTACATTATTGTAGATCACCCTCCCCCGCTTTTTTAGGGTTTTGACCTTAAAATATCTCTTGCATTATTTATGACCCTCATGTGTTTTCTCTTGGGAAGGAATATCACTATCTATGGCATTCCAAACTATACATTACACTAATTTAGTTTTCAACGACGAGTTCTTGAGTTGGTTTTAGATATTATCTTTGTGTGCATGCATGTTTAATTTTAATTTTCGTCATAAGAATGAACTCATTATTATTTATAAACCTTGCACACAGTCGTTGTGATTGTTCGCCGTAAAGATTTATATCGGCTGTCTTTACCGAAGACTCCGGCCCCATGGCTAAATGGTTAGCGTGTTGGCCTTTAATGACAAGGATCCCGGGTTCGATTCCCGGCAGGTTCGGGAATTTTTACCATCATTTGTTAATTTCGCTGGGACGGGGGCTGGGTGTATGTGTCGTCTTCATACTTTTATCCTCATAACGACGTGCAGCGTCAAATCAAAAGACCTGCTTCTGTTGAGCCGAACTTGTCCTCGGACACTCTCGGCCCTAAAAGGCATACGCCGTTTCATTTCATTTCTTTTTTTACCGACGGCTAATTCAGTGTACATAATTAAATGTTGTGCACGGTTTGTGGTTATACTAGTTCGCTATTTGAACTGAACAAAGAACAATTTCATGCTCAACCTGGTAAGCAGTGCTTTAAATGTTTGGCCTATTTTCTAACCTTTTCTTGTTCTGATTTAGCTTACGTTATCTTGGATGATGGCATAGCTTATTAAATTAAAACGGGTTGTCAACACGGGTCGTATCTGGCACGACACATTTTTATTAGCTTTTATCGGACCAGCGCTCGATAGAACCAATAGGTTCCTTGAAATGGTCGAGCTCTAACTATCTACTCGTTCTGTTGAATGCGTCAGTGCAATATGCAGAAGATTGTGCAGATTTCCCTTCCCGTTAAAAATAAAGCAGATAGTGGGTGATAATGCCAAACCGCCGAAACCTTTCATTGTCGAGAGCTTCTTTACTCTTATGGGCTATGTTGACAAGGGTGATCGTAGTTACCAGTAGTTACGGTATTTTCTGATGAACATGGAAGTGGTCCAAAAAAGCTATTTGCCTACCTGCTGAACATCGTTATTTTGAATGGCTGCATCTTTCATTCGTCTTATAGGAGAAAGCTCTTGTCTCTCATAGAATTTCGTGAACTACTTGTTAAAAAATCACATGCATACTGCTCAAGATATGACCCATATGGTAAGAAAGTTTCGAGGACTACGTTTACGTTCTCAAATGATACGTAATGAATCTTTCGTTTATATGAATGATGTTTATCGTATGATAAGAAGGAAACAACTCGGTTATTCCTTGTCTGTTGTCGCCTCTGCTAATGGAAGTGACTCAGCGTCCGATAAGTATCATAGCGACAGATGATCTCCTTCCTGTGGGTGAATGATGTTTATCGTATGATAAGTACAAAACAACTCGTTCCTTCCTTGTACTGTCGTCGCCTCTGCAAATGAAAGTGACTCAGCGTCCTACAGGTATCTAATCGACAGTTGATTTCCTTCCTTTGGGTGACCTTTGTACATCCAGTATATCCCGTACTACTGGGCGAGTTGGTCGTGCGGTTGGGGCCGCGCAGCTGTGAGCTTGCATCCGAAAGATGTTGGGTTCGAACCCCACTGGGCAGTCCCATTTTCACACCAGGCAAATAGTGGGGCTGTACCTTAATTAAGACCGCGGTCGCTTCCTTCACACTCTTTGCCCTTTCCTGTCCCTTCGTTGCCATAAGACCTATCTGTGTCGGTACGACGTAAAACAAATTGCTAAAAAATATCCCGTACTTCACTCCCTTCATATCTAAAAATTTAATGCGTGACTGAGGGATGCTTTCGTGTTATTTCAATTGTTTTCTTATATGGAGGGCCCGGATTTTGATACCTAATAAATGCCGGAAAATGACCTCTTAAAATTATGATCTAAAATCTTCAAATATGACTTAGGTAATATGTGCGAGAAAATGATCCAAAAAAATGAAGGAAAAAATGTATACCTTATTTATTCAAAATAGTAAATATTTGCATTGTCCACAATAACTTAAACTCGTAGGAGTGAATAAATTGATAAGTGTCATTAAAAATGCAAACTCGTGTCCTCATCCCGAGGTGGTGCAGCTCTTTTCAGGCACACCCCCAATGGAGGTGAGCTGCATGCACCATTTCAACCACATACCAGCCCTCCTGATATT
Source organism: Anabrus simplex (assembly GCF_040414725.1). Classification (NCBI taxonomy): domain Eukaryota; kingdom Metazoa; phylum Arthropoda; class Insecta; order Orthoptera; family Tettigoniidae; genus Anabrus; species Anabrus simplex. The sequence continues at coordinate 68,628,672 of NC_090267.1, read as the reverse complement.
CTTAAATCTCTGGCAGTACCGGGAATCGAACCCGGGCCTCCGAGGACGGCAGCTAATAACACTAACCTTTACGCTATGGAGGCTGGCAGTGTCAATAATAATAATAATAATAATAATAATAATAATAATAATAATAATAATAATATTTTTAAAATTATTTGCTTCACGTCGCACCGACACAGATAGGTCTTATGGTGACGATAGGACAGGAAAGGCCTAGGAATGGGAAGGAAGCGGCCGTGGCCTTAATTAATGTATAGCCCCAGCATTTGCCTGGCGTGAAAATGGAAAACACGGATAACCATTTTCAGGGCTGCCGACAGTGGGGTTCGAACTCACTATCTCCCGGTTGCAAGCTTCCAGCTGCGCGCCTCTAACCGCACGGCCAACTCGTCCGGTAATAATAATAATAATAATAATAATATTTTTAAAATTATTTGCTTCACGTCGCACCGACACAGATAGGTCTTATGGCGACGATAGGACAGGAAAGACCTAGGAATGGGAAGGAAGCGGCCGTGGCCTTAATTAATGTACAGCCCCAGCATTTGCCTGGCGTGAAAATGGAAAACACGGATAACCATTTTCAGGGCTGCCGACAGTTGGGTTCGAACTCACTATCTCCCGGTTGCAAGCTTCCAGCTGCGCGCCTCTAACCGCACGGCCAACTCGTCCGGTAATAATAATAATAATAATAATAATAATAATAATAATGAAATGAAATGTCGTATGGCTTTTAGTGCCGGTATATCCCAGGACGGGTTCGGCTCGCCAAGGTGCAGGTCTTTCTATTTGACTCCCGTAGGCGACCTGCGCGTCGTGATGAGGATGAAATGATGATGAAGACAACACACACACCCAGCCCCCGTGCCGTAGGAATTAACCAATTAAGGTTAAAATCCCCGACCCAGCCGGGAATCGAACCCGGGACCCTCTGAACCGAAGGCCAGTACGCTGACCATTCAGCCAACGAGTCGGACATAATAATAATAATAATAATAATAATAATAATAATAATAATAATAATAATATAAAACACCTGAGAGAAAAATATTTCTTTTTTTAATCCAATTCTCACTAGCAAAATAATTGAGTATCTTTACATCATTGTTATGCCCACTCTGCAGTCCACTGATATTCTGCATACCACGTGTCTGTCACGACCTGCATGTTGTTGAATGGTAAATATTTTATCTGCTGTCATTTTCGTTCCTCATATTTCTCAGAAACTTGAAAATAGAAACACACTCTAGAAGAACTATCGTCGCCGAATTTTGAAATACAGTAATTTTCTTTCAGTCGATAGATTTAGATGGCTTTATCTTTGGAATTCTAACACGTCTTTGAAATGAATCAACAAATACAGTAAATAAAACTTGCACTGTGTAAAGCGAAACTAGCCTATGTTAGTTAGTACTCGAGCACTTCAACAACCTGATTGAAATGTGAAGTTGTATACTGCAGTGACAATAGCTCCCACTCTCGTCGCAGCCGTAGCTGATGCGACATATGCCACATGCGACCAAATAATCTGTAACCGTGCCGATGTGGCCAGCAAACCTTAGGCTCCTTTCACACTACACGGTTTCGACCGTACGGCAAAAAAAAAAAAACCGAACGGCGACATTCCTTTAGTGGCGTGAATCGGTTAGCCGCGACAAACTACATTTTGTGCGTATTCCCGCTAATAATTTTATTGATAATAAAATAAAATAAAATAAAATAAAATAAAATAAAATAAAAGAAAGATTTATCTGATAAGACAACAGGGCTTGTACAAATTGCTTTTTTAAACAATTAAAATAAGTCCTAGTTTCAGCCACCTAAAATGGAATAATAATAACGTAATGTTTTCTCCACAAAGGGGCTGCCTGGCCGAGGCGGTAAAGGCGTGCTCGGTCCGCCCGGAAGGACGTGGGTTCGAATCCCCGTCAGGAAGTCGTAAAATTTAAGAAACGAGATTTCCACTTCCGGAGGTGCGTATGGCCCTGAGGTTCACTCAGCCTACACCCAGGTTAATTCCTGTGGGCAAAGGCGGCCGGGCGTAGAGTTAGCCACTCTACCCCATTACGTGCCGCAGTTAACAATGGTGGAAGCCTTTACCTTCCACTCCTCCAAGGGCCTTCATGACCTGTACGGAGGTGCCTTTGTCTTTGTCCTTTTTTATCCACAACGTGGGGCGGGGGCCCCCTAATTGCCGCTACTGCATTTATAAAGATCCGAATGCGACAAGAAATGCCTAGCGTGAAGTTTACTTGGAAATAAAACCAGATTTTGATCTAATTTAAGACAAAGAAAAACATGTGTTTGGTAACTTAAGTGTATTTTCTGTATATTATTATATATAGAGAGAGAGTGCATAATATTACATAATACAGATTCACAAATATATACTTATGATACAATTTCACAGTTTAATGTTCAGCCACAAACTACTAATATTAAGAAATCATTCTATTATTAAAATGACTCTCTTGTATGACTAGCACCAAGACATGCACTGAGCATCCCACGGCAAAAAAAAAGAACCGTACGGCAAAAAAACCGTTGCAGTGTGAAAGCAACATCTCCACGGCAAAGAGCCGTACTGTTTTTTTTTGCCGTACGGTCGAAACCGTATAGTGTGAAAGGAGTCTCACTCCCTGCAGCAAACCGTATACACATCTTTGGGAAGAACCTAGTGCAGGGATGGAGTACCTAGTGACACGCGAACACGATTTCGGTGGCACGCCACATGAAGTTTTTATACACTGACTGACAGTGACAGTGCAACACCAAGGAGGAGTGGTTCGAAAGGGATGAAAGTTGGGGAAAAAACAGAGTCGGCACGGAAGAATAATTGATGTTTATTTCAAACCGATATGCAGGTTACACAATGCGCACGGCATCGACTCAGTAGGATGTAGGACCACCGCGAGCGGCGATGCACGCAGAAACACGTCGAGGTACAGAGTCAATAAGAGTGCGGATGGTGTCCTGAGGGATGGTTCTCCATTCTCTGTCAACCATTTGCCACAGTTGATCGTCCGTACGAGGCTGGGGCAGAGTTTGCAAACGGCGTCCAATGAGATCCCACACGTGTTCGATTGGTGAGAGATCCGGAGAGTACGCTGGCCACGGAAGCATCTGTACACCTCGTAGAGCCTGTTGGGAGATGCGAGCAGTGTGTGGGCGGGCATTATCCTGCTGAAACAGAGCATTGGGCAGCCCCTGAAGGTACGGGAGTGCCACCGGCCGCAGCACATGCTGCACGTAGCGGTGGGCATTTAACGTGCCTTGAATACGCACTAGAGGTGACGTGGAATCATACGCAATAGCGCCCCAAACCATGATGCCGCGTTGTCTAGCGGTAGGGCGCTCCACAGTTACTGCCGGATTTGACCTTTCTCCACGCCGACGCCACACTCGTCTGCGGTGACTATCACTGACAGAACAGAAGCGTGACTCATCGGAGAACACGACGTTCCGCCATTCCCTCATCCAAGTCGCTCTAGCCCGGCACCATGCCAGGCGTGCACGTCTATGCTGTGGAGTCAATGGTAGTCTTCTGAGCGGACGCCGGGAGTGCAGGCCTCCTTCAACCAATCGACGGGAAATTGTTCTGGTCGATATTGGAACAGCTAGGGTGTCTTGCACATGCTGAAGAATGGCGGTTGACGTGGCGTGCGGGGCTGCCACCGCTTGGCGGCGGATACGCCGATCCTCGCGTGCTGACGTCACTCGGGCTGCGCCTGGACCCCTCGCACGTGCCACATGTCCCTGCGCCAACCATCTTCGCCACAGGCGCTGCACCGTGGACACATCCCTATGGGTATCGGCTGCGATTTGACGAAGCGACCAACCTGCCCTTCTCAGCCCGATCACCATACCCCTCGTAAAGTCGTCTGTCTGCTGGAAATGCCTCCGTTGACGGCGGCCTGGCATTCTTAGCTATACACGTGTCCTGTGGCACACGACAACACGTTCTACAATGACTGTCGGCTGAGAAATCACGGTACGAAGTGGGTCATTCGCCAACGCCGTGTCCCATTTATCGTTCGCTACGTGCGCATTTCACATTATGCAATTGGCATAAAGTTCTGACCACTCCTTCTTGGTGTTGCATTTGCTCTGTCAGTCAGTGTATACACCTTTTACTGCAGACTATACATATCTCGTGCATCGTATGGTCATAGTGTTTTACGTGTAACAAATAAATATAGAGAATCTGGCCGCCAGTCAGTCAGTCAGTAAAGTTTGACTTGTGTGGAGTAGGCAGTAGCGGGTAATTATTCTTTGTTTATAACTGTTTATTGAATGTCGTTTGTATAGGGACCTCACAAACATGTTTTCGGTGCAGAATAAAACAACAACAGGAACTTCACAATGGTAGTGACCGGATTCTTCAAGAATAGTGGACAAGGGAATTCGGAGTGATAGAAAGAAGCAATAAAGCTCTGTGTTCCCTATGTTCGAAAAAAGTTGTAACCCGCACATTTAATGTAAAGCGCCATTTTGAGACGAATCATTCAAATGTTCGTTAAATGCCAAATGAAGAAAGAAGAGAGCTCGTTTCACAGAAAATCGAACAATACACAAAACAAAACTAGTTGTTTTGTAACATCTTTCAGACCAAGGAATAATATCAGTGCGGCTGTTTCCATCTGTCTCACTGCACAGTACAGCATTGGAAACCGCTTTCTGACGGTGAGTTCTTGAAAGAGACTTTCTTATTGACGTCCGACACATTATTTGAAGACTTTCCTAGCAAACAATAAATAATTATAGCAGAATTAAAGAAATGCCTGGCAGCAGAAATACTGTCAAGCGTAGAATAATAGGGATGAGTTAGATGTTTCGGAGCAATTGAAAGTTGATTCGGATGTCTCCCAGCTGTATTCAGTATGCCTTGATGAAAGCACACGTATGTGACCTTACAAGCAAGGATAGCTGTTTATGTCCGATTTCCTTGTTGAAATGTAGTGAGGGAGGAATTACAGGGAAAGATATAATGAACGAAGTGAAGCAAGATATTTTATTTGAAACGGTGTTTGACTTAAAGAATATTGTGTCTGGGATAACTGATACTGCCCCAAGTATGGTGGGTATTTAAGAAAAATTAAAACACCCTTATTTTACAGTTTGGTGGTGTGTTACACCAGGACGCCCTATTTGCGAAAGAGGTATGCAGTCATGTGACCGCCCCGTGGTGTAGGGGTAGCGTGCCTGCCTCTTACCCGGAGGCCCAGGGTTCGATTCCCAGGGTTCGATTCCCGGCCAGGTCAGGGATTTTTACCTGGACCTGAGGGCTGGTTCGAGGTCCACTCAGCCTACGTGATTAGAATTGAGGAGCTAGCTGACGGTGAGATAGCGGCCCCGGTCTAGAAAGCCAAGAATAACGGCCGAGAGGATTCGTCGTGCTGACCACACGACACCTCGTAATCTGCAGGCCGCTGTAGTGCCATGGGGTTTGGGTTTGGGTATGCAGTCATGTGAAAGGGTGCTCTCGGAGTAACTTGATAACTTCATACGTGCACGTGCTCTAAATAATCGCCAGTTCTCGAAAATTTACACGAAGTTGATTCTCACAATGGTGTACTTGTAATGTACAAAATGTGTTCGTTTGCTGAGTCATGGGCTTCAGAGGCTTGTCGAGCTCTTGGACGAAATTCACTTCTTTATTATTAAAAAAGCAGGAAGAATTCCCAGAACACACGGACCCTATTTGGCTGTGTGTTTGAATGTTTCTGCATGATTTTACAGCAGTATATAATGATATAAATAAGGAACTGCAAGGCAAGGGGCATACTGTAGATATATTGTTTGAGATCATAAAAATAATTCCGGTGAAAACTTGAAGTATTCGTCAGGGATTTTGAAACGAAGACATTTAAATACTCTCTTTCACTTGAAGTACAAATTGAATTGTCAATTTTTTCCGATCAATTAACTTCTGAAGACACAAAAAATTATTTGCAAGAAGTATGTGGACGTCTCGCGAAATTCAAAACAAATAATTTCCATGAGATTTACCCCATTTTTACATTTGGAGTAAACATTACGTATTTTGGTGGTTTCTTTTCCGATATCCTGATGTCAATTCGGCTTCTATTGTTGATCACATCTGCTGCAAGTCTCATTTCGCCTGCATCTCTCTTGAACTGTTCATGATTGACATTTAGGACATTTTTTATTGACCATTTGAGTCGATTGAATTTCAAGAAAGCAGCACATGGGTGAACAAATTCATGCAACTTGGTGAAGCATTGGTGAAAATCGAGTGTGCTGTTGATGGCGAATACCCTCTCCAGAAGCCAGAGAACTTAATACTTGAACAGTGAAGCAGCTTCCCACAAACGTTTTCGGCCATGAAGAAACTTGCTACAGCGCTACTTAGCCTACTTTGTTTGGCTCATCGTACGCCTGCAAGCAGCTATTTTCTACAATGAACTTTGTGAAGTCAACAGTTATAAACAGTCTTGTTTCAGACCTAACTGATTCTTGTGTGTTGCTGAACACAGCATGTTATTAACCTAACATAAATGACATGGCTACTGAGATTCAGCAACAAGTTTCACGCTAAATGTGAGAACGATATTTCAGTTAAAGTCCATTGGCAATATTAGTACTTTTTATTGTTATATCTAATAATATTTAATGACGAAGTTTGTTACAATGGGAGCTTATTATTCTCAAAACTTACATATTTAAAAATGCATTTTTGATCAATTTTCAAAATACGACCGGTGGGGGGGTTAGCCAGTCATTAAAAGAAAATAACAAGTGGCACGGTAAACAGTTCAGAATAATAAACCAGACTTTAAATGGCACACTATCTGGAAACGGTTCGCCATCCCTGCCCTAGTGTGTATGTGAAAATCAGAATATATAAGTTGAATTCCGCCCTTGCGGCGAGATGGAGTGTTTATAGAGCACGATGTCTTCTCGTATGGGCTAGAGCAATTTGTTACTTTCATTGACCTGTCCCAGTCTCATCCTTGGCTTTGGCAATATGAAAGTGACAGAGGTATGAGCGATGCTAGTAATACCATTCCTTATACAGATACAGCCAAGTCCCTGTTATGAACGGTGTGAAAATATCGCTCACAGGGGCGGTTGGTGCAAGCATTTCAGTGGGCTTGGCAGACTGATGTGCAATTGCAACTTCTGGCTCGGTGAGGAAAGCAACGGGAAACTATCTCACTCCTCATTTTCCTGGTATTCCTCTTCTGTGACGCCTGGGCTATCTGTGATAGCTTTTGGTGGAGCTGTGGAGGATCAAACCAGCCTTCGGGCTGAATACACAACAACAACAACAAATCTGAATTCAGACTTTCAGTGGAGGATTTTTGTGTCCTCTTTTTTCCGACATTGTCCTCTTTTTAAAATAGTTTTATCCTTTTTTTAAAAGTCGTTTACCGAGCTCGATAGCTGCAGTCGCTTAAGTGCGGCGAGTATCCAGTATTCGGGAGATAGTAGGTTCGAATCCCACTGTCGGCAGCCCTGAAAATGGTTTCCCGTGGTTTCCCATTTTCACACCAGGAAAATGCTGGGGCTGTACCTTAATTAAGGCCACGACCGCTTCCTTCCCACTCCTAGCCCTATCCTGTCCCATCGTCGCCATAAGACCTATCTGTGTCGGTGCGACGTAAAGCAACTAGCAACAAAAAAAAAAAAATCGTTTAGGGGCCGATGACCTACCTGTTAGGCCCCTTTAAACAACAGACATCATCATCATCATCATCATCATCACATCATCTAAAAATCGTTTAGCATCTGGTCACTCTATACAAGTGGCAATATGCTATAGCAAAGTTCGCTACACCATACTGCGTAGGTAGTAGTACTATCCCGCTGAAAACCGCAAGCTGTCTGGTATTGTCTTACTAAAGTAAGTTATTTGTATCGATGGCGGATGTAACAAGCAATAGCATCCACATATAACTTTCAGTAGGAAATATTGAGTTACTTGATGGAGTCTGATTAAAATATGTATACTGCCCTGAAAAAGTAAAAAAAAAAAGTCATCTGGAAAATCTTACATATTTTACATGTTTTGTTTAAAAAAGTTTGCGACTTCCAAACTGTTCTAGAGTGTCATTTTAAAGTAATCCTGCTGACCTGCTACCCATTTATCTGGGGTCGGCACTAATGTAGATTAAACCCAGTTTTACGATCTGATGCCTTTCCTGACGTCAACCCTATGTGGAGAGATGTAATCACGATTGCGTGTTGCTGTGGTGTTTGGTAGGTGGTATGTTGTATGTAAATGGAGATTTAAATGGAGCTAAATGTGACTAAAATCCTCGACCCAGCTGAGAATCGAATCCGGGGCCCTTTGAGCCACTATGTTGACCATTCAGCCAAGGAGCCTCACTTGGTAAAATAAACCTCTCGCTTGAAAAAAAAAAATTGGTACACTATAAGTATCGTTACAAGATAAAGAGGCTGCAAACTCGGCTGGGACTCCAAGGCTTAACTTGGCTCAGTCAGGAGGCACGATGATTGTTAATGAACTTGTGTTGTCCGGCTCCGTGGCTGAGTGGTCGGTATCTTGGCCTTCGGTCCTCGGAGCCCTGGGCTCGCTTAACTGGCTAATTCGCTTGGCTCGGGGACTGGGTGTTTATGCTGTCCCAACATTCCTGAAACTTACACATCACATGCAACACTAGCCTCCAACAGTTTCCCAGGCGTGGTAGATGCCGCCCATTAGGCTGCACCAGACTAGCAATAGACACACGAAATTATGTTAATGGTCATTGACAGTCATCTGCCGGCCCAGTTTACCGAGTTGTGGACAATAGTTGTGATTTTTTTCTTCCTTGCCGTCTCTTTAATGTCGCATTATTACTGATAGGTTTTCGGCGACGATGGGCTAAGAAAGGTCTAGGACTGGAGACTGTGACCATGGACTTATTTGACGTACAGCCCTAACATTTATCTGGCGTGAACATCGGAATCTACGAGAAACCATCTTCAGGGCTGCCGACAGTGAGCCAGTTGGGTGCATGGAACGGGCCGTGAAACTGTAAGGTTGCATTCGGGAGATGGCGGGTTCGAACACAGTAGGTATATGGCCCCAGACCTTAACGAAGCGGCGCAACAACCACAACAGTATGCCTGATTAATGTCACCTAAAGCTACAATATTGCGTGTATCTATACACCGGCGTTCTGTTACAAATCCTTTATGGCAAATTTCAGACAGAATTGAACCATATCTTAACATGTTGCTAATCGCACAGTTCATTCTAGATATGGCCTTCAGGTCATGCTTTCTCTAAGCTTCTTGGCACAATTAGCTGATAGCTTTATCTATTCTTTCTCTAGTTTCTCAATGCCCCCCTGCGTTGGTAGAATAGTGTGCATGTCTTTTACGAAACGTGTTGACTGGTGATGCCTTGTGAAGACGTCAGCATAGGGGGCTGCGGTCGAAGATCACGCTCCCATCCGATTGCTCAAGGCCGCGAGCGTCATTATGTCCGTATCTGCGATAACCTCTTCCCAGTCTCTGTCCTCGGGAGATTTTCCAACCTCCAGTCGTCAGGTACACATTTAAAAGGTGTAGTGGAGGGACATTAATTGAAATACACATCTTATATGAAGCAATCGTGACTATTGAAAGTACCTCACCCAGATGTTGTCCACGTTCGAAAAAAAAAAAAAAAAAAAAATCAGACCGTATTGATCTGCATTTAGGGCAGTCGCCCAGGTGGCAGATTCTCTATCTGTTGTTTTCCTGGTCTTTTCTTAAATGATTGCAAAGAAATTGGAACTGTATTGAACATCTCCCTTGGTAAGTTATTCCAATCCCTAACTCCCCTTCTTATAAACGAATAGTCCCAATTTGTTCTCTTGAATTCCTGCTTTATGTTCATATTGTGATCTTTCGTACTTTTAAAGATACCACTCAAGCTTATTCGTCTACTGATGACATTCCACGCCATCCCTCCATTGACAGCTCAGAACATACCACTTAGTAGAGCAGCTCGTCTCCTTTATCCCAAGTCTTCCCAGCCCAAACTTTGCAACAATTTTGTAACACTACTGTTTTGTCGGAAATCGTCCAGAACAAATCGAGCTGCTTTTCTTTGTATTTTCTCCAGTTATTGAATCGAGTAATCCTGGTGAGGGTCCCATACACTGGAACCATACTCTAGTTGGGGTCTTACCAGAGACTTATGTGCTCTCTCCTTTACATCCTTATTACAACCCCTAAATACCCTCATAATCATGCGCAGAGGTCTGTACCCTTTGTTTACAATCATATTTATGTGATTTCCCTAATGAAGATCTTTACAATCATCCCCAAAAAGGAACTTTCACCCCATCAACGCAGTAATTTAAACTGGGAGGACTTTTCCTATTTGTGAAACTGATAACCTGATTTTTAACCCCATTTATCATCATACCATTGCGTACTGTCCATCTCACAACATTATCGAGGTCATTTTGCAGTTGCTCACAATCTTGTAACTTATTTGTTACTCTGTACAGAATAACACCATCTGCAAAAAGCCTTATCTCTGATTCCACTTCTTTACTCATATCATTTATATACATACGTATATAAGAAAACATAAAGGTCCAATAATACTGCCTTGAGGAATTCCCCTCTTAATTATTACAGGGTCAGATAAAGGTTCGCCTACTCAAATGGAGACGGCAGTGCGGACCCTGCCACTAAGCGGAACAAAACGCTGATAAGTGAGTAGAATAACAAAGTGACCTCGACTGTCGATCGTAGGCCTTTGAACCGACATCTGCTTGATATAATTACTGTGTATCAGTTTTGGCGGCCAGTTTTCATCACCAATATGTTTGACATATGATCACCGGTCTTAAAATATTCACCGATATGAAAAGGAATCGGATGCTCAATCTTGCACGGCGCGTAAAGAAATGGCGTATGGCTTGTAGTGCCGGGAGTGTCCGAGGCTCTCCAGGTATTTTTTTGATTTGACGCTCGTAGGCGACATGTGCGTTGATGATGATGATGGAGACGACACCTACACCCAGCTCCCGTGCAAGCGGAATTAACCAGTAACGGTTAAAATTCCCCATCCTGCCGGGAATCGAACCCGGAACTCCTCTGTGAACAAGAGCCAGCACGCTAACCATTTAGCCATGGAGCCAGACAGCGTTGGTAAAGGTATTGTTGTACAACGTCGAGAGAACGAAGACTACGTAATGTAAGCTACTGCTTAGGTGACAAGAGTCTTAATTCTCGATACGTGAGAGTGACCATCTCATGTGGGTGGGTGGACATTATCCCGTCCCTGTCGTATAAGGCGACTAAAATGCTTTTCAAATTGAGAGCGTAGTTCGCGACCACAGAGCCTGCAGTCGAGTTTAACATTGCTTCCTTTACTTGTGCCAGGCTCTTCACTTTTATATTTTCTGTTTGACCTCTTTTGGCCATCGCTTGTTTTCTACCAACGGTGACAGTGTTAGGTTCACGAGGTATATGGAGTCCTTCATTTTAACGCCCTTCGAGGTCTGTCGCTTTCTTTCGCTGATTTGGAATATCAGATCTCTTCCTTTTTCTCTACTGATTAGATTTAAGAGTCGATGGTTGTACTTCCGCTTGAAACAGTAATCACTACCACTGCCACCACCGCCACCAGCACCACAGTAAGGGAAACTGTTTCGTCACTTTACAAGTTGAAAAATGGCGAGTTTAATCGATTGATGAGGTAACACAAATAGATTCAGAGTTCTTTATGTTCTATATAAATAAAATACATAAAGTTAAGCCGATCGTGTCAAAGATGACACGCATTGCCTGTATTAAGAAAGCAGCTTCAGCATATAGCTGCCTCGGTGGATCATTACTACTACTTCTACTGCTACTACTACTACTACTACTACTAAAACGTTTCCATTCCTGAAGGGGGAGGCGGGCCTCTTAGACGGTAAGGGGTGGTGGGAAGAAATTAGTTGTAGGAAGGGGTAGACAGGCGGGTGGAGTAGGTGGAAAAGGAGGGGGGCTTGTCGGGGGCGACGAGAGGTGTTGGGAGGGGAATATCGAAGAGGTAGGGGTGATGAACGTGAGGGTTCTGCTTTATAGCGATGGCGGTAGATATTTGCGCCGTTATGAATAAGGTGTTGGACGTCATCGGCAGTTGGAAGATGTAGTCTGACCATGTGTGCAGGACCGGAGGCGTTCTGGATCCTGGACGCACGGCCTGCCTGCTGTGTGAAGTTCCCGGAGAATGTCCCGTGAGGAGATTGTAGGGTCTATGCCGCGAATTACATAGCTGGGAATGATGATGGTGGCTGTGTTGGCGATGATGGAGACTCGGCGGTTGCTGCGGCGTCATCGTGTGAAGATGGTGGCGAGGCGGTGCGGCTGCGGTGGACTCAAAGATGTGCGTAGGGAGTTGCTGGGAAGGAGGTTGTTTGGGAGTTGAAGTAAGAGGGAGGGATGATATCATTATGGGCGAAGGATGGCATGTGGTTACAGTAATGGTGGGAATATGTGAAGGGGGAGAGGCTGTGGTGGTGGTGGTGGGGGGGGGGGAGTGGAAAAAAGAGCGATGATTTCTGTTGCGACGTCCCGGGTTGAGAATCGAGTTCGGCGACCAGGGAAGCTGGATCTGCGTTGAGCTGGGCGGTGACGTTCGGAGGAGTAGGCTCCACTGGATAGAAGCTTTGGTAGATAGTCACGCCGGTGTCGAGGAGACGGCCACGTCGTCCGCTGTGGGGATATATAGAAGAGCCTGTGATGACCGTAATCCTGTAGTGTCTCCAACAGCTTTCAGGCATCTATGATGGGGGCGTCGGTTGTGCGGAGTTGTTGGCAGATGTTGGTGTCGGTGAGGGCGAGATCAACGCCGCTAAGAAGGCAGGTATGCATGGTGCTGGGGAGACTGACTTCCAACTCGATGTCACTCTATTTGCTTAATTGAGGTCGGCGAGGTAGCGAAGTAAAAGTGGAAGCCACCCGGCCGAGCAAAAATACGTGGAGAATTTGCGACGGAGATCAGATGTCCTTGTTAGAGAGGTTGGTGAAAAGTGACCCGGACATCACAGGACTCTCTGGTTATGAGAACGTCAACCGCTTTGATTTGTCACTGCTACTGGCGACTGCGAGCCTGAAATCCGGAAGCATATTGCAATGGCGAGAAAAGCGAAGTTGACTCACATCTGGAAGAACACCTCCATCTCCGCCAGTATGAAACTAATCAAAACCCTATGGCGCAACTGCGCCGAAGGGCCATGGTCTACCAAGCGAACAAGGCCTGCAGATTACAAGGTGTCATGTGGTTAACACGACGAATCCTCTCGTCCGTTATTCTCGGCTTTCTAGACCGGGGCCGCTAACTCACAGTCAGATATCTCCTCAATTGTAATCATGTAGGTTGAGTGCACCTCGAGCCAGCCCTCAGATCTAGGTAAAAATCCCTGACCTGGCCGGGAATCGAATCTGGGTAAGAGGCGCGGGTCCGGCAATATGAAACTAAGATTGGTGCGAATTCTCATCTTGCCCACCGCAACATACGCAGCAGAAATTTGGACTGTGAAGATGGCAGACCGCGGCAGGATCGATGCCTTGGAACTGTGGCGGTGTTACGAATACCGTGGACGGCACACCGCACCAGCGGGTCGATCCTGCGACAAGTCGTTGTGAAAACGAGACTGTCGACTCGTGTGAGTACATTGCCAGGAGACCAGAGACAGTGGGAAACTGGTCATCGAGAGGAAGTTGAGGGCCGAAGACCTAGATGGCGTGTACCATCGCGATGGACAGACCAACTCAAGAACCTAACTGACCGGAGAAAGTCTGCATGATGCGATGCACCATGCTCAGGATAGGAAATCCTGCAGGAAACTGCCACTATACTTTTGTCACTAGACCCTTACGTAGGGTTGGAACATGAGAAAGACCCTATGGTATGTATTAAAAGGGAATGATTATCTCATTTTTCCCTTAAAGCAATAATCATCATTTCCACTTGGATCTTCACTTGCTATTCATGATCTGTGAGATTAGAGTTCTAGCCACTTACATCATATTGTCCGCCTTCGTAGCGTAACGGTTAGGGTTATTAGCTGCCGTCCTCTGGGACCCGGGTTCGATTCCCGGAACTGCCAGAAATTTAAGAATGGCAGGGCTGGTATGTGGTTGGAATGGTGCATGAAACTCTCCTCCATTGGGGGTGTGCCTGAAAAGAGCTGCACGACCTCGGGATGAGGCTACCATTACAGAATGCCTTTCCCAAATAACAGTGGAAGGAAGAATAATGTAACAAACAGAGATTATGGATATAAAGAAAACATACATTGAAGTAACGTAATTACGCAGATATGATAGCTGTCTGCACTACAGCAATTATCGGGATCATCAGAGAAATGTCTCATCTCTTGCTCTCTGTAGTGATGTGAGAAGACAACCCGTGACGTATTAAACAGTCCCGTTTAATTACGCAATGTCGTCATCAGCAAGTTAGCGTCAGAAACGGACTTCTTCGGTAGAGTTCTTTTTTAACACATCTTCGAGGTTTTTGCAGTGTGTAAGCTTTATGTGAGCGGTAGTTCTGTCATTAAACAGCCACTTGCACTCGCATATGAGATCTGGCTGATAACACGAGTTTTTGTATTAATGTGTTCGTATGATGATAGGCGTCTAAAGACTGCTTCAGGCCGTTCGAAGTTACCGGCGCGGCGTCCGCAAGGTGGTCATTTATGAAAGAAAAAAAAAAAAAAAAACAGTGCAGGACATAAGGAAGATTATTCGGTATATTCACTGAGTCTGCACCAAAAATGAGTACCAGGTTAATTCCTGGGAGCACAGGCAGCCGGGCATAGAGCTAACCACTCTTATCAGACTTAGTGTCGAAGTTACGGAAAGTGGAAGCCTTTACCTTCCACTCCTATAATCTCCTTCGTGGTCTGTACGGAATGACTGCTAGTTAAAACTTTTAAACAGGAACGATAACTAACTTCAGTTTTCAATAAAGATGAAAGGATTTTTTCAGTTCTATATTTTTTGCCGATACGCTAACTGCATGTTTTATATTTATTTATTTATTTATTTATTTATTTATTTATTTATTTATTTATTTATTTATTTGCTGGCGAGATGTGGTGTTTACAGTGCACTTATGGGCTAGAGTAAATTTGTTACTTTCATTGACCTGTCTGTCTTATCGTTGGCTTTGACAATATGAAAGTGACTGAGGTATGAGTGATGCTAGTAATACCATTCCTTATGCAACCAGTCCTTGTTATGAATGGTGTGAAAATATTGCTCATAGGGTCACTTGGTGCATGCATTTCAGTGGATTTGGCAGACTGATATGTAGGCTGTTTGCAACTTCTAGCTCGGTGAGGGAAGCAACGGGAAACTATCTCACTCCTAATTTTCCTAGTACGCCTCTTCAGTGACGCCTAGGCTATTTATGACAGCTGTTGGCGGAGCTGTGGAGGATCAAACCAGCCTTCGGGCTGAATACCCAAAATACATTTATTTATTTATTTATTTATTTATTTATTTATCCGTTTACCCTCCAGGGTTGGTTTTTCCCTCGGACTCAGCGAGGGATTCCACCTTTACCGCCTCAAGGGCAGTGTCCTGAAGCGTGAGACTTTGGGTCGGAGGGATACAACTAGGAGAAGGACCAGTTTGTCGCCCAGGCGGCTTCACCTGCTATGCTGAACAGGAACCTTGTGGGGGGGATGGGAAGGTTGTAAGGGATAGACAAGGAAGAGGGAAGGAAGTGGCCATGGCCTTACGTTAAGTACCATCTCAGCATTTGTCTGGAGGAGAAGCGGGAAACCTCGGAAAACGACTTCGAAGATGGCTCAGGTGGGAATCAAACCCCCTGTCTACTCAGTTGACCGCCCTCCTACCAATTTTCAAATTTCATGGCTTAGCCGTGAATCGAATTCAGGCCTCCGGGGGTGGCAGCTAATCATACTAACCACTACACCACAGAGGCGGACCATGATTTTATCGGCCCAATTATGGTACTGGTGCTATGCTTTGGAAGACCAGGAACAAAGACGATGGCATGAACCAAATCCCATGGCGCAACAGCCCCGTAGGGCCGTGGCCTGCCAAGCGACTGCTGCTCAGTCCGAAGGCCTGCAGATTAGGAGGTGTTGTGTGCTCAGCACGACGGAAGTATTATTAGGGGCTGCCTGGCAGAGGCGGTAAATGGAAGTAGGAAAACTTAAAGAAAAGGTGGACCCTTTAAGTTTTCCTACTTCCATTGTCAGTTCAATACGGACAAAAATGAAATTCTTAGGTTAAAAAAAAAAAAAGAGGCGGTAAAGGCGTGCTGTGCTCACACGGAAAGATGTGGGTTTGATTCCCTGTCAGAAAGTATAAAAATGTATGAAACGAGATTTCCACTTTCGGAGTTACATATGGTCCTGAGTTTCACTCAGCCTACACCAAAAAGTAGTACCAGGTTAATTCTTGGGGGCAAAGGCGGCCGGATGTTGAGCTGACCAATCTACCCCACCAAGTGTCGAGGTTACAGATAGTGGAATCCTTTATCATCCACCACTCAAAGGGCCTTCATGGCCTTTACGGAGATGACTTTGTTTTGTTTTGCTTTGCTTTATAAGTATTAGCGAACAAGCCATATGAGGAGTGAGGTAGTTTGCCACAGCTTTCATCACTGAGCCAGAAAATGTTATTGCAGCATCCAGATGATCTAGTCGTGCTGTGAATATCGTACTCAGCACCACCCAAGCCAGGGTCGGCACGAGACCACATTTGTACCCATGCAAAACATCTTTCTTGACCTCGCAAACTTTCTTTTCTCCCCCCATCGCCGCGTTTATCTTCCATTCCCAAGCCATCCACACACTGACCTGACCAAACTCCCCATCGAAATATGTGTTGCATATTATTAGAAACAACTTGGCGAACAAAATGGAATTTGATGGAGAACTATCAATATTAATGGGGCTTATGGAAGAAAGAAAGTAGAACTGGCTGAGTCAGCAAAGAGGATGCATCTGGATGTGCTAGGAGTAAGTGATATTCGGGTAAGGGGAGATAACGAGGAAGAGATAGGAGATTATAAAGTGTACTTGACGGGTGTTAGAAAAGGAAGGGCAGAGTATGGGGTAGGGCTGTTTATCAGGAATACCATTGCACGCAACATAGCTTCCTTAGGCACGTAAGTGAGCGAATGATGTGGGCAGATTTGTCAGTTGGAGGAATTAGGACGAGAATTGTCTCAGTGTATTCACCATGTGAGGGTGCAGATGAGGATAAAGTTGACAAGTTTTATGAAGCATTGAGTGACATCGTGGTCAGGGTCAACAGCAAGGATAGGATAGTGCTAATGGGTGATTTCAATGCGAGAGTTGGAAATAGAACTGAAGGATACGAAAGGGTGATTGGTAAATGTGGGGAAGATATGGAAGCTAATGGAAATGTGAAGCGTTTGCTGGAATTCTGTGCTAGTATGGGTTCAGCAGTTACGAATACATTCTTCAAACATAAGGCTATTCACCGCTACACATGGAAGGCTAGGGGTACCAGATCCATAATAGACTATATCTTAACCAACTTTGAATTCAGGGAATCTGTTAGGAATGTAAGAGTTTTCCAGGGATTTTTCGATGATACAGACTACTATCTGATCTGTAGTGAACTAAGTATCTCTAGGCCTAGGGTAGAGAAAGTGAAATCTGTCTGCAAATGAATAAGGGTAGAAAATCTCCAGGACGAGGAAATTAGACGGAGGTACAAGGATATGATTAGTGAGAAGTTTTGAACAGTAGACAGTAAGAAGGTTCAGGATATAGAAAGAGAATGGGTGACATACAGGGATGCTGTAGTAGAAACAGCAAGGGAATGCCTAGGAACAACTGTATGTAAAGATGGTAAAGGCAAACATCTTGGTGGAATGATGAAGTGAGAGCAGCTTGTAAACATAAAAAGAAGGCTTATCAGAAATGGATCCGAACAAGGGCCAAGGAAGACAGGGATTTGTGTGTAGATGAAAGAAACAGAGCGAAACAAATAGTTATTGAATCCAAAAAGAAGTCGTGGGAAGATTTTGGTAATAATCTGGAAAGGCTAGGCCAAGCAGCAGGGAAACCTTTCTGGACAGTAATAAAGAATGTTAGGAAAGGGGGGAAAAAAGGAAATGAACAGTGTTTTGAGTAATTCAGGTGAACTCATAATAGATCCTAGGAAATGACTGGAGAGGTAGAGGGTATATTTTGAACATCTTCTCAATGTAAAAGGAAATCTTCCTGGTGGTGTTGCGAACAGCCAAGCACATGGGGAGGAGGAAAATTATGTTGGTGAAATTATGCTTGAGGAAGTGGAAAGGATGGTAAATAAACTCCATTGTCATAAAGCAGCAGGAATAGATGAAATTAGACCTGAAATGGTGAAGTATAGTAGGAAGGCAGGGATGAAATGGCTTCATAGAGTAGTAAGATTAGCATGGAGTGTTGGTAAGGTACCTTCAGATTGGACAAAAGCAGTATTTGCACCTATCTATAAGCAAGGGATCAGGAAGGATTGCAACAACTATCGAGGTATCTCATTGATTAGAATTCCAGGCAAAGTATTCACTGGCATCTTGGAAGGGAGGGTTCGATCAGTCGTTGAGAGGAAGTTTGATGAAAAACAGTGTGGTTTCAGACCACAGAGAGGCTGTCAGGATCAGATTTTCAGTATGCGCCAGGTAATTGAAAAATGCTACGAGAGGAATAGGCAGTTGTGTTTATGTTTCGCAGATCTGGAGAAAGCATATGACAGGGTACTGAGGGAAAAGATGTTTGCCATATTGGGGGACTATGGAATTAAAGGTAGATTATTAAAATCAATCAAAGGCATTTATGTTGACAATTGGACTTCAGTGAGAATTGATGGTAGAATGAGTTCTTGGTTCAGGGTACTTACAGGGGTTAGACAAGACTGTAATCTTTCACCTTTGCTGTTTGTAGTTTACCTGGATCATCTGCTGAAAGGTATAAAATGGCAGGGAGGGATTCAGTTAGGTGGAAATGTAGTAAGCAGTCTGGCCTATGCTGACGACTTGGTCTTAATGGCAGATTGTGCCGAAAACCTGCAGTCTAATATCGTGGAACTTGAAAATAGGTGCAATGAGTATGGTATGAAAATTAGCCTTTCGAAGACTAAATTGATGTCAGTAGGTAAGAAATTCAACAGAATTGAATGTCAGATTGGTGATACAAAGCTGGAACAGGTCGATAATTTCAAGTATTTAGGTTGTGTGTTCTCCCAGGATGGGAATATAGTAAGTGAGATTGAATCAAGGTGTTGTAAAGCTAATGCAGTGAGCTCGTAGTTGCGATGAACAGTATTCTGTAAGAAGGAAGTCAGCTCCTGGACAAAGCTATCTTTACATCGGTCTGTTTTCGGACCAATTTTGCTTTACGGGAGCGAAAGCTGGGTGGACTCAGGATATCTTATGGATAAGTTAGAAGTAACAGACATGAAAGTAGCAAGAATAATTGCTGGTACAAACAGGTGGGAACAATGGCAGGAGGGTACTCAGAACGAGGAGATGAAGGCTAATTTAGGAATGATCTCGATGGATGAAGCTGTACACAGAAACTGGCTTCGGTGGTGGGGTCATGTGAGGCGAATGGAGGAGGATAAGTTACCTAGGAGAATAATGGGCTCTGTTATGGAAGGTAAGAGAAGTAGAGGTAGACCAAGACGACGATGGTTAGACTCGGTTTCTAACGATTTAAAGGTAAGAGGTATAGATCTAAATGAGGCCGCAACACTAGTTGGAAATAGAGTATTGTGGCGATGTTTAGTAAATTCACAGAGGCTTGCAGACTGAACGTTGAAAGGCATAACACTCTATAATGATGTATGTATGTATGTATGTATGTATGTATGTATGTATGTATGTATGTATGTATGTATGTATGTACGTATTATTCTGATGCCAATAACGTTCCTTTACCTGTGCCATTAACTTACTACCTAAGGTACTACAGTTGATAATAATTTCAGATGGCATTATTTTGGAGTAGATTCGGGTTAAACGTATTGGATGTCAGTAGTTGGAAACCGAAACAGAAGATAGAGGAGGAGAGACACATAAGGAAACCAGAAGCTTCTCATTCACAAATGAGGATATTTTCAGAGAAATCCAACTGCTTCAGCAAGGAAAAGCAGCAGGGAGTGATCAAGTTTCTGGGGAGGTATTAAAGACATTGGGGTGGTTCATAGTGACTTATTTAAAATTTCTCTTTGACTATATCATAAATAATAGTGTAATACCAAAGGAATGGAAGGAATCTATAATAATACCCATTTATAAAGGAAAGGGTGATAAAAGGAAACCTGAAAAATACAGACTAGTCAGCCTGACCAGTGTAGTTTGTAAAATACTGGATAGTTTAATAGCAAAATATATTAGAGGGGTATGTGAAGATAAAAATTGTTTCATGAGGAGTCAGTATGGATTTAGAAAGAATTATTTTTGTGAGGCACAATTTGTGGGATTTCAGCAGGACATATCAGATCAGTTGGATTCGGGAGGCCAGTTTTATTGCGTAGTCATAGACCTTTCCAAGGCATTTGACAGAGTAGAACATGGAATATTATTCAAGAAACTGGAGGGAATGGGATTCGACATTAGGGTTAGTTTGTTGGATAAGAACATTTCTAAATTCAAGTGTTCAAAAAGTCGGAATAGGAAATTATGTATCACAGGAAGAGAAAGTTTGGAAGGGAATTCCACAGGGTAGTAAAATCGGCCCATTACTATTCTTAATATATGCAAATGATTTAGGGAACAATATAACATCAAAAATAAGATTGTATGCAGATGATATAATTGTTTATAGGGAAATAAATAACATAGGGGATTTTGCAGAATTACAAAGGGACCTTGACAGTATCCAACAATGGGTTGAAGAGATTAATATGAAGATTAATGGAGGCAAATCAATTGTCACAACATTTACAAACAGGAGCTTAAAAACTGAATGTAAATATATTTTGGATGGGGTAATTGTCCCTAAAGATGACAAGTGCAAATACTTAGGTATGAGAATTGAAAATAATTTGCACTGGAAGGGTCATGTTGATGACATTGTTGGGAATGCATACAGATCGTTATATGTCATAATGAGGCTACTTAAATAATGCAAAAAAGAATTAAAAGAGAAAGTTACTTAAGTGTGGTTTGTCCATTATTGGAATATGCAAACAGTGTTTGGGATCCTCACCAGGAATACTTAATAAAAGAAATAGATGGTGTATAGTGGAAAGCAGCAAGATTTTTAATGGGAGATTTCTTGAGAAAAAGTAGTGTATCAGAAATGTTACAGATACTTGAGTGGGGAGCTTTAAGTAAGAGAAGGGAGAAAACTAGATTTATAGGATTATATAGAGTCTATACAGGAGAGGAAGCATGGGGAGAAATCCGTGAGGGGCTTCAGTTGGAAAATAATTATATTGGCAGGGCTGATCACAAGTGTAAAATTAGACGGGATTTTAGCAGAAATGATTGGGGTAAATTTTCATTCATTGGGAAGGGCGTGAAGGAGTGGAACCGTTTACCTGGGGAAGTGTTTGATCCTTTTCCAAAATCTGTACAGATATTCAAGAAAAGAATAAACGGCAACAGAGAAAAGACATGTTAGGGGGCATTCGACCTGTGTAGGTTATTGTAATAAAGAATTTTTGTGAATAAAATAATTCCATCCCCTTGTCTATGGCGACTGGACAGCTGAAGTAGGGGACTGCCTGTAGGGGTGAAGTACAGTGGGGACTTCGAGGGCCCTGGGACTGCTACGGTAGCTGTGAAGGCCCTTCAGGAACTCTGAAAAGCAGTGGACAAAGGGGCTCTGGTTAAGACGCAGCAGGTTGTTATGCACGTTAGGTACCAAAATGGGGGGAAAAGGTAATGTACATTTAAATCTTATACCAATATTGTATAGTGTTTACTGAAGTGATTCCACATACTGTATATGAGTTGATCCTGAAGATATTATGAGTAGAATTTTGTAAATAATTATAAATTAATTAGGATGAGCTGTGTGTTTTATAGAAAAAAATGTTAATGTAAATTGTATAATACTGTATTTTAGGAAAAATGTCTTTTCTTCTTAACTTAAAATGTAGTTGTTCAGAAGAATGTATTTTTGTGTATCATTTGCCACTGAGATAGAGACCTCATTTTTCAAATAAAGTACTTTGATTTGAATTGATATTGAGACTACAGGTTTCCAGTGACAACGTTAGGGGAAATTACCATCATTGCCTTAAGGAGTTCATTAATAATTCTTACAATTCTTACAATTACTGATAAAGTAAAAAATATACTTTGTCGCAAGACAGTCTCTGTATGAGAGGAAGTATTTCATAAAATAAAAATAAAAGATCTTATTTTCCTTTTGCACTATCATTCAGTTTTTTCACCGATTTACAATATTTACATTTTACTGCAGAATATAATACTGATATTAATCGCAAGTTACTTAGTATACAGTATGTTATTGTTTTTGACAGCTTTCGTCTTGTGCGTGTCGTTGTATGGAAGTGAAACATGGACAATAACTAGCTCAGAAAGAAAGAGAACAGAAGCTTTTGAAATGTGGTGTTACAGAAAAATGCAGAAAGTGAGGTGGATAGATCGAATTATGAATGAAAAGATACTGAATCAAATTGGTGAGAGGAGAACGATTTGGCAAAATTTGATCAGAAGAAGAGATAGAAAAGGAATCTTAATACACACAGAGCCTATTCGGTTAGTTTTTAAGGGAAGTGTAGCCCGTAAGAGCGGTAGGGTAGACCAAGATATGAATATGACAAATAGATTAGCATAGATGTAAGATGCAGTAATGTAGAAATGAAAAGTTACACCAGGATAGGGTAGCATGGGGCGGCATGAAAAATTATTATTAGTTTAAACAAGTTCTGTGTTTGTAAAAACAAAAAAGTCGTGAATATTGCAAAAGTTTCACATTTTTGACGAACATTCTTTATAACTCAGATTCTTTGTACTTCAGATTTTGTGTAGATACCCATTTGCAAAAGGAACAGATTTCATGTTTGCCTTATTTTTTAATCACTGAGAGACAGAACAATGTTTTCTATTTTTGAGTCATGAAAGTCTTGGGTCACAAATGAGTAGAAATGGCTGTTCAGACTAAAATGATCTAGGTGAATGATCTGATGTTGGTGATGATTATTGTTGTTTTAAGGGGCCTAATATTTAGATACTTTAGGTCATTGGCCTACACACAACATTTTTTTAAATTTCTTGTTTCATGGAAGCCCCATGGACCACGTGGTTCCTAACTCTCGTGAGCTTTCTTCTTAGCCCAGTATTCCTTCATCTTTTCACTGTGGGTTGCTTTCCTTTCCTGAGTCTGTTTCACTCCTACTCCAGGATGCAATGTTTTAGCTGTTAGCTAATCAGCATTCTAAATTTATCCTTGTTAAATAGATCCTTGGGATACATTTTTAAAAATTCTAGGTCTTTTTGAACTAGTTTCGTCCATTTATTTATTTATTTATTTATTTATTTATTTATTTGCCATGTTTTACTCTGCGTAGTTAAGGTTGTAAAGCTTTATCTTACATTAAACCAAGGTGAACAACGACAGGGAACTGATACAATTAAAGTAACTAGAAAATGATTTTAAGAACTAACCCATAACATAAAGGTAATTGTATTACAAATTTGATGATGATGATGATGATGATGATGATAATAATAATAATAATAATAATAATAATAATAATAATAATAATAATAATAATAATAATAATAATAATAATCATCATCATCATCAATGTTCCACTCCAGTCACCCAGGTGTGGTTAACAAGCCTCCTCCACTCCTTTCTGTCCTTCTACTTTTCCTGCTCCATAACCCTTGATCCATTACTTCTGCCACATCCAATCCAGCTTCTCTAATATCCTTCCAAATCTGATCCGTCCACCTTCTTTTCGGTCT
Organism: Anabrus simplex; assembly: GCF_040414725.1. Lineage (NCBI taxonomy): Eukaryota > Metazoa > Arthropoda > Insecta > Orthoptera > Tettigoniidae > Anabrus > Anabrus simplex. The sequence goes on along the minus strand of NC_090267.1, from coordinate 68,604,761 downwards.
TCCAACTAGTCTCTTTTCCTTAACTTCTCTTTCCAATTCCCTTCTTGCTACCCGTTCCTTTCCCATTATTTTTACATGTCCGAACCATCTCAGTCGTGCTTTCTGTATGTATGTTCTGTACTAACGGGTCTGTATTTAGCTCTTCTCTGATTTTAATATTTTGAATTCTATCTCTTCTTGTCTTTTTAACCATTGTTCTTAAACATTTCATTTCTACTGCTTGGATCTTACTATCTTGTCTCTTATTAGTTACCAGCGTTTCTAGTCCGTATGTTACAATTGGTATGAAATACTGTTTATATAATGTTAATGTTAATTTCATTCTCTTGATTGATTGATTGATTACTTTGTCATCCCATAAAAGCTCTCTGACTTGATGATAAAATGTTGTACCTTGGTCTGTTATTCATTTCAGGGTTGATTTCATTACTTCCATTAATAATCCTACCCAGATATGTAAATTGTTCTACATTCTCTAACTGTTCTCCGTCTATGTTCACTTGGCTTCTCTTTTTCTCTTTTCCACAGTGCATGCCAAATTTTTTTTAAAAATTTTTTTTTACTAATTACCATTCCAAACTCTTCAGATTTTCATTCCAAACATCCAGTCTCCTTTGTATTTGCTTTTCTCCATTTCCCCAAATCAGCACATCATCTGCAAATGCCAAAGCATTCACTTCATCACTACTGATACTCTGTTTTACAATAATAAACAATAATGGCAACAGTGCACTTCCTTGCTTGAGACCTCTTTTTTTTTTGTACAAAATGTTTCAGAGTGACCACTCCCCACGTTTACATTGCTTTTACTCAAGATACAACATTTTTATCTTGTTAATTAATGATTTTGGTACATAATAATAATAATAATAATAATAATAATAATAATAATAATAATAATAATGTTTTAAATGCTATTCTGAGTTCCTTCCTAATAGCAATTTTATATCATTTTATATTAGAACTGTGCAATATTGTAATTTTGTTTCTCTGTTTAAAAGGCTAAACAAGAGAAGGGTCCCTGCCAGCTGACAGGTTTGTCCTGAGTGGATGGCTGTACTTCCTCTCGACAGAGTAATCACCACCACTACCTGAATGTTCTGTTATAAGTATGGATTTTGGTTTGTTCACAGATGGCTGCTATCGAAGCTGGGTTCAAGGAGGAGACTGGGCTCACCCACGAGTGTGGCGTGTTTGGATGTATTGCAACGGGAGACTGGCCGACACAAATAGACGTCGCTCAGGTCATCTGCCTCGGACTAGTTGCTCTCCAGCACAGGTGTGAACCTTTATCATTAATAATTATTACTAGTTTTCTTTCTCTATCTTGAGTGTGATGATTTGAATGTATCATTTGCTTACAGAGGCCAGGAGAGTGCAGGGATTGTGACAAGCGAAGGCTACTGCGCTAAGGGATTCCATGTTCATAAGGGAATGGGGATGATCGGCAACATCTTCACAGACGACTCCATGAAGAAGTTGAAAGGTAAGCAAACACCATTTTGTCTCAGTGGATAGAAGTCATACTTTTTGTGCTAACTGTAAGAGTGTAAAAACTTTCCAGTTACTGGTACTACGTAAAAATTTAAAAGTTATTAACTTATCAAGACCATAGAAGCATCAGCTAAGTGTCACATGCCTCAAAAATACTTACAAGAATGATATAATGTCAGCTGGAAGAAAAAAGGCTGGAAAGGTCATTTTAGATGATCAGTATGGTTTTTGAAAAGGTAGAGGAACAAGGGAAGCAATCTTGAGTCTCAGTTTAATTATTGAGCAATCACTCAAAGTAAATAAAATGGTTATGATTGCATTCCCAGATAACAAATTAATGATCAGTTTGTATTGGGTATAAGGAATTATCAATTTCATATTATTAAATCTGTGAGTATTATCATTACTTGAATTAGAAGATACTGTTTAACATAGCTATCATAAGATGAAACAAAGACCACAAAAGAAAATGTGGTATAGGTGAAATGCATCCAGTGTGCCAAAAATCTAATCTGCATTAACTACGCTACAAAATAGAATATTGATTATGGTACTTAGTCAGATCTACTTAAATAGAAGGAAGGAAATAAATCAAATTATGTGGTACTTACCCTACAGTTTGTCCTCGGTCTTTTGAACGTTTCATGTTGTAGGTTGTGTCTGGTGATGATATCTTGAAGTCTCCCTTATTTTAGTAGTACGTGATGTCACAGCAATCCATGAAGATATCTGTTCTTATTTCTGCAATTGGATAAGGGTCCAGCAAAGAGGCTAGTGATTGTCCCTTGGTTTCCTCTTCTCTCTTGATTTCACGAATGCTGGTTTCAGGATCTGGTTGAGTTCACCTGAAACTTACTAAGTCTTTCAGTTGATGTTCAATGTGTTCCACAGCACAGTAACATGGCTGATGGTACTTACCTTATTAGTAGCTAATAAGCATGTCGAATTCAGATAAACATGTGGAGGCAAGATCACATGTCCTCCTTGGTATAGAGCTTTGGTCACCGAGCTCGATAGCTGCAGTCGCTTAAGTGCGGCCAGTATCCAGTATTCGGGAGATAGTGGGTTCGAATCCCACTGTCGGCAGCCCCGGAGATGGTTTTCCGTGGTTTCCCATTTTCACACCAGGCAAATGCTGGGGCTGTACTTTACTTAAGGCCACGGCCGCTTCCTTCCCACTCCTAGCCCTTTCCTGCCCCATCGTCGCCGTAAGACCTATATGTGAAAGTGCGACGTAAAGCAAATTGTAAAAAAAACAACAAAAAAACGCTTTGGTCACATGTACACAAGAGAAACTACTTCCTCTCACAAACAACATTATTTTTATTAAGTGTCATTTATTGATAAAACACGTATTATAATGCGTAGAATACTATCTTGAATATAACATTGAATTATCTTATACATATAACATTGTAGATTTAAATTTCCGTAATTCAGTCAGGTGGCACTACGTTGTAATTGTGAATTAATATTGTCTATCACAGGCGAATGAATACACTTGGACTTGTTACCAGGTAGTCATTGTCACTCACAGTCTATCGTTACAGGTAGTCATTGCACAGACTATCAATAATTAAATGACGCTTGTAATAATATGCCAGCGATGAAATATTCACAACACAAGTCTTCTCTCTTACTGTTATAATTTTACTCTGGCATGTTTCAGTAACTTAAAGGGTTGACCCTGCCAGTCAGTTGGCCATCTGGCTGGGGTAGAACAGGTTTAAGAACTTGTTTGACTGAGTGAGTTGGCCGTGAGCTTACATTTGGGAGATAGTGGATTCCAATTCCACTGTCGGTGGCCCTAAAGATGGTTTTCCATGGTTTTCCATTTCCACATCAGGCAAATGTTGGGGCTGTACTTTGATTAAGGCCACAGCCACTATCTTCCCAATCCTAGCCCTTTCCCATCCTTCCATTGCCGAAAAACCTTCAATGTGTTAGTGCGATATTAAATAAGTAATATTGAAAAACTTGTTTGCAGTAAAAAGAAAAATTGGTATTTGCAAATGTCATAATATGAATTAGAGATTGGGACTTTAAGGATGCATACATACGTACATACATACGTACGTACATACATACATACATACATACATACATACATACATACATACATACATACATACATACATACATACATACATACATACATACATACATACATACATACATACATACATGTATATACACACATAGATCTTCATCATAGGCTGTTATGCCTTTCAGCGTTTAGTTCTCATGCCTCTGTGAAATAAGTATGCACCTCTGCAGTCCTCTATTTGCAATAAGTTCTGTTACCTCATTTAGTTCTGCACCTCACCATGGTCTCCCTCTACTTCTCTTACCCTACATGACTGAGTCCATTATTCTCTTAGGCAACCTATCCTACTCCATTCACCTCACATGATGCCATCATCAGAACTAATTGATACACACAACTTCATTCGTGGAGTTTAAACATAGCCTTTATCTCCTCATTTTGACTACCCTCCTATCATTGTTACCACTGGTTTACTTCTTAAGAAGGCTATATCCTGAGTCCACCCAGCTTTCTATTCCCATGTAGCAAAGTTTGTCTGAAGACAGACCAGTGTAAAATTAGTTTCATCCGAGAACTCTCTTCTTTCCTACAGAATACCATTAATCGCAGCTATGAGCTTTGGCGATAACGTGATCTTATGAAAAGCTGTGCTGAAAGCTTGAGATCTAATATCTTGGAGTCAGAAAAGAGGTACAGGGTGTATGATATGAAAATTAGTATTTCCAAGAATCAAGTGATGTCATTAAGTAAGAAACCTAAGATGGAATGCCAGATAAGGAATACAAAACTGGAACAGGTGAATCATTTCAAGTACTTAGGATGTAGATTCTTCCAGGATGGTGGTATACTGCCATACATCCGTGTGTACAGATATGAGAAATTGCTTTAATCAGCGCTCTTCAGTATATATGGAGAGTACATCATGAGGAAAGCAGTTACTTGAAAAGGAAAGCCAGGAACACTGTTTAGAACTGTACATCTCAAAAACCAAAACAAAAGAAAATGATGCAGACAGGCAGAATGACAAGTCATCCAGAAATAAAGTGGATTGATTGATTTGAAGTTGTCAACAAGTACATTATTTATTTTGGATTTTGATAAATTCTTGATCATCAGGAGAAGAGGTGAAACAGGTAAAACAAAGATGCAACTAGGCTAAGGTGGCAATGAGAACCCAAAAATAAGCCTGGTAAGCTGTCGGGTATTTTCCATACTAATATATGAATGTGATCTGTTATTGTGGAGGCCATTTCTTTACAGTTTTGACTTAGTTAATTTATAACTGTTATGATCCTCATCTGTCAAAACTAATTTCTGAATAAATAAAATTTAGTAAATAGCTGAAAAAGAAAAGAAAAAACTTTTAAAAAATTGCTTATTAATCGGTTAATATTATTGACAAAGTGTAAAACCCTTTATGTTAAAACTTATGTTGAAATATTATAACTTACATTAAGGAAGTTCTTCTCATATGGTTCTTCTCTCCTCACTGGTGTGTGATTTGAACAAATCTGATGATTATCTTTCAAGAATGGAATGTGACATTCTGTTTTAATTAAGTTCTTTTTTAGGTATTATCTGTTATTATTTTTCTTCTTTTAGATATATACTAAATTTTATTTATTCAATAATTAGTTTCAACAGACTGAAGAATGTGACAGTTATATAATATGAATGGAAGTCGTGGTCATTGAGAAAGGAGTCCAATAATATCGAAAATGTTTTGCTAGAGAAGGATGTTGAGAATTCCATGGACTGATCACTGCAGAAATAACTCCATCCTAACGGACCTTAAAATTGAAAGGAGACTCTAGGCCAGATCTGGCTCAGTCAACTTAAATACTTGAGTCATGTAATGAGAAGACCAGAAAATATGGAAAAACTGATCATCCAGGGTGAAACTCATGGACAGAGGCCACGAGGAAGAGTTCTGGCAGGGTACACTAACCAGATCCTTACATGTGGAAGAACAATGCATGATCCAATCAAGCAAATCATTGACAGGGAATTGTGGAGAATAATGATAATATCACCTGCAGGAAGTCAGGATTGAACAGCAGACAGTACAGTGCTGTGTTGTTCATTCTCCATTACTTTTGTGAAATCTTCGGAAATTTGAAATTCCACAACAGTGTCGACATTCCCCACCCTAAGTTGTATGTATCTAAATGAGCTATATAAGATCCATCAGCTAACCATTAAGCAAGTGGGAATGGCTCTTTGGCATTACTGTCTTTTGGTTATTGTATACTGTACAGTACGTTGTGGTTGTGACCTTAAAGATGTGAATTGTCCTCCAGACTAATACAGTACCCTGAATCCCAACCCTAGTTTCAGTAATAATGATATTTTTTTTTTATTGGTGTATACTTTTCCTTTACCCTGTAGGTGTGGGCGGTAGAGTACAGACATGGTATTCCCTACCTGTCATAAGATGTGACTGAAAGGAAACCCAAGGAGCTCTCAACTTGCGGTGCAGAGGGATCATCATCATCATCATCATCATCATCATCATCATCATCATCATCATCATCATAATCACCACCACCACCACCACAATCATCACAACCACAGGGCTCCTAGCTGAGTCTGGCCTTTTTTTTTTCAGTTTGTGCCACCCCCTGTGGGTGGGGGCAATAGGATAACACCCGTAGTATTCCCTGCCTGTTGTAAGAGGCAACTAAAAAGGGCCCCAGGGGCTCTGAACTTTAGAGGTTGGGTTGGCGACTATGAGGCCCTTAGCTGAGTCCTGGTATTGCTTCTACTTACTTGTGCCAGGCTCCTCACCTTTATCTGCCCTATCCGACCTTCCTTGGTCAACTCTTGTTCTTTTCTGACCACGACGGTATTAGGTTTGCGAATCCTATGGAGTCTTTCATTTTCATGCCCTTCATGACCTTTGTCTTTCTTTGGCTGATACCTTCATTTTCAAAGTGACAGACCCCTTCCATTTTTTTTCTCTGATTAGTGTTATATAGATGATGGTTGCCTAGTTGTACTTCCTCTTAAAACAATAATCACCACCATTACTCCTCACTTTAATATTTGGCCTAAGAAGTCTTTTATTTTTGTGCTCTTTTGTGCCCCTTTCTTTTTCCTGATACCCTCACTCTTTGAAAGGATGGACCTCTTCCATCTTCTCTCTGATTAGTGGATCCACAATATACCAGGTGGTGTATACATCTGTAATAAGTTTGAATTGTTTTTAACCCGAAAGGAAATTTTGTTGGAAGTTATACTCTGGGAGAGTCATAAATAATCTTTACCGTGTTCTTTATTTCTCATCAGGAAACTTGGGCATCGGACATACTCGATATTCGACCTCAGCAGCCTCAGAGGAAGTGAACTGCCAGCCGTTCGTCGTCCACACAGCCCACGGTGCTCTTGCTGTAGCACACAATGGCGAGCTCGTGAACTGTGGCTCTCTGAGAAAAAAGGTAAGTTGACAAAATATGACCACATACTGAACTGAAACAATGGAAGTATTCATGCTCATATCTTAAAGAGTGTTACTGGCTGTAACATAAACCATTCAACTAAGAAAAGAACTGCTGAAAAAAGAAATGCGAAATAAATTATAGAATCCTTATCTGCACTCTTGGGAAATTCACATTCCTGATGAGTAAGGTCCGGATTTTCATGTAGTATGAAAGTATGAAATATGTGCATAAAAATGTAGTAAATTCAGTGAAATGTCCATAAAATATGTAGTAGTATTAATGTATTAAATTTACATAAATGGGAAGTGTTCCTTTTATTATAACTTACAATTAGCATATGAGACAATAAAATTGTTTTAAATACCTCCATATTCTATGACGAAGTCATCGTTGTTGCTTTAGATAATTTATATAGTCTACTGTTATTTGACCCTCAAACTACCCTGAAAAAACCATGAGACCTTATAGAAATTCTTAACTCACGTTTGCTGCAAGCAGACCTGAAATTCCAAATTTTGAACTGTTCAATCACTCCAACAGTTTTATATCCGTTCCAGCCAACACCTATGCATAAACTTCCGCAAAAGTTTCTATCCGATGCAGATAAGATAATAAAACAACACTCTGAAAGAAGTCCTTTAACTACCGACCGATACACCAGTCCACATGCTATACACGGCAAGGAAATACAAAGGCCTTGGTCTCTTCTGTGCCTCTTAGGAAGCTCAATTTCAACTTATAAACATCTGTCAGGTTTTGAGTAGAGAGAACAACCCTTACATAAATGGCACAATGGACGTTAAAGCAGAGATTTAGGACTGCTTGAATCAACTCGGCATTGAAGCGACTGACCTAATCATCAACAGTCGCACTCAGTTTCCTGATACCAGGAAGGTTCGTACCAAACTGTGAGAACATGAATTTTTGCACTGGAGTGAATTGCCCCACAAGGGTAAGGGTGTCACATTATTTAAGGAATACACACCAGCTAATAAGTGGATATCTGATCACCATGGTCTGTCATGTTGACATTGGCAGGAAGAAATCAAGATGACAGGTAACGTTGTTGCAGTTCACTCCCTACTGGGCAGGTCCCAGGGCAATACCCTCTGTCGGCGTAGCCACAGAGACCATGAAACACTCGCCCATGTCCTGGGTGCTTGTCCGTTCAGAGATGTTTTAAGGAATAGTTGACACCACAAGATTCGGCACATGATGGCCGGCGTCCTCAAAGAACAAGGCTATATGGTCTATGAGAAAGTGTCTGGATTAGCAGCAAATGGAAGCACCAGATGAATAGATATCATTGCCTTTTAACCGGAAAACAAAAACGGAATGATCATTGACCTAACGGTGCAATTTGAATCGCATTCTGGTCAACCAGAAGAAGTGGGTTTACAGAAGAGCATTTATAAAGAAAAATATGGACTGCAAAATATATCAACTCTATAGTTCGGGAAGTTGTAAAATGAAATAATATTTATTTATTAATAATTAAATTAAAGGCATAATCAAAATACTTCCAAAATTTTAAAAGAATGCCATGCACTGTAAATCGCTGGGTGTATATCCAACCCTTGGCCCATTTCTCGACGGGGTCGAGCATGAAGTAAGATCGTAGAATGTATGTCCTACCCTTGGCCTGATTCTCTACAGGGTCAGGTAGGAAGTAAGATAAATCATCGTAGTGAGTTTTGCAAACTATCACCCTTATGGTCTGTACCGATGTATTTCAGTATACAACTAAGTGAAGTAAACCAATTAATCCATCTAATCATTACAATATGCCTTAGGTAAATTTACATATTGGTGGTACCATCAAACGGGGTGATTTCGGACGGTTTTGAGGTTATTTTCGCCTTAACTCATGAAGGGAATCTTAAATTGTATTGTTTATCATCCTAATCATGAGGAATATATCCAATTAATGCAATACCCTACAAACAAAAATTATATGCCAACGCATGTTTTCCTGAGAAAACAAAAAGAAGTGTCCAAATTCACCCCGTACTTCGGGGTGATTTCAGACGCACATGCATTTTAAACCGCTGTCCGAAGTTTCAAAGCGTATTAGGTGATTTTGAACATAAACAGTCCTTTATTTCAATTCTTCATTCTTTTTTATTTAATTTTGTGATATTAAAGTGTTCTGAGGGTGACCAAAATATGACTAGCTGGTTAAAATCATTGTAATGATAAATGTAATGTTACAGATCGATCTTTTTTTCTGACAAGGTAAATGTAAATTTTTCCGGTCTAAATTGAAATATTAATAGTTATAAACTGCACAGAGGTCCTACTGAAAAATCTTAATAATTTTTCTTACAAACGTTACAAATCTCAGAGCAAAAAAAGGTTGATAGCAATGAGCATGTAGCTGCCACGGCCTACAAATCTAAAATAAGTTTTCTTTGAAAATGCACGTTCCTCTCTTCTCAGCTTGGACTGGAAGTATTTTTGAAATTTGTTCTTTAGCTATTGTATCCTCAGCAGGGATGTTAGGGAACACAAACACTTTTCTGCTGTTTTTATATGGGCGCAAGTACATTCCTTGAACGAATATTTCGGGCCAGGCCAAACTACTGCCTGTATGCTCTTTGTTCCTCAACTTGTATTTATAATCTGCAAAAAGGAAAGCCTCTTCTTGCAACACCTGAACGTCATTACATTCATCATGTGCTTTATTGCATTCATTTTCACTGCTGCTGCCAGCACCATCACTTGTTTCTACACTGCTTTCATCTCGGCGGAAGTCATGGCCAAAAATCGACTTCCCAGGAAGAATTTTATTTGCAGCGGTGGCGGGAAGTAGCAGGTTGTGTTGGATTGGAGTATGGCTGGTGGGTGACGAGCTTCCTTGAGCATTTCCTTCTTCCTCATTTATCATTGGTTGTCTTCCAATTTTTTGGATGTACTTTCTGCACTCTGTTTTGTAGGGTGGACCAAGGCATACCATAGAAATCAAATGCTTTCCTATAAGACAACTTGCCACTTTTAATATCACGTACAGCTTTTTCTAATAATTTTGGTTCGTAAATACACCTAGAAGCAGCTTCTTTCTGCCTCTGATAATTTCTGGGCATTGTCCGAAATCACCCAGACTGCTTTCAGTTTTCAGTAAAATGTGCGTAAAACGCTATTTTTTACTAAATCACACCAAAATTCCACAGCAATCGTTTATAAACACTTCCAGTCAGTTGATCTGACTAAAAACCATAGTTATAATGCATTCATTCCGGCCGCGACAATGGAAAGTATCCACTTACAGATAATGCATGAACTTTCAACAATGCCAGCGCACGCGGGAAATTTTCCAAAGTATGAAGTCGATTTGTAATAAAAAGCACAGAACGCGGGAAATATAACTTCAAAGTCAAACTAAAACGTGCGCGGAAGTGCAAAGCACCGGCGGCTCGTTGCTATGCGACAAAACACAGCAAATCTACCACACTGTCCGAAACCACCTCTGTGTCCGAAATCGCCCCGTTTGACGGTACATGTTTCGTTCAGTATCTAAACATCATCAGCTGCAGCATGTTTAGTTGACATAATTAAAGGGTGTAAAAACATATTCTTCTCAAATTAGTCTTAAAACATTCACAATTGTTAAGCCTTGAACGGGATGAAGGGGGGAGGTATACAAAATAACTGTATCTTGTCTTAGACACTTCCTATATTAGGATTGAGTAGCAAACCACCAACTGCCTAAAAAGCACAGTCAAATGCAAGACATCCATACTCTTTTCTCTAATGAAGTGTCAAATTTCACTGCAAACATCACCAGTTTTCTTTATACGTACATTACTCAGAATTTCTTAAACAAGACACGATACTACAAGAAGACGGGAATATTTTTATTTTCTTTCTCAGTAGATCTGAGATTGCATGTTAACACGAGGACTATATTTTTAAAAATAATTGGATATGTTATTACAAGGTTTTTAGGCAATAAGTTTTTAATCTAAGACTAGATATGTATGTATGTTCAGTCCATCAGCGCTAACGCTGGTGGGATCCTCAACAGCTCTGCCGTCAGCTGTCATAGATGGCCTAGGCATCATTGAAGAGGCATACTGGCAGGACCCAGTGTTTACAGTGCACTATGTCTTCTGGTATAGGCTAGAGCAATTTTGTTACTTACATAGATCTGTCTCTGTCTTATCCTTGGCTTTGACAATATGAAAGTGATTGAGGTATGAGCGATGCTAGTAATGCCAATCCTTATGCAGCTCATAGGGTCGGTTGGTGTATGCATTTCAGTGGGCTTGGCACTGATATGTAATAGCTACTTCTGGCTCGGTGAGGAAAGACTAGATATAGTTAATTTCATTTACCTCTCCCCTTCACCCCCTCATCCCCTTCAAGACCTAACAAAGTCAAAGTTTGTATGGTGTTGTGAATGTTTTTTAGACTAATATGAGAAGAATATGTTTTATGTCACCTAAACACACTGTAGCTGATGATGTTTAGTTAATAAACGAGACACATACTACTGATATGTAAATTTACCTAAGGCAAAAATATATTGTAACGATTTGGTGGATTAATTGGTTTACTTCACTTAGGAGTGAATTTTTACGATTGGATACCCTTCCTAACATCAGCCTTATCAGAGGAGGTAATGAGATGAAATGAATGACGTGATATATGATAGTAGGAACGAAGAGGGTGAAACCCAGTCTGGCACAGCCTGTTCCTGTCGAATAGCACCAAGGGGCGTGTTCAAGGCTTAATGTCTTCATCTGACAGACGAATTGCCATCTGCAGCATCATATGCCTTCACTCCATATGAACACTGCGGAGAAATTTGGAACTGAATCCAGGCTTCTGACACGTAATCTAGTGATTAGAAATTGTATAACACCACCTCTCCTACCCTCCTGGCCAACATTCTGATGGTGAAACTTGTTTTGACCAATGAGACTCAAACCGGCTAACCACGGTGTCAGAACGCCTTAACAGTCATGGCACGTGGGCTGCACTGTAAATCACAAGAGTATTTTATACAATTTAATGTTATAATAAGCCATTTGGAGAGAAACTGAGAGAGATGTTCAGAGGAGATTGGATCTTTGGAACACCAAGTTTAAAGAATATAAGTTAACTGTGAGCAAGAGCAAAACAGTGGTAATGAACGTTAGCAGGACAAATACACCTTGTAACCTCAACCTTGAGGGAGAGAAGATTGAAAGTGTGAATACCTTTAAATATTTGGAGGGTACAATATCAAATGATGGAAGTACCAAGAACGAAGTGTTGAACAGAATGCAAAAAGAATCAAACTTTTTTCATCAAGTGTGGAACATAGTATGGGACAAGGGAGTTCCTCATAGGGCTAAACAGACCATGTTTAAGACTTATATCCTGCCCATGATGACAGATAGTCTGGAGAGTTGCATCATTCATAAGAGAAGTTCACTGCAAGCTTGTGAAATAAAGTTCCTCAGATCAGCTGTACAGAAAACAAGGAAGGACAGAATTAAGAATGATCAGATACAAAGAGACCTGTAGGGCAGCCTGATCATGGAAGAAAGGCTGAGTGGCTAAGACACGTTAAGCCAATGCAGGTGACTTGAACTCCAAGAAAATATTTTAACAAGATCATTCCAGGATGAAGACAGATTGGATGCCTAGTAAAACGCAGTTAGGCTTGATAAGAGAAGCCCTAGAGAAGAGAGGAGAAACATGGGAAGCCCTAGAGAGAGAAGCATACCAAGACCGTAATCGATGGAGGCACATCGTTCTTAAACGTTCTACCCGGCTTGGTGGAAGGAATTCATGATGATGAGGATGATGATGCGTTACTGAATAAAGTTAATATTGTTTATATGTACAAAAATATTACATTATTCATATAATATTTAAAATATGGCATAGTACTAAGAATATGTAAAAGTATGTAAAATGAAATCCAAGTATAACCATATCAAAACCACAATTTGTCAACATTTTTTGTGGTCTACAAATAAAGGAATGAAATATGTAATTACATAAGAATCCAGCCTCTTCTGATGAGTGATGAAACAGAGATTCCAATTTGGAATGGGCTTGCGATGGGGTAGCAAAGTATTCTTATTGAATTAGGTACAAAGTCATGGGTATTTCTGTCTGGCTGTCTATTCGTGTTGTAGTTAAGGCAGTAGAACACAGCAAGCCTCCAAACACATTGCTGCACAACCTGCACAACAACAATAATAATAACTACAACACGAATAGAGACGAGAGAGGTGTCGCCACCAACAGCTCTTCATGAAATTTAAACTCAAGTCTTGCAGTCTGTCATAAAACTTACTGAAGTACATCAACGGTTGCATTACATAGTACAAAAAAATTTCACGACAAGGGTTTTCACCACGAATCAATATGACATATATCAGCCATAGAATATTCTCAAAGATCACTTCATGCAACTAAATTACACTGACTAACAGAGCAAATGCAACACCAAGAAGGAGTGGTCAGAACTTTATGCCAATTGCAGGGTAGACTGACGTCACTGAGGTATGCTCATGATGTAAAATGCGCCGCTGTGCTGCGCACGTAGCGAACGATAAATGGGACACGGCGTTGGCGAATGGCCCACTTTGTACCGTGATTTCTCAGCCGACAGTCATTGTAGAACGTGTTGTCGTGTGCCACAGGACACGTGTATAGCTAAGAATGCCAGGCCGCCGTCAGCGGAGGCATTTCCAGCAGTCAGACGACTTTACGAGGGGTATGGTGATCGGGCTGAGAAGGGCAGGTTGGTCGCTTCGTCAAATCGCAGCCGATACCCATAGGGATGTGTCCACGGTGCAGCGCCTGTGGCGAAGATGGTTGGCGCAGGGACATGTGGCACGTGCGAGGGGTCCAGGCGCAGGCCGAGTGACGTCAGCACGCGAGGATCGGCGCATCCGCCGCCAAGCGGTGGCAGCCCCGCACGCCACGTCAACCGCCATTCTTCAGCATGTACAAGACACCCTGGCTGTTCCAATATCGACCAGAACAATTTCCCGTCGATTGGTTGAAGGAGGCCTGCACTTCCGCGTCCGCTCAGAAGACTACCATTGACTCCACAGCATAGACGTGCATGCCTGGCATGGTGCCGGGCTAGAGCGACTTGGATGAGGGAATGGCGGAACGTCGTGTTCTCCGATGAGTCACGCTTCTGTTCTGTCAGTGATAGTCACCGCAGACGAGTGTGGCGTCGGCGTGGAGAAAGGTCAAATCCGGCAGTAACTGTGGAGCGCCCTACCGCTAGACAACGCGGCATCATGGTTTGGGGCGCTATTGCGCATGATTCCACGTCACCTCTAGTGCGTATTCAAGGCACGTTAAATGCCCACCGCTACGTGCAGCATGTGCTGCGGCCGGTGGCACTCCCGTACCTTCAGGGGCTGCCCAATGCTCTGTTTCAGCAGGATAATGCCCGCCCACACACTGCTCGCATCTCCCAACAGGCTCTACGAGGTGTACAGATGCTTCCGTGGCCAGCGTACTTTCCGGATCTCTCACCAATCGAACACGTGTGGGATCTCATTGGACGCCGTTTGCAAACTCTGCCCCAGCTTCGTACGGACGACCAACTGTGGCAAATGGTTGACAGAGAATGGAGAACCATCCCTCGGGACACCATCCGCACTCTTATTGACTCTGTACCTCGACGTGTTTCTGCATGCATCGCCGCTCGCGGTGGTCCTACATCCTACTGAGTCGATGCCATGCGCATTGTGTAACCTGCATATCGGTTTGAAATAAACATCAATTATTCGTCCGTGCCGTCTCTGTTTTTTCCCCAACTTTCATCCCTTTCGAACCACTCCTTCTTGGTGTTGCATTTGCTCTGTCAGTCAGTGTACATAGATACAGAAGCACAAGAACTATAAAGAAGGTTGAAGAAGAAACTCCACGCAACACGAACTTTCAAATTTTAACAAGCGTTTTAACATATATATACCATATTTTAGTGTGTTTAATTTATTAAGTGTTTTATATTGTGCCTTGTGTATTTTAATATGTTTAATGTACTCAATATGTCCAATGTACACTCAATAGGATTTAGTTTACTCTAGCCTTCATTAGCACTTTGATCACAGATATTTTAACCCCCATAGACAAAATACTGCTACAATATATTTTATTTTATTTCATTTTCATCCCCATTAGACATCCGGATAATCTTAACACAATAACATCTTTGTAATATTGTCTAATGGCTGTAATATAATTATGTACTAGCTGATGACGGACATGGAAGGCCGAAACTGGTACTAATGTAAATTCATTTACAATAAACAAGTATTGATAGGTGGAACAAATTTCTTGTCTGTATAGTGAATCCAATCAATACGGAAAATGAAACTTATAAATAATAAAAACTTATAAATAATAAAACACAATGCGATGTTGTCCTGTTTTGTGTTCTCACGCTTTCACTGCAAATTTCAACCATTTTTGCATTTGGAAATGTCCTTACAGACAAGAAAACTTCACCATTGGAAAGAACGCTCTCCTGGACATCAACCAAAAGAAAGTTAAGAATATAAGAAGCCTGTGGAAATTTTTGTCTGGAGACGATGTTGCATTTATTGAGGGGATGATAAACCAAGACTGAACAGTAAATGAAGTAGGGCCTTTTGGTATTATTCTCTGACTATGTTTATAAACCGTGACTGAATAGAAAGTTCTATTCTCTGACAATACCGATCTATTGTAGCAACTTAATTTTTCAACAGACTAGTTCTTTGGTATTAATATTGGATTTTGTTTAATTTAAAGCACTGTATTTGAGTCTTGTTTATTGAATTTTACCACTGAAAATGCTGTCTGCATAGAAAGGGCTAATAATATTGACTTTTATTTATTTTATTCGTGAGCCAGTTAAGTCATATTTTATGCGAATTATTCATATCTGAATTAAATATTCTAAATAATAACGAACACTAGAGTATGGAAAGACAACCTGTCTAGGAGTAGGATGCTCCAAAATCAATGTCCCCAGCCAGTGCGTGGGGTTAACGGCCTCACCTTGTAAAAAAAAAAAGCATTGTTCAGAAGACTTCTACGAGAAAACCGGATGGAAATCGAAGACGACAAAAGCTTAGGAAAAGGACACGAGTAAGGAAAGCGGATATAAACATGGCGACATGGAATGTAAGAACAATGTTGAAACCGGGAAAAATGCAAGAAATTGTAAATGAAACAAAAAGATTTGGATACGACTTAGTAGCGATTCAGGAAATAAGATGGAAAGGGCAAGGATGTATTGAAAAGAAAGATTATAACCTCTATTACAGTGGGCCGGAAGAAAGAACAGGACAGTTCTGTACAGGATTTATAGTACATGGGAAATTGAAGAAGAGTGTAATAGGATTTGAACCGATCTCAGATAGAATATGTAAGCTTCGGATTAAGGGGAAGTTTAGGAACATAACTGTTATATCAGCACATGCACCAATCGAAGATGCAGATGAGGAAAGGAAGGAACAATTTTATGATGAGTTAGTACAAACCGTTGAAGAGGGACCAAGATATGACATGACTATTATTTTAGGAGATTTTAATGCCAAAGTGGGAAAGGAAGAGTGTGTGAGACCAATAGCCGGGAAATATACACTACATGATGAATCAAATGAGAATGGTTTTTACTTGGGACAGTTTGCAACTACGAGTGGTCTTCTAATTAAAAGCACCTGCTTTGATCATAAGAAAATACATAAAGGAACGTGGAAGATGCCAGGAAACAATGTGGTAAATCAAATAGATCATGTACTAGTGACAACGAGGCATGCAGCATCAATTATTGACGTAAGGACATGCAGAGGGCCAAACTGTGATTCTGATCATTATTTAGTAAAAGCAATAGTGAGGCAAAAATTGGCAATAGGACAGAGGAGACAACCTACGGAAAGAAAGAAATGGAATTTGGAAAAACTACAACAACCAGAAGGAAAACAAGAATTCCAGTCAAAAATGAATAATACTTTACAGACGATTGGACAAGTTTCGGGAATAGAGGAAAGGTGGGCAAAAGTTCAAAAGTGCATACAAAATGCGGCACAAGAAACGCTGGGTATAGCCAAAAAGAAAAGAAATATTTGGTTCGATATGGATTGTGAGGAAGCGATTGGAAAGAAGAATGCAGGAAGAGCAAAAATGTTACAGAGAGATACAAGGTCAAATAGGGAAAATTATGAGAAATGCAGACGTGAAGCTAATAACATCTGTAAGAAGAAGAAAAGAGAGATGATTAAGAAGAAACTAGAGAGTATAGAGACACAAAGGTTACAGAAGAGGACAAAGGAATTCTATAATGAAATTAATTATTTCAGGAAAGGGTATAAGCCAAGATTGAATGGCTGTAAGAATAAAGAAGGTAAGCTATTACAGAATGAAGAGGAAATAAGTGAAAGATGGACCGAATATTTCCGAGAGCTCCTTAACAAGGAAAGAGAAGATGTGGAAGAAAGTGAACGGCATATGGAGCAGAATGGACCAGAACATTGGATAAATGCCCCCACATTGAAAGATGTAGAAAATGCTATTGCAAAATTAAATAACCATAAAGCAGCAGGAGAAGACGGAATAACAAGTGAACTGATTAAAAATAGTAGCAAAGAAATGCTAGGAGAGATACATGAACTGATTATTAAGATTTGGGAGGAAGAACGGATACCTGATGAGTGGAATACAGGAATAATTTTCCCAATATATAAGAAGGGAAATAAGTATGAATGCACTAATTATAAGGGAATCACACTACTGAATATCATCTATAAAGTATTTTCAAATATCCTATTACAATATCTGACTCCATATGCTGAAGAAAGATTGGATGAAGTACAGTGTGGCTTCAGGCGAAATAGGAGCACAGTAGATCAAATATTAGTGGTACGTCAAACGATGGAAAAATGCTATGAGCATAATATAGATCTACATATGTTGTTTGTAGATTTTAGACAAGCATTTGACAGTATATACAAGGATAAGCTATATGAATACATGGAGACAATAGGAATACCACAGAAACTGATTAGGATGTTCAGAATCACTTTAGGAGAAGTAAGGGCAAAGGTGATGGTGGATGGAAGAATTGGAAATGAGTTTGCTCTTAATACAGGAGTCAGAGAAGGTGACGCACTCTCAGCTACTTTGTTTAATCTGGCAATTAACCAAGTCCTTGAAAAAATAATGGATACAGGAAATATTGTATATAAATCTAAACAAATTTGTGCATATGCAGATGATGTAGTGTTAATGGCCAGGAATGATAGATATTTGAAGGAAATGTTTCTTGAAATGGAGGAAGCAGGAAAACGGATGGGATTGGAGGTGAATGACAGTAAATCTAAGTATATGCATGTGACTGTTATAGAGGGCAGAAGAAGTCAAGATAATCTGACAATAAACGGCCATAATTTTGAGAATGTACGAAGTTTTGAGTATTTGGGAACCATGTTGACAAATAATAATAGAATAAGTGAGGAGATACATCGTAGAATAATAGCTGGAAACAGGGCCTATTATGCTAATCTTACATTATTTAAATCTCGTCTATTGACTAAACTTACAAAATTCAAAATATATAAGACCCTTATTAGACCTGTAGTGACATATGGCTCAGAAGCCTGGAACCTTTTAGTTGATGACGCAAATAAATTAAAGATATTTGAAAGAAAGATTATTAGACGAATATATGGCCCAATTCAAGACCAGAATGGTTGGAGGATAAGGACAAATGCTGAAATACAAAACATATTAGACCAGGAGGATATAGTTAGATTTATTAAGGCACAGAGACTGCGATGGCTTGGCCATGTGGAAAGAATGGAGGAAGATCGAATGCCAAGAAAAGTAGTTAAATCCCGAGTAGACAAAAGACGGCGACAAGGAAAGCCCCGTAATAGATGGAGTGATGAAGTTGAAGCTGACTTGAGGGCAATGAACATCCATCCGCCCATGGAGATCAGCCGCTCAGGATCGAAGTAGATGGTGGACTATCGTAGAAGAGGCCAAGGCTCACACAGGGCTGTAGCGCCGGATAAGAAGAAGAAGAAGAGTATGGAAAAGAAATAAACACCAAAGAAATACAAAGACAAATATTTCATTTCCTTTTTTCTCCAAAATGAGTTTTTGCCTACGTGCTCTTTTTACGTAATCGCCTCAGTTAAAGGTGGAGTGGACAGTGAATCTATATACTATTTCGAGTAAGATATTTTCCTCAATATTTTTGGGTCATTTTCTTTGTCATTTTTTGAGTTTCCATAATTTATTAGGTTTTTAAAATTCAGGCACTGCTGATTGACATTTTCCTTTTCCTATAATGACAGCATGTTGTCTGTTTCAGGTCTTGAGCCGGGGGATAGGCCTCTCAACACACTCGGACAGTGAGCTCATTACACAGGCCCTGTGCCTGAATCCTCCTGATGGGGAGGTGAATGGTCCAGACTGGCCTGCTCGAATCAAACATCTCATGCAGCTGGCTCCTTTGTCATATTCACTTGTCATCATGCAGAAGGATCGTATCTATGGTGTGAGAGATCCTTATGGAAATCGGCCACTTTGCATTGGAAAAATAGTTCCTATTAAAATGAAGAATGGTTAGTTATTTTTAGATATGTATGTTTAGAAATTCTAACTTTACTACGCTTGCATTCTTCAACTAAATGAACTCGCTGAGTAAAATATTAGCCACTTAGTGTCAGTACTTGGTTTGGATAACAGCATAAATCCTGTGTGGTAAGAACTTCTGCAAGGCTGTGGAGATATGCAGCATGTGCAAGGGACTTTTGTAATTCCATCAATCATCATCATCATCATCATCCATCTTCTTCTTCTTGATAAGTTTCTGTTTATGTAGGTTGTTCGGAGCCTCTTCCAATCTTCTCTTTTTTCCCACAGTGTATCATTCATCAGTCTCCCATTGTAGTCCTCTCAAATTTATGTCATCCTCCACCTGATCCCTTCATCTTGTTTGTGGTCTTCCAATTGGTCTTCTTCCAGATTCTGTTCATTCCAGGGCTCTTCTTGGTAATCTTTCTTGTCCCATTCTTTTGACGTTGCTGAACAATTTCAGCCTATTTCTCCCCATTTCTCTCCGTAGTTTCTTTTAGCGGGTTGATCTGTAGCATGTTTCGTATTGTTTAATTTCTTATCTTGTCCCTCCTCATTTTACGAAAGATCCCTCGCAGAAAGTGCATCTCCATCGCTTGTAATCTACTCGGATCTTTTTTTTTTTCTAAGTCCAACATTCTGATCCATAGGTCAATATTGGCAAATAAAATTATTTATATATCATGATTTTTGCTGTGGTAGGTATCATAATTTCTAATTTCTAAGTATGGCTGATTCACAGTAATAAAATTTTGAGCAATTTCCTATCCTCTCCAAAATTTCTTCTTTGATGTTTCCTTTCCCAGTTAGCTTACTTTCTAGGTATTTAAAAGCATCTAGGTCTTAAAGAATTTTTCCATTACACCTAACATCCTTCATAGTACTCATTCCAAATAGTTTCACAAATTTTCTATTGTATTCAGGATTCAAATCTGAGATATTAATAGGCCACTCGAGATGAGAGAGTGTTATGGAAGCTTGTCATGCCATGTAGACTTAATACAGACTTGGTCTTGTAACAGCACCTGTACCAAAGGCAAGCACACATCTGGTATGGTCATTGTCTCATTGCTGTCAAGTGGAAGCCAAACAATCAACTATTATGAACTGCACATCTGTGTATTTAACTTGCAGTTGGAAAATAGAGAGTTAGAACCCCACTATTGGCAGTCCTGAAGATGGTTTTTCATGGATTCTGATTTTCACACAAGGCAAATGCAGTGCTGTACCTTAATTAAGGTTTCCTATTGTTGGCATGAGACCTGTCTGGGTCCGTGTGATATAAAACAAATAGCAGAATTTAAAAAAAAAGAAGAAAGGTTTTCTATTGAACAACATTTAAAAAAAAAATTATGTAGATATCTGACAGCAGCTTGGATTGGAAGAAGCTTGCTGGAGAGCCTAGAAGTGAAGAAATTGCAATGGTATGGTCACATGAAAAAAATGGATCCCCACAGGACTCCTCGAGCATACTTTGACCGCAATGTTCCTGAGAAGAGACCAAGAGGAAGACCTCATGATGTTTGGGAGAAGCAGATTTTCAAGGACCTTAAAATTAGAGATGTAAACTGGCATCTCATTTATGAAGAACATCTGTGAATGGACAGGACAAACTGGAGGAAGCTCATATTCAACCGCACTTGGCTTGCTGGAGTGAAGAGATGATGATGATGATGATGATGATGATGATGATGATGATGATGATGATGATGATTCATATGCATTAACTCAGCCTGCTCATCAAAGTTCAGATATGATTTTGGGCAAGATTCCAAGGTGTAAAAAGTTATCTGTACAGTACATTTCCAGCAATAGGAGATATTCAGCCTTAGAAAACAAACAGAGAGGATAGCTTTCTCACAGGAGAAACATTGGTCATTAATTGAGTAGACAATTCTTCTAAAGAATCACTTCAGTGTTTCTCACCACACAAACAAGGTGTCTTATGGCTCTGTGTGAAGAGATACCGGCAATGTTATCATCATCATCATCATCGGTTTACCATTCCAATTTCCCGGGTTCTGTTGATAAGCCTCTTCCAATTTCCTGAGTTCATAAATGTCAGTCTCGATCATATCCAACCAGCTGGTTCTAGGTCTTTCAACCTAGCATTTTTCTTCTACCTTTCTTTCCAAGTGCACTTGGGTTGCTCTTGTAGGCTTCATCATCATTATCACATGTCCAAATTTCATTAGTCTGGACATACAGATTCTGTTTAGTGGAGATGTCCTAATCCCAACTTCCTACCTTACTTTCTCATTTCTTGACTTGGCTGTCCTGGCCTTCTGGATAGTGAACGTCAGGAACTACATATCTGACACCTGCAGTCTTGATGGGTCTCTCTTTGTGAGGATGCATGTTTTGATGCTGTTGGACATTGCTAATTTTGCTTTTGCTGGAATCTTAACATCCCAAAGAAGGGTCCTCACTTGTTGGTGGAAGAGGGGACTCTTTTTGCAGCCTGTTGGTGATCTCTCTTATGGCTAAGTTGTCTGTGGCGACTATACTGAGAAGTAGGTAAATCTGTCCAAACTCTCTAACTAGTAGTATGTTGGTTTGATGCTTGCTGATTAGCCATCTCTGTACACTGCCTCATCACTGTCTTAGTTTCACTGATCTTGAGATTTCACTCCTGAAATTTGGCCTTTCACATGTTGAGCAAAGCTAATTTAATTGAGTTCACTAGATGTTTTCTTGATGCTCTCCAATATATTATCCATAACTGTGATAAACTGCAGTGGGGACACTGCACTACCCCGCTAGACACCATTCTTGGTTGCAAACCATAATGAGTTCGCAGCTGATGTAGTCCTTTTACAACATCTGGACTTTCCTTAAAAGTCCTTCTGGTACCTTCCTCTTTTGCAAGCATTACCAGATCTTCTCTCTATGCAACACTGTTGTATGCCTTTTCAACATCCAGTTTTTACATCTGGGGTAAATTTAAAGCTGCAGTATACAAAAGAAACCCTCAGTCCATGGAAGAACTCAAACTCGACCCGAAAATTGTGTGTATTGCTCAACAAGATTTACAGTGAGTAATGGATATTTTACTTAAAGAGCTACCAAAGAGTTGGTACATTAGACACTTTTTAAAATAATTGAAGAAACTGTTTTACGTTTGCTCACTGTCACTGTACAACGTCTGCAAGAATTTGCCCATAGCAGAAACACTGCAGTGACTAGTTTATTGAATCACTTCATTTCTCCATGTATTTGCTGCCTTATGAACGTTGCTCTTCTTCTGGCCTGTTATGTAACAAATAATTTTCGGTAATTGGTGCTACATTCTCTTCTCTTGCCAGTCCTTGTAATGGAGTATCATTTGATGATATTGCTATAATACTAAGATCTATAACTGTTAGGTTCTTCAGTCTGTCAAAATTAATTTGTGATTAAATAACATTTAGAAAATAAGTGCCAAGCTGTTTCAATGGAAAATGCAGGCTTTTAGTATTTTTTTAAAGAGAGAGAGAGTGAAAAACATAGTTGTCTAAATTCAGGATATTTTCCAGATCATTATGAAATTTATTTCTCTCTTTGTTAATTAATTAATTAAAATAATTTATTCAGGAAAATAAAAGTTGGAAAATTTCATTATTCCTGTTAACCTGCGCTTACAAATGGAGTAAAAATGAACACTGGAGGGCACACATACATAATACAAGAACCAAGAAACGCATTTTGTTTGTTCTAAAAATGTCTGCAGGGGTGTCAAAAGTCTGAAATTCTAAAATCTAGCATATTGAAAAAATACACCAACAATGGCAATCACATAAGTAAACACAATTAAATGATGACAGTGAGAATAAACAGCCATACAGCTATTAATATAAGGAAAGATCTTCATTGGGGTAATCACATAAATGGGATTGTAAATAAAGGGTACAGATCTCTGCACATGCTTATGAGGGTGTTTAGGGGTTGTAGTAAGGATGTAAAGGAGAGGGCATATAAGTCTCTCGTAAAACCCCAACTAGAGTATGGTTCCAGTGTATGGGACCCTCACCAGGATTACCTGATTCAAGAACTGGAAAAAATCCAAAGAAAAGCAGCTCGATTTGTTCTGGGTGATTTCCGACAAAAGAGTAGCGTTACAAAAATGTTGCAAAGTTTGGGCTGGGAAGAATTGAGAGAAAGAAGGAGAGCTGCTCAACTAAGTGGTATGTTCTGAGCTGTCAGCGGAGAGATGGCGTGGAATGATATTAGTAGACGAATAAGTTTGAGTAGCATTTATAAAAGTAGGAAAGATAACAATATAAAGATAAAGTTAGAATTCAAGAGGACAAACTGGGGCAAATATTCATTTATAGGAAGGGAAGTTAGGGGTTGGAATAACTTACCAAGGGAGACGTTCAATAAATTTCCAATTTATTTGAAATCATTTAGGAAAAGGCTAGGAAAACAACAGATGGGGAATCTGCCACCTGGGCGACTGCCCTAAATGCAGATCAGGATTGATTGATTGATTGATTGATTATCAAGTGGTGACAGAGATTCCGATCTTTGTGATGAATAAAGTGCCGATTTCGCCTCAGACATGGAATGTCTTAGTGATAGTGACAGTGTTGATGTTGATACTAAATAGTGACTGAGCAGAAAGGAATGTTGACCAGGACAATCCTGCATAGGCCCCACAACAGTTCCTTGAATCATTAGTTCTTTAATTTCCTCCTCTCTTACATCAGTCTTCCTCCAATTCAGTGCCATGCTTTTATGAGTTGCGCGTAAACAAGCCAAGGAACTTTAAATATCACTCAAGTTTATCAACAGACAGAAAACAAAAGAATGTTGCCAGAATATGGTACCTGAACTCTCCTTAATGGTCATACCAAGATTAGGTGCCATTTTTGGTCTAGAAGC